>NC_056741.1:1527437126-1527759626 GCF_019279795.1 Protopterus annectens | reverse complement strand
AATGTCAAAAGTAAATTCTGGTGCACTGAGTGGACTCTGACTGCTCTAGTCAAAATGGCCTTAAACCATGATGGGAAATGGAGGGTATATGGGTGGTCTCAGCATACTTTCTTTTAAGGTGTTGAAGATCTGTTGTGTAAATCCACACAGTGGTTGAAAAGTGGTTTGCAAGATGGCCCACTTCTGTCAAATCAGTAAAATATCTGTTCAGAATATGAAGAGGTTCATTGTTTCCTCCTGTGTTTGAGTGCTCTATGTCTATTTTAAGATATAGTCATTTTGAATACTTTCAGTATACTTATTAGCTGCCAGGAGTTAACAGTTGGCTTATCTTGTTATGTGCCTGCCGTGCCCAGAATTTGACTGTTTTTTCACAATGTTTCATGCAAAGTACTGGCGAACTTTGAAGATGCTATTGGCACAGCATCATTATTTCCTGCACTTTATTTATAGTACATTGTCTCTGCATGATATGTGATTACAGATTACTCACTTCTGTGGTTTAGTACCATAAGTGCAACATTAGTTCTCACCTTCATGTCCCAGCATGCACCAGCACACTTGCTTCATCAGAGTATTGCTGGATACAAAGAAAAAAAATAAGATCAAGGAGTGCTTCAGAGCTTTGAAAGCATAGTACACTTAGCACACCACAGAGACAGTGGCTAGAAGTGATGCCCACCTCTCATCAAACAACAGTTTTAAAAGGTGTTAGACACTTCACTCTGTCACATCCTTTTTTATGTGTTTGTGTAACAGGGTAATGTGCAGACTATTATAGCATTCAACATATTCAAGTTTCTCTAGTGCAGTTCTGTGGTGAAAACAGATCTTAACATGTCAGAAGTTAGCATTCCTGTCATATAAATGAAGAACCAGAACCAGCCAAGGGAAATGCAGATGAGAGCTGCTAGATATATTTATTTCAATGTCCCCTAACCTTGACTTCCCCTAACCAAAATTTTTGAAGAGTCTCTGTGGGCCAACAGAATAAAATGGGAAATTAGAGAGTTTCTGAGACTGCCACATCCAAGTGCCCTACTTTAATCCAGTTACAGCTAATACCTGAACATGTTCAAACATCTGGAATAACATATAAGATTAATATTCTACTATATCTGCACATGCAGGAGGCTTGGCTTATAGATTTTGGATAATATAGTCTTCACAAATGAAAGAAAAACACATCTCTAGGAAACATTGTAATAACAGTAAAATGCAAACATTACAATCTTGTTTATATATTATTCAAAGTACAAATAGCATAATGCCATCATGAAGTACAAATGAAACCTGAACATAAATAAATAAGACAAAGTAGTTCAGAATAGTATAGACTGTAATACCAGAAGGAATGAGTACAAAACAGTATACAAATAATTTGTTGCCATGGCGTAGAGGGATAAAGTCCTAACTACATCCTGCTGATTAAGTAACTAGACCTTTGGTTCAATTAGCATTTCAGGTGACTGACAGAATGGCAGGCAGGGATGGGTTTGCCTGCCCTTTATGAAAGAACACTCGTCAACGATGCTCCCTAAGGAGAGACAAAGTCTAAATATGGGAGTTACCCTTGGACATAATCAATTACCATGGGGGACAGGGAAAGAGTGTGAGTAGGGCCTATAAAGGAAACTGGCTAAAACCCAGGACATTCTTAAGATGCACAACTTGACTCAGCAATATCAGAGTAGTCCAGGAGGATAAGAGAATGGCTGGGAAACCCAGCATGGACATGGGGCACATCGGGAAGGACAGGCCAGTAGGCTGAGGTTCAAGGGGACAAAAATAAATGAAAGTACACAAATATATAAGCTAGTGATGTTTGCATACATGTAAACTGCAAACCCAGTATCCCAACTCTGTGTTACATGTAAAATCATCTACACTATTTTAAAAAAAAAAAAAAAAGAAATAATAGCAGATCTAAATTGTCTCCATCTGTAAACACATAAAGTATGGTGCGAAGAAGCATGTAATGTATTCTTGTATTACAAAGTTGGAAGATCAAAAGTGAAAAGTGGCAGGTGGAATCAACAGTAAGTGGGTGTAGTTAAAGGTACAAAGGTCAAGGAAGAAGGCATTAGAAGAAGGAATGAGTGCAAGTAAAAGAGAAGACACTTGAGTGAATCATAGGATGGAGTTCTAATGGCATGGAGTCAGAGTTTATTAGTATGTAGTATGTTAGGGAGGTAGCAGATGGCTTTGAAAATCAGACATGGAATAAGACCTAAGTAGCAGAAGCATCAGGCTAAAGGAATGAGGACTAGCAGTGGTTGATAAAACAATGGCATTGAAGTTACTTTTGTGTGTGTGTGTGTGTTTGGGCAGGCTCATGCACACATGGATGCGTGTTTTGTCAGGGATTTTCTAATGTTCAAAACTGTGGAGTTGGATCTAATATTAATGTATAAGTTGTTCAAGTGATACTGTGCCAGTTTAGCAAAATGATTTCTCAAATATTGGAAGGCTAGCAAAGATGCTCTCAACAATGTTCCAGAAGAAAGAAGTTAAGGTTTTCTATTGCACGACTAGACTGATTGATAGGAATAAAAGATTATTTAGTAGTTTGTAAGTGAGAACATTAAGCAGAAAAGAGGCTCTACCATCTGTTGGTCGACATTTGCATTTTGTAGCAGAATGAAACTGTTGCTCTTGTGTGAGACTAAGGTGAATGAACCTTGATATTTTATTTTTCACATTTTACATTATGCGTAAGTTTGGTGGAGAATATATGGAAACCACTGGAGGGGCGTATTCTAACCTGGGAATTAGGACAGTGATTGCTATAGTTTCTCTAGCTTCTATCATAAGAAGATTGGAAATGCTTATTGGTATCTTTAGTGCAAAAGCACCTTTTGTGTTTTAAGTTCAGTAATTGGAAGGAGTAACAGTGATTGATCAAGATTGATGCCTATATAACTTTGGTAGGGTTACAAAAGACAATGTCTTTTGGTAGGGGTCAAATATTTGAAGTGACAGGACAAAGCTGGGCCTACAATTGTTTCAAATAATATTGTTGAGGACTTTTTTGTGTTTAGTTTAAGTATGTTGCAAGACATCCAGCTCAAAATGATATTAAAATCTTATTGCAAAGATTCTGTTGGTATATTGCTAGATGGAGAGGCTCTGTTGATGACAGTGTCATCAGCATATAGGATCATGTCTAAAGCTGGTAGCTTCCCAGGTACAACATTAATCAAAGTGAAATACGTAAAGGGCCCAGAAATGGGCCTTAGGGGATGCCAAAATTATACAGCAATGAGTTAAGGTTGATATATCGAAGGTGTCTAGTGAACGCTCTATCAATAAGGTAGTCAGTGATTCTGGTACAAACTTCCTCAGATAAGTTACTCTTCTTAAGAATGTATATTAGCATGTTGTGGTTTTCACATTCATATTATCTTATTATATTAATAAAGATAACACCAATAAGTTCACCTTGGTCAAAACTGTTGCAGATGATAGTGGAAAGCATTAATCAGTTGTGGCAGTACTATATTTGGTATGGAAGACATGTTGTTTATCTGTAACTAAACATATTATATATGATAATTCAGTATTTGTTTACAAATTATTTTTTTCAAAAATAATAGCAATATGATCAAGGTTGGCTATTGGCTATAGCCTAAACAGATATTAGGGTGAGGTTTTGAGTAGCAGAACAATGATGGCCATTTTAAAAGTTTAGGATTAAGTTAGTAGTTAGTGAAAGATTAAAGATCTGTATGAGTGGATGGTAACATAGACTTGGAAACTGGCTCTGAAACTTAATATCCTGTTGATAACTGCCTGCCTGCCATCAGGGACAAACACTCAAGCAGGAACTCAGCAGATCCAAATAAAGGGACACCTCACAAAAAAAGTATTTCAATCACTCGTGGGTAGATGAGGTATACCAGACAAACAGCCTATCCTACTGTCTTAGAAAATGGACATTTTAATACATTGAGAAGTGTCCTCCATACACTCCATCCTGTCCACCCTGAACCTAGCAATTTGTATCTATAGTCTAGGGACCTGCTTAATGTTATGAAAGACACTAGGAGGTTGTGTATTAGACATCAAAATTAGATAAGTGTAAAAGGAGAGACCTACATCCTAATGTCGAGGGTGTGTGCTATGTCATATAATATCTCTGTGAATTTTTCTCTGATTTTTGTGCATATTCCTCAGCAATATTGTTTTTAGCTATGGATCTCACCTTGACATTCAGATTATTTATTAAACATTACCTTTGGTAGATATTATACCTGAAGCCACCCTTGGATCTAGCTTATGATCTGAACTTCATGTTGGAAAAACTAGCTATAACCACTTTTGAACTTTATGCTTTAGCAGATCTTTACTTACTTTCTTAGAAAACTCTTTCTAGTTACAGTTATCATGACTAGAAGTTTGTCAAAATGGCAGGCCATCATGTGTAAAGAGTTTGGCCTTATCTTTCACAAGGACAGAATCACCATGCAGGCTAACCTCTCCTTTATGCTTAATGAGGTAACACTACATCAAGCCTTTCAGCCACTACTATTTTTTTTTTTCTTTACCCCAGAATAAAGTGGAAGAAATCTTACATTCTGTGGATGTTCGCAGGTAATTAAGACTCCGTTTGAGCAGAATATAATACTTTAGGAAATCTGATCAATGTTTTGATACTTTTGCTGAAAAGGAAAGAGGGCTACCTGTGTTAAAACTAAGCATTTCTAAGAGGAATGTGCCTTATATTTATTTATAGCATAAATTCCATAGAAAAGTATAGTAAAGAAATAAAGTGTAGGACTTATTCCACCAGGACCAGAGCTGCTACCATGGTCTTCCTATAACAGGTTAGAAAACATATCTTGCAAGCAGGTACTTGTTCCTCTGTGTACACGTTTACTAAGGATTACAGACTGGATCTGAATTCTAAGGCTAAGATAGGGCTCATCAATTCTGAAAGGGATGATGTCTTCCCTCAGCATGATCTCTTCTAGCCCCCCCCCCCACACACACACACACACACACTGCAATGACTGTCATCTCTGGAAGTCTTCGCTTATGTAATATCAGCAGTGAAACAGAAGATAAATGTACTAGAGCTGTGTTGTTAGCATAGAAAAATTGTAGATCTTTGAGTATGATGACTACTGCATTTCACTTACCCACCCACCATCCCTTCTGAAACTGAAAGCCATAAAACTAGGGTAGGTAAATACTCGTGCACACTCCATTTGCTTATAGTCTTTTTCCCTTAATTGCACCTGTATCACTTTTAGTTCAGGTACCATAGGATGGTAAGACTTGTCCTGTCCATGCTTGGAAGCTTTGACCTTGAAGGAAACACAGAGTTTCCTAGTTGTGCATTTCTAACAAGTAAAGTTAGAAGACAAGAAAGGAATGAAAATGGCTGTCCACATATAAACACATATCATTTGCATGAAAATGTCTATGCTAATGGTGACATTGTTGAACATGCAGCAAGGGTGTCACTGAAAATCTGTCTGGAATTTGAGCTCAGTCTACAACAGAATTCCCTGATGTAGTGACTGCAGCTGTGTCTACACTCAGTCATCTATAATTATGGTAAGTAGACTGCATAACTGTCCAACAGGGCATACTTTTCAAACTTGCAAACAGTTATTTCATTTCACTTTTTACTTCACAATTCCTTGGTGAAGATGCTGCCCATTTCATTGTAATTATATCTCCTGATTTCAGTAAATGTTATATGTAAACAATTTAAATTTGAAGTATGGTTGCCTGAAGTTATTTTTGGGCTGTGCTTAAGAAGAATAGTTTGGATTTAAAACACTTAGGTCAGCTTTATTTATTTTATTTTAATTATTTATCAGCTGGGCAAATGGACTGATAATTGCAGAATCTGTTCATCTGTGGTTAAATCCACAGTACTTCTATGGTATACATAAAAGGTTTGCTCCACATTATTTTAGAGACATATATAACATCTAAAAGGTTATCATAGAGCATATTATAATTAAGAAATGTAAAGCAGACCTTTTACTTCTTAAGTACTAAAGAATGGGGTAACAGTTGAGGAATAGCCAATTTCATCTGACAGCAACCATGGGAGTAAATAAAAAATGGAAACAGACCTGTTGTAAGCAGTTTTCCAAGATTAGCATTTATAGATCACAGAAATGAGGAAGAAAGAAGGGAGAAGTATGATGAAACGTTTTGAGAACAAAAGCAACAAGTGCAAGAGTCTGATTGTTAAAGCTGGATTCAGGAGGCATGGATATTTCTTAAAGTAATAGAATACAAACATCAGTCAAAAAACTGCAATAGGGAGTGGATTCTCAAACACTGTGACAGACATAAAATTAATTCTGAAAAGTAGGTGGTTGGGAGAAACTAGTGTAAGTAGGAAGCAAATGAAAGAGTGTAGCACACAACAGCAGTGTCATGGACAACAGCTGCTGTTAAGCTTAATTGCTACCATTATGTGTATATGAAACTGAATGCAATGAGGATCAGAATCCCCGAAATGCAGTTGCCAAAAAAAAAAAAAAAGGCTAAAAGAACACTCTTTTAAAGGCAAGCCCCCCTGCACCCCTATACTATATATATATGTATGGTTTACTATGACATATGTGAATGGCAGTAAGTGGAATGGCCGATGCCTGAAATCACAGTTTCCAAAGGACAGGAAAATGAAGCAAAAGTGGTCGATCACCGGTAGTCGAGTGGCATAGTGCACTCAACCTTTTGGCAAGCGACGTGCCGAGACTGTGGAGGGAGGTCGTACTTCAGTGAGGAACAGGGAAGCAGCCCAGTTCCTCACTGTAGTGTAGTCTCAAAGTTGGTATATTTAATGTGTGGGAGTGTGGAGGGGTGCAGCTCCCCACATGGAGGGTGCAGGAGGGCATAGCACCCCTGCTAAATAGTAGAGGTAAGCTGAGTACAATGGGTGGAAGATGGGGATGTCGAAAATGTCGAGTACACATTTTCATGTTTCCAATTTTCGACATTCCGGTCTCCCGCTGTTGTAAATTTCAGCTTTATATTTCGGTGTTGTCATTGTTCGACCCGACCCCTTTCGAACATACCATAGTAAACGTACATGTAAATATATATATATATATATATATATATATATATATATATATATATGCATATATATATATATATATATATATATATATATATATATATATATATATATATATGTGTGTGTGTGTGTGTATGTAGATATATATATATATATATATATATATATATATATATATATATATAAATATATATATATATAGATCCCTATCACAACACTGACACGCCACAAACCCGACACTCAAAACGACACCAAAATGCCGAAAACGCACAAAACCGACAACTCACAAAACCGAACACCATAACACCGACACCCAAAACACCGACACACAAAATGTAAACTACACATTACACACAACTATACATGCACTAACCGTAACCCAAACCTTAACCCTAAGGTCCGACACTACCGCACACTTACCCTACCCGCACCCTAACCCTAACTCACTTAACCCGCCACTAAACCTACATTCCGTCACTATCGCACACTTACCCTACCCGCACCCTAACCCTAACTCACTTAACCCACCACTACACCTAAAGTCCGTCACTATCGCACACTTACCTTACCCGCACCCTAAGTCCGACACTACCACACACTCACGTTTCCTGCACCCTAACCCTAAATCCCACACTATCTCACACTTACCTGTCCGCTCCCTAACGCTAAATCCCTCACTATCGCACACTTACCGACTCGCACTCACACGTTGCCCATGTCGGTGTTTCGGCTGTCGGGATTTCACCTTGTCGATCATCTGTCTCGTCGGTCTTCTTAGCGTCTGTGTTTCGGCTTGTTGATAAAGTCAAGGGGACCCATGTATATATATATATATATATATATATATATATATATATATACATATAGATATATATATATATATATATATATATATATATATATATATATAAACTCTAAGGTCACTCCAACTATAAGAAGGGGGAAATGCTGGCAGAGCTCTCCAGCAGTAATTTCCTAAGGAGGACCTCCGGCAATTTGAACCTCGGGCAACTGAAGCTTGAGTTTTCAGTCCTCATCTGTCTGTGTGTTACCCATTTAATTATACTTAACCCCAAACTGGTTTGGTAGTTCCATTTCAAAAAGTAGTTTTCAGCTCAATTTCTAACTAAAGCTTTCCCTGGTGAGGTGTAGTATGTCATGCCTTAATTAGAAGCTATCTGTCTTCTTTTTTCTTCTAATTTGTGATGTTTATGTTGTTAATCCAGTCTACTTATATGACTGTAGTGTAAACATTTCTTGAAAATCCACTTGCCTTACTCTTAGTCACCTGTTTTTACCTGTTTTTTTTCACTTTTAGTGTCTCCTATCTCATTTTGATTATGACAGGTTGAAGAGGATTTTACTATGTTTATTTTACTATAATTTATCTGGTCTTTTTCTTAAGCTTAGTGTCTTGAACTAATGTAGGTGAAAATACCTAGTGCAACAGATATAATTTGCTAGGAAAGCAAATGCTTTATCTCCAGATATCAGCATACATATACGACTCTGTCATTGTCCATGTTGGTGTGAATGACCTGAGACGTACCTCCCTGGACTACATGAAAAGAGACATGGAAGAGCTCTCTGATCTTGTAGCCCAGGCAGGTATTACCCTAGCCCTCTGAAGAATCCTGCCATCTCCCAGAATGATACCACAGTACAAGGACAAAATGATTGACTTCAACAATTGGCTAAGCTTCTGGTGTCATTCTACGGATATCCAGTATCTGTCTACTTGGGATGACATGGTCGACAGACAATGATGCTTTGCCACAGATGGCCTGCACCTGTCGCCCCTGGGATTCCGGATACTGGCTAAGGCTCTTGCTGCCCCTATAGTGCATTTTTTATGCAAGGTTCAAATAACAAATTCACCACCGTAACAGGAATAGACAAGCAAAAACTGAAGTAATGCTACTCAATGCTAGAAGTCTAAATCTCAAAATACACTCACTCAAGGCACTCCTTAAAATGGAGAACATCGATATCTGTGCAGTGACTGAGACCTGGTTCAAGGCTCCAGAGAGCACCCCTGCACTACCAGGCTATAACTTATACCACACTTTTCGGCCATGTAACCTGGACCGAAACACCAAAGGCGGAGGTGTGTCCATATTCATTAAGGATATCCACATCCCCAGGCTAGTTGCTCAGCATAATGCATCCGAGGTTATCCAAGTGCAACTAACTCTGGGCAAAACTGCAATCCAAATTGTAGCTTGCTACAGATCCCCCACCATGCCCCAGGATTCTCACCCCTCTTTTCTTGATGTACTAAAAAATATTAGGGTTCAACCAAACACCCTAATAATGGGTGACTTCACCTACCCCACCATTGACTGGGAAAACTACTTGTGTACCAACTCCTTAACTCAACGCTTTCTGGAATTCATAAACTCCAATGCCCTGGATCAGCTTATCCACACCCCCACCAGGGGCAGCAGTATCCTAGACCTAGTTGTTACCAACATGAGTGACCGGTGTTCCACACCTGAAGTCAACTTCTCATTGGTAGCATCCGACCATAAGCTAATCACCCTTGATATCCACATCCCACCCCCAGCCCCCATTAAGGAAACCACGGTAAAAAAATTTTCCAAAGCCAACTTCATGCTTCTTAAGACAGAAGTGGTGAACTTCATAACATCCATGCAGATGGACAATACAGTTACAACTGCTGAATCCTACACAAATGCACTCTATAAGCACTTACATGAGTGCATGGATCATGCTATCCCAAACAGAACCAAGATGCTATCCTTCAAAAAAAGGAAGCCAATCTGGTGGTCCTCTGCCATAAACAAACTGTACAACAGAAGGAAGAAACTGTTGCAAAAAAGAGTAAAATCCCATGAGTGGAGGAGCTCTCTGGTCAGCCTCAGTAAGAAGCTGAGATCCCTTATAAGATCCTCCAAAGCTAGCTAACAAAATTGCCACTAATTCTAAGGACAACAACAAAGCTTTCTATAGCTATGTCAAGAATCTCGGTGGCAACACTGAGATCTGCTCTGAGTTATAGCACAATGGCATGAAAATTACAGAACCAACTGATATTGCCAACATCCTGGCAGATACGTTCAGTGCTAACTTTACACCCCCCCTCACCCCCTAAAGGGCCCATAGCTATACAGGAAGAATGCAGAGTCCCTGTAATCACAACTACGCAGGTAAAAGCTGCACTCGCTAAAGCCAAAAACACAGCATCCATGGGACAAGACAACATACCAGACTGCGTTTTACACAAACTTCAGAAAGAACTGGCTCCCCACTTAAGCACCATCTTCAATAATAGTCTTGCATCAGGCTTTGTGCCCACTGAATGGCGCACAGCAACAGTTATCCCACTCCACAAAGGGGGAGCCACCACTGATCCCGGGAACTATCGACCTATTAGCCTGACGAGCCAGGTCTGCAAGACCATGGAACGTATCATCATGGAACTCATAAACAAAGACATTGGTAACCTCCAAACTCTGGATCCCACCCAGTTTGGGTTTGTGAAAGGCAGATCATGCTTCCTGAACCTGATCGACTTCTTTGAGGCAGTCACCAAAGCCGTAGATGAGGGTAAGGTGTTTCACACAGCCTATCTTGATCTCGCCAAGGCTTTCAACACCATACCCCATTCTGGAATTATAGCTAAACAAATTAAACTAGTTATAAATCCCTATGCCACAAGATGGGTTGCCAACTGGCTCACTGACAGAATCCACACTGTAAAAGTTGCAGACTCCAAATCTGACCTCAAAGCAGTGACAAGTGGAGTACCACAGGGTTCCATCCTGGGACCTCTCCTGTTTGGTATCTACTTCTCTGAAGTGCAGGCTAACACAGAAGACCTCTGGCTAATGAAGTTCGCAGATGACTGCAAACTAGGAGCCATAGTCAAGTCCCCAAATGATGTGGACATCCTACAGAAGGGCCTCGCTGAGACAGATGCCTGGTGTCAGAGCCATGGCCTCAAGCTCAGTGCCAAAGAGTGCAGTGTCATCCCCTTTGGTTAAAAACTCTGTACCCATGAACTACCACATAGGCAGCAATCTACTTAACGCAGAATGTGTGAAAAGAGACCTTGGGACCCAGGTGGACAGTAGTCTCTCCTTTGATAGTCACATCGTCACAGTAGTCAGTAAGTCCTTCTACATGGCACACCTCATCATAAAAGGGTTCTCATGCTGGAAAAAAGAGGTCGTTGTTCCCCTCTACTCCACACTCATTAAACCCATTATAGAGTACAACGCCCCTTTTGGAATGTACAAGACATCTGCAGCTGCTGCAAAGGCCACAGAAGTACCTCACAAAGAGGATTACTGGCTCAAGCAAATGCCCTACTCTGACCGCCTCAAAAAACTCCAGCTTTACTCTGTAGCATATTGCCTCCTCTGAGGTGATCTCTGCCTAACATAAAGATATGTCAAACCCAGAGCTGTTGGACATGCTACACCTAAAGAAATCCCAATCCCTCCGAGCTACACGCTCCAAGGACCTAAACCTTGTCACCACAATAAACAGGTCATGCTGGAGGGATAGATTCCTGTCCCAGAGATGTCCCATACTCTGAAAAAGGCTACCCATCTATGTCCAGCAAAGTTGTTCATTAGCACTTTTCAAGACAAATCTTGATGAGTGGATGGGAGATAGGAAATACACCCTGGGGTTCACTTCTGTATCTCTGCTCAACAGTGGCACAGGAAAATAACTTGGGTGACGTAAGCCAGGAAACCTTGTTGGCTTGGCTTATTGTAGGCCATTGGGCTGATAGCCTAGTATCTACCTCTGAACCTATGAACATAAATAACATACATACAGTAAGATAATTACATGTGTGATTAATGCATAACCATATCTATGTTTCAAGAATATTCTTTTGAACATTGTAGTAGTCGGTTATATTTATAAATACATTTCATAAACAGCCATGGGAAATCACTAGATTTTAATCTAAAGCCTTTTATGGTTATATATTTGAATATAAAGTCAATAACCAGAAAGCAAGCTTATCGTCACTTGTGTGACGTGAACAGGCCATAACTATGAAGGAAATTGTTCCAGTTTGGAATGGTATGTACTTGAATGGCAATGGGGAAAATATAATAATATGAAATATAGTGTGTGTGTGTGTGTGTGTGTGTGTGTGTGTGTGTGTGTGTGTGTGTGTGTGTGTGTGTGTCTGTGTGTGTGTGTGTGTGTGTGTGAGAGCATGCATGTGTGTGTGAGTATGTGTGTACCCCCACACATACACACACATATATATGGATGTACTTTAAAATACTGAAGCATTTGATGTTATGAACATTTGATAATATGGATGGCGTATATATATATATATATATATATATATATGTATATATATATATATATATATATATATAGATAGGTGTGTGTGTGTGTGTGTGAATGTGTCATAATTTAAAAGAATCAATCAGTTAAAATATTCATAGAAATCTTCTTATTTATTAAGTAGTGTGCATTTAGCATAAACATTTTCTTCTGTCTATTGTAAATTTATGCACAATTTCAGAGTATGCTTTCAGCATTCTTAGTTTAAATATGTGAAGTTATCATCAAGGGCTCTTACAATGCATTGTATTAATGTGCTAATCTGATGACACTATCTTAAACAGCCTCATTACTTTAAAGAAAGCTGTATTCTCAAAAGGGAGAACATTTTCTCTTGTGGTTACAATATCACTTTTTTGTATTGCAAATATTTTCTTTTTAAAGGAATGTAAGATATCTGGCCCTTAATTTGCTAAATACATGTAGAAAAATCTAGTCAGTTTTTTAAATTCATATCGATATCTGAGTTTATGCATTTGCACTTTCATCCTATTAGTGGGATTCAATCCATTTTATTTCATAATTTGTGACTGTTTTTTTATCTGTCACAAAATATAAAAATATATTTCAAAATCTAAAAGGGAGCAATAAGGTGAGATGTGAGGCAAAATGTTCTTTCCAGTGACTTGTTATTATCATATAACTTTGACTACCTGATATTATCAAACATGATTTATAATCTCTGCACCCACTTGAACAACTGTGAGACAGATTTCGAATCAGGAACTGACTTTTGACTCAAAGCAGGACCAATTAACCACAGGGCTTAAAAATTAGGTCATAAATGATTTGCATATATTTGTAGAATGAGGTTTATGTTCATATGAGAATAGAAATGTATACGTAGTGAGCAAAAAGTGTAATTTATTGGCTTTTGGGTCTTTGGACCACAATAACACTGTAATTCTGCATTTCAAATTACAAATACACCTATTGCTATGAAGAATGAACATTTCCATAACTGTGCCATGCAATATGTAAGAAACATTACAACCATATGTTCTACAGCCAATCTACCAACACAAAATGTAAAATTAATCTTTATCTAAGTCACATAGACATTATTACAGCAATAATTCATCTAAGTTACCAAGACATAATGGCAACAATAGATATATGTAGCCACATTTTCTACTAACTACAGAGAAAGGGGAGTAAACTGCAAAGTCCTTTTCCATTTGGATGGCTGCTAATTCAAATTACTACAAGGACTTCACTGTCTTTCTAAGACTGCATCTGCCAAGTCCCAGCCTTCAGTGACAGAAGATACTTCCAGTTAACAGCTACCTGAGCTTGGGAGGAAATGAAGGACTAGGGTGTCTGTTTCTGTTTGTCTGGCTTCTGCAGGGTGTTAGCTGCAAAAAGTACATAAAGGGTGCAAACAGTGAATTGGTTGGAAATCTGGGAAGGAAAGCCCACACTTAATAACCAAACTGTGGAATTTAAACTAGACCATTAAACTGAATGCTATGTAATGTCTGCTCATGATTTCAATCTACTAAATCTGAAAAAGAGTAAACTAAAACCAGTGATGTATAAATTGTCTACTTTTTCAAGCAATCATGTTAAACGGCTCCGTCAGAAAATGGTCAAGTGTGAGTTTAAGTATAAAAAAATTCCAAAATAAAAGTTCAGATAGTTGATATAATAAATGCTCTATTGATCTTGGGCTGTCTCACTGGACAGAGTCCAGGCATGCTGAATACAATTCACAATATACATGTGGAATGTGGAGCTGTTAAATATGTGCAGTTTGACAAAGTTTTATTGACTTGGGCTATTTCATAGATTATTATATTCAAATTATGGCTGAAAAGTCACCAGTAGAACCTGCTCTGACTAAAGTTATAATGACTTGGAAGAGTAGAATCTAGTGGAAACTGAAGTGTGTAGATTGCATGGACATTACTGTAGACTGAAGCTTATTAGAAGGTCATGGGTCCAGAGAAATACTGTTAATATTTTTTATGATTTAACCAGGGATGAGACTACTATCCTAAATGCTTTATGTCATGTCAAGACCATTTGAATTTTGAAATCAGACAAGGGAGGAGGTATTCTATTAATGGATCATCAAGATTAATACTGTAAAATGTTACATCTGCTGCTCAAGATTCATACAAACGTATTGACTTTTATCTGTTTGATTTACACGTGGAGGGTTTTATCAGTTACAAGCTGTTTAAGAGTCTGTAGGTGAAAAGCCCAGTTATCCCTGGAACCTTCAGGATCCCATATGTACATAAAAATATCATGCTCTCCCAAATAAGACCAATTGTAGCATCTGGCACATCAACAACTGAAGCCTTTGCATCTTTTATTGACTATTGGCTAGAAAGTTATTTTTGTGATAAACAACACATCTTAAAAGATTCATGACAGTCTCTAAGTGTCCATTGATACTGGGTGTGATGGTCCCTAATTAATCAAGAAGCCTCAATCCTCACCACTGACACTGGTGAGGGGTGGCCACTAGGAACAAAAATAGATACACAGAATTTTCAGATGCAATTCTCTGCACCAAGCACAATTTCCCTTAAGACCACACAGGGGACACACTCCAGACCTGAGACTGAGCTCCCTCTCTCTCTTTCTCTCTCTCTCTCCAGGCCCCAAGCAAGACTCCACACTGACCACTTTGGAGCTCTGTGTCCCTGTTCCAAGTAGCTGACTCACACACTGGATATTTGATCTTTACACACACACACACACACACACACACACACACACACACACACACACACACACACACACACACGCACACACACACACACACACACACACACACACACACACACACACACACACACACACACACACACACACACACACACACACACACACACACACACACACACACACACACACACACATTAATACTAATACAAATGATAGAGATTGACCAATGCAGCAAGACTTTCAGGAGCAGGCACAATGTCACTAAAATAAGCATAAGTTCTCTTAAGATGTTAAAAAGTATTCTCTAAAATACTACCTACAATGGAAGGTACAGAAATATTTAATAATAAGTAATAAAATACAAAACATGAGAATACTAAATATCGAGTTACAATAAACACCAGAGTTTCAATCACAGGAGATATAAAAAAGTAACACAGTTGTATAGATTCACAGAGATGCAGAAAAACAACACTTAACTAATCTCACTATATTTTCTTGATGGACTAAGGAAGTACTGTTTGTTAGTTAAAGGAGTACCGCACCCACAGACTCAAAAAACATGTTTAAAACATCATGGCATGATGTTTCCTACACTTTACCAGCACTCTGGGATTATTTACAGGATTTTAAATATTTTTATATGTAATTCCAGACTCTGACCACCTGGAGGCTGGCATATTGACGTGGTTTGGATAAATCAGGTTGCCATCCAGTATCCCAGAAATCATTGTTTGGCTCAAAAATGTTACATCATGCAGGCCTCCGTTTGCCTAAAGTTCCTGTCATTTCATAGATGTTGCATGCGTACAAAGTACTGAGTAAAATAGAACAGTGTAAGTAACATTCCGTGCTGCTGGATGACTACTTAAAACAGAAACAGCGCAAATGCCACAGAGCACACTCAAAGTGCTGTTTACTGCTGCCTTTTTTTTCTAATTTACTTTAAATGGCACTAATATGTGAGTCAATGAATTCCAGTCCATTTACTTCTCCCCTCCCCCATAACACTTAGCTTCCCTAGCTGTCAAAGTCCTGAGGGTAATTTGACCTGGTAATTCCATTGTTTGGCAGATCTCAACAGGGTGCTTGACTCATGTAATTTAATCTGTGCTCTAGCATTTCCTTTGGTAGAGGGGACATTTTTTTGCTGGACTATAGCCATGGCCTTACTTGACTGCAATCAGTCCTGTTCTAGTTGTGGTGTTAATCTTGGTGGCTTTGGAATTGCCTGCCTCTGCTGTAAATCTCTTTTTGCACACTCCTCCTGGACCCATCTCATTTGCTCACTCAACTGAGTACAGTGAGATCATATTTTGATTTTGGATACTCCTACCAGTCCCATCTCCTCTGCGGTGTACAGAGAGAGCACTTGGGAAGACCATTCCCCTATAGTATCTTAATCTGCTCTGTTTCCTCCGTCTCAAAAAAATAAATAAATAAATAAAATTTTGCACTTCATCTGCCTTACTGTATGTGTGTTTCTTCCTACTTTATTACCTTATTTTGCTTTTGCCTCTTCTTAAAAGTACTCAATTGAATTTATTCTGCTGCCTTTATTACTGCTTGTTAGTAGCCTGATTAAATTGTAACTGTTATTCTAAGGCCCTTGGTTTAAGCACTTGGGCTTCAAACCAGTTGTTTTACATTAAGAAGGTTTGTGGTCTGCACTGTTGTGGCAGGACAGGTAACGTACATCCTTCTAAGTTGGGAACTGCTGATTGAAGGCTCAGTGTCTGTTATTCTAAAAGTGTATTAGTTCTGGGTTAAGAACTTGGGCTTCAGGCCAGTTATTTTACATTAAGAAGGTTTGTGGTCTGCACTCTTGTGGGAGGAGAGGCTAGATTCTGCCCTTCTGAGCTGGGAATTTCTGGTTAAAGGCTTATTGCACATGCTTACTTGAACTGTTTCTTTCTGAAATCGGTACGCCTTGTTTTCTGTAGCATAGACTAGATTCAGGTCGGCTGGATCTAGCTTTGTTTGTATAACTTGTGCCCTGATACAGGCCGTCTTTTTTGGAGAAGGTTTCTCTGTACCCTAGTGGCAGGACGGTGCAGTTAGATCTTGTCTGATTGAAGACTGCTGAAACAGGGCTCAGTTTTAAGCTTTTTAACTGGTTAATTGGGTAAAGTGTTGTTTTGATTGTATCTGCTCTATTTTCTGGAAAACAAAAAAATATATATATATACTTGTTTCTCGCCTTTCTGAACTAGTATAGTCCAGTTTTCATGTTATTGCTGGATCCAGGGCTGTGCCACAAGTTTCTGTGTTGCCTTTAAGGTTAAACTTTTTCTTGGCTCCATAAAGTCTTTTTTTTTTTTCCTTAGCTGCTCTCTGCTCTAGTAATAATCTAAGTATATCCCTTTTAACTAAAAAAAAGTAATTTGTTCTTTTTTTTTTTTTTCAAAAAAAAAAAAAAAAAAAAAAAAGCTCAGCACTTGTTTCAGGCTTAGCACTTTTCATTATACAAAGTACAGGAGGAGAAGGCAACTACACACACCACAAAACCAGTCTCACATAAAGCAATCACAACAATGAATCAAATACAACACAAAAACACATGATACTGGAGAGGCTGAGCAAGCCCTAAACCTTTTTAGGCAAGGCTCAAATTTCTAAAACCCACCCCCTAAAAAAAAAATGGGAAGAAACCCAAAGGAGAGATAACACGACCCTTGGAGTGCAGCCTCCCAGACATCTTTAACAAGCCTTGGGTGAAGCTGCTATCTAGAGGATCATAACAGAATTCATGGATGGGGACACGGGGGGCTGTGTGCTGCATGAAATCAATGCTTTGCCTTTGGACAAGGCAGAAGGCAGCAGGAACTTGGTCGACTTCTTCAAAGGATACACACAGCCATTGATGAGTGGAGGCAGTCTGCTGGCCCTACCTTGACCAAAGGCGGTTTTTGACACCCTGGTAATTACCACCCATATAGACATGTCACAAGATGGGTTGCAAACTGCTAAAGGACAGAACCCACAGGGTTTAGAGTAGCTGGCGCCACAGAGACTCCAAAGCCAGTCACAGTGGTGTCCCATTATGGCCACAGTCCTTGGCCCCTGTTGTTCAGCATCGACTTCTCAGAAGTACAGGCTAACATATGACTAAAGACTGAAGAAACTCCAGCTCTATTCAGCTCCATACCGCCTGCTCAGAGGGTGACCTGCCCCTGACCACACACCAAAGTGTCCAACCCGAATTAATGGACATGGAGGATAGATTTGTCACCAGAGACTCCTATGTTGTGTGGAAAAATCCCGGTCCATGTGAGGAGGAGCACCTCGCTGGCTCTGTTGTTCAAGAGAAATCTTGATGATGGGATGTCGATTTATACCTTACTTGGATAGAAGGAAGTTTTTCTGTTCACCTGTGAGAGAGGGGAGCTTTGAGCAGGCTATCTGTCCCTGGAAGAGTGGTTTCAGCCCAGAAGTTAGTAGTTTATTGGCCTTTTTGGGCTAATTTTGATTGTATCTGCTCTATTTCCTGAAAAAATATATATATATATATATACTTGTTTCCCACCTTTCTGAACTAGTATAGTCCAGTTTTCAGGTTATTGCTGAATCCAGGGCTGTGTTACAAGTTACTGTGTTGCCATTACCTTACTTGGATAGAAGGAAGTTTCTATGTTCACCTGTGAGAGAGGGGAGCTTTGAGCAGCCTATCTGTCCCTGGAGGAGTGGTTTGAGCCCAGAAGTTAGTAGTTTATTGGCCATTTTGGGCTAATTTCTATCTCTTTCACTTTCCTGCTATAAAAACCTCATTTGCACAATTTTACACTTGTATTCTGCTCAGCAAGTGCCTTCCAATTGTTCTGCAGAGTCTACAGCAGCAGAGAGACAAAAGAGTGACTCTAGAGTGATTAAGTATCACTTTTCTGCTTTTCTTGCTGTCTTAACTAATTCTGCCTAAAACGCCAGGTTTTTTTTAGCGAATCTGTGATTCAGAAAGGCTACACACTAAAGTGCGTTAGCCTGTTTATAGCATTTACAGTGTTTTCTGTGTGTTTTTCTGCTGTTTCCTGAAAAAAAATTCTCTTTTCCCGCCTTTGCTGAGCTAGATTAGTCCAGATTTCAGGTTTTGCTGAATTCCGGACTGTGGTATAGTTCCCTGTGTTGCCCATATCTTACTTGGATAGGAGGAAGCTTCTCTGTTCACCAGTGAGAGTGGGGAGCTTTGAGCAGCCTATCTGTCCCTGGAGGAGTGGTCTCAGCCCTGAAACTAGTAGCTTATTGGCCGTTTTGGGTCAATTCCTCTCTCTTTCAGTTTCCCCTGCTTTAAAACCCGCATTTGCATGGTTTTGCGCCAGTATACAACTCTGCACAGCTCCTCCTGGTGTCCTGCAAAGTGATATAGGTTTTGTATTGCATAACTGTTGTAGGCTATACACTAAAGTGCGCAGCCTGTTTATAACATTTACAGTTTCCTGTGTTGCCCATATCCTTACTTCTGGATAGGATCACCAGTGAGAGTGGGGGAGGAGCTTTGAGCCTATCTGTCCCTGAGTGGTCTCAGCCCTGAAACCACAAAGACTGCTCTTCACTTTTTTCTTTAGAACTGTCCTAAATTTCTAAAGCCCTGCAGTTGCTATAATAAGTAATCTTATAAGTAAGCACTAATAAACTAAAGCACTACACCCTATCTATTCTGGCATGTCCAAAAGTCGTTTCAGGGGTTACCTCCAGTAGGTGCAACTATATAGCCAAACTGGAAAAATATTCCCAAGCAGCAGAGACCTACACTGACATCCGACTCACCAGGCTGAACAAGGAGAAGGTCACTGTAAGCTGCCTGTCGGGTGCCAGGATCCACCACATAACCAAGAATGATGCCACAGTATAAAGACAAAATGATCAATTTTAACAATTGGCTAAAGTTGGTGTCATTCGGGACAGCTTGCACCTGTCACCCCTGGGATTTCGAATACTGGCTAAGGCTCTTGCCAACCCCATAGTGCCTTTTTTGGGCAAGGCTCAAAAGACAAACCCACCTCCATAGACAACACAAGGAAAAAGAAACTAAGGGTAATGCTGCTCAATGCCAGAAGTCTAAACCTCAAGATGCATGCACTCAGGGCTCTCCTCCTCAGTATGGAGAATATCGATATCTGTGCAGTAAGAGAAACCTGGTTCAAGGCTCCCGAGAGCACCCCAGCACTACCAGGTTATACCTCATACCACACTTTTCGGCCTCAAAAAAGGAAGAGGAGTATCCATATTCATCAAAGATACCCACACCTCCAGGTTAGTGGCACTGCACGAAGCATCAGAGACCATCCATGTGCAACTAACAGTAGGCAAAACTGCCTTTCAGTTTGTAGCCTGCTACAGACTACCCTCCCAAACTCAGGAACCCCATTCAGCTTCCCTGAGTACACTGGAGAATATGAAGGTCTCTCCAAATACCATCATATTGGGTGACTTCAACTACCCAAACATAAACTGGGAGCACTAATCAAGCCCCAACACCCTCGCCCAATGCTTCCTAGAATTTATAAACTCAAATGCTATGGAACAACTAGTCACCACTCCCACAAGAGGGGAAAACATATTGGACCTGATCGTCACCAACATGGGGACTCTATGTTCCATACCAGAGGTATACCCCTCATTGGTAAGATCTGACCATAAATTAATCTCACTGGACATCCATATCCCGTCCCCACCCCCAGCCAAGGAAACCAAGGTGAAGAACTTCTCAAACGCAAACTTCACACTTCTCAAAACTGAGGTGGAATCCTTGAAAGCCCCCGGGCCAGTGGAAAATACGGCCCAAACCACAGAATCCTTTACAAATGCATTCTATGGACACATACAGGAATGCATGGATCATGCTATCCCAAATAAAACCAAGACTCACTCCTCCAAAGGCAGGAGACCTGTCTGGTGGACCCCAGCCATAAATAAGCTATACAACAGAAGGAGGAAGCTACTACATGACAGAGCAAAATCCCAAAAAGGGAAGGCATCTCTGATCAGTACTAGCAAGAAACTACGATCCCTCATAAAATTATCTAAGGCCAGCTTTGCTTCAAAAAAATTGCACAAGACGCTAAAGATAATCACAAGGCCTTCTTTAGTTATGTCAGGAACCTGGGTGGCAACTCCCAGATATGCTCTGAGTTAGTGCAAAATGACAAAAAATACACTGAACCCACAAACATTGTCAACACAACATCCTGGCAGACAGGTTCAGTGCAAACTTCTCCCTCCCCTTCCCCCCCAAAAGAGCAAATGACTATCCCAACAGAGTGTAGCCTCCCTGACATCACAGATGCACAGGTGAGAGCTGCCCTCTCCAAAGCAAAAAACACAGCATCAATGGGACCGGACAGTATCCCGGGCTGCGTCTTACATGAGCTCCAAGAAGAACTGAACCCTCACATAAAGTCACTGTTCAATCTCAGCCTTACTACAGGATATGTATCCAAGGAATGGCGTACAGCAACAGTGGTCCCACTCCACAAAGGTGGTACCACAATGGACCCCGGAAACTATCGCCCTATAAGCCTGACTAGCCTGGTCTGCAATGCTATGGAACGTATCATCATGGAACTCATAAACAAAGACATTGGGAACCTCCAAACACTGGATCCTACCCAATTCGGCTTTGCTAAGGGAAGATCTTGCCTCATGAACATGATCGACTTCTTTGAAACAGTCACCAAGGCCATAGATGAAGGGAAGGTAATCCACACAGCCTACCTGGACCTTGCAAAAGCCTTCGACACAATACCCCACTCGGGCATCATAAATAAGCTCACCAGCCTAAATATCAACCACTATGTCACAAGATGGGTTGCAAACTGGCTCAGGGATAGAACCCACATGGTCAGAATTGCAGTTGCCATGTCAGACTAAACCAGTTACAAGTGGCATCCCACAAGGCTTAGTCCTGGGACCTCTCTTGTTCGGTATATATTCACCTGAGGTACAGGTGAACATGAGAGGACTATGGCTGAACAAGTTCGCAGATGACTGCAAACTGGGTGCCATAATCGACTCACCAACTGACACAAGCATCCTCCAAAAGGGTCTCACAGAGATGGATAACTGGTGCCAGAGCCATGGCCTAAAGCTAAATGCCAAAAAAGTGCATAGTCATCCCCTTTGGGAAAACAAAGTGCCCACAAATTACCACATAGGTGGTAATCCATTAAGTATGGAAGAAGTAATTAAGGATTTGGGGACCCAAGTAGATAGCAATCTCTCCTTTGACAATCACTTTGCCAAAGTGGTTAGAAAGACCTATATAGCCCACCTTATCACGAAAGGGTTCACATCTAGATCAAGAGAGGTCATTGTGCCCCTCTACTCATCATAAATCAGGCCCATAATTGAATACAATGTCCCATTTGGGATGTACCTTACCCGACACCTGCAGCAACTGGAAAGACCCCAAAAGTACCTCACCAAGAGGATCAAGGGACTCAAACAGATCCCCTACGCAGTTAGGCTAAAGAAACTCCAGCTCTACTCAGTTGCTTACCGCCTACTCAGAGGCGATCTCTGCCTGACATATAAAGCCATGTCCAAACCAGAATTAATGGACATGCTCCACCTCAGGAAATCCAAATTCCTTAGAGCTACACGCTCCAGGGACTTAAACCTCAGCACAGAAATAAATAGGACATGTTGGAGGGACAGATTCATATCCCAGAGGCTCCCCTCACTCTGAAACAAAATCCCAATCCATGTTAGGCAGTGCACCCTCAATGACCCTCTTCAAGAGAAATCTTGACGAGTGGATGGGAGATCATAGGTTTACCCTTGGGATCTCTTCTGTGTCCCTACTAGACAGAGGCACAGTAAACTAACCTTAAAAGGGCTATCTTCTGTGACCTACTATACAGAGGCACTGTCAACTAATCTAAAAGGGTGGTGAAAGCCAAACACAGTCTGGCTAGGCTTATAAATGCCCTAGGGCAGATAGCCTAGTAGCAACCTATGGACTTATGAACCTATCACATCCAGTAAGGTCTTGCACCAAGGAGCTAAAGAATAAAACATTTATACTATTAACCAGTTTAGATCTTTATTAATTTAAGTGTTAAGGTATCACTTCATGCTTCCATCTTGTTAAAAATTGAGATTTACATGTGCAAAGTTTGTTGGTATGCAGTGTTTGCCTTCATATGTTTTTACTCCACTGGTTGGTTTGCAAAAAAACCTTTTGCAGTGTCCCTGGATTTGTCTTTGTACATACAAACCACATTGCTATATTTCCCCCTTCCTTTTTCTTGTGTCCAGAAGTCACTTATACAAGGAAAAGTTTTTATTGATTTTTTTTTTTTTAAATAAAGGACATCAAGGTTAACTTACCTTGAATCAGATAATGGATGCCACTGCAAAGAATCAATGTTGAAATATTTGTGCATGGACAAAATCCCTTACTAAATCTATTTGCCAGCCTCCAGTTCAATTGGTGCTATATACTGGTGTGTTTGCTCATGCCTTCCAAATATCTCCACCATTACATACCAGATGTTCATCGTGTTACACTGCTGCAGTCATTACACTTGGGTTATCCTGTCATCAGGCGGTCCCACAGTCAGCCTGAGTTCCAAAGTCTTGGTCCGGCGTCGGTTGCTGTTGCTTCTTCCCTGACATCAGTGCACCAGGGGTATATAGTATGCATCCGACGCCATTTTCTTCAGTCTTTCTTGCCGCGCGGTGCCCGAAGCAGAAGCAATTCGCAAGTGCCGTTCGGACGACTACTGAGATTTTTGAAGTCGAATTTCAGATATGAAGTCTTCAATAAAGCTAAATACCCCGTTGGAGAAACTTTTTTCTTGCCTCAGACTGATGTCAGAAAATGTTAATAATTGTATTTCTTCTGGGAAGCAAATACCTCATAAGGACTTCCACTCTTAATGTATTCCATGCCTAGGCCCTGATCACGACATCACTAGTTGTTGGTTTTGTGCTAGATTTAACAAACGCACTATAAAAAGACGTTTTGATTTTGCTTTGCACTACTTTGGCCAAAGGTTCAATTATACGATGCCTTCGGATCAGCCGATTACCTCAATACCTAAAAAATGCAAAGACAAGGATAAAGACAGGCATCTGAGGTCCAAAACCGATGACGAAACCTCTTCTAGGCCAGTCACCAGTTCGCCAGTTCTCAGTGGGGCACTTTCGCAGCCTCTGACACTTGCTACCTCAGAGCCACAGGCCGCTCCAGACTCCCACGTGGAGACATCTAGGCCTCTGGAAACTCAAGGTGTTAGGCCTATGGAAACTAATCCCTCAGCTGGGTCTGGAGCTGCCAAGCAGGCATCGGCTTCTGAGGGGGTTTTCAGACCTTCACAACTTACCATTAAGACAACAACAAAGACAAAGGTACCATTAAAGACAAAGACACAAGTACAGCATTCTCCTGGACATTCCTCCATGCCTAAGAAACAGATGCTCAAAATGGCCGAAGATCTCATTACTCTAATTAGGGGTTCCCATCCCCCTCCTGAGAAAAGGCATAGGCAGGATACAGACTATGACTCCTCTGATCAGGTTTCCCTTTCCTCTGATTCCTCTTCAGATCAGGGATACTCTCTTCCTCCCCTATGAGGACTCTGATGCTGAAGAATTTATCCCTTCAGCTTCTCCTCCTGAGGATTATTCTTTTGGGGAAACATTACATACCATGAGGGAGCATTTCCATTGGGAAAGTCAGGGTTACTCTTAATCCAAGAAAAGGCTCAGGGATTTCCTCTTATTGCCTCAGCACAGGCCCCTGGCTATTCCACCTGTGATAGATATTGTGGATGATGTGTTCTTTGAATCCAGTTTATCTCCTGACTCTTTGCCCCCTGCTCCAGCCAAGCCAGATAGGTATTACAGAGTCTCTGACTCTCACAAGTTTCTTTACAAAAACCCTTCTGCTGATCCAGAAACTATTTCCCAGGGTCCAAAAAGGGTTAAGGCATCCATTGCAAAAAATCCAGTACCCTCTGACAGAGATTCCAGAGCTTTGGATAGATGGGGGAAGAAAGTATACACTTCTGCAGCTTTAGCAGTAAGAGCTTTAAATTTCCAGTTTCACATGCTTAAGTACCAACAATATTTGATGGCTCAGTTAAAACAGAAAATGCTTGCAACCTCAGAAGCTCCTGATTGTAAAGAAATGCAGAATATATTGCATGCAGTTGAACAAGTGGGAAAACATACTCTGCAATGTGGTTTTGATTCTTTAGAGGCCTCTTGTAGAGCCACAGTTACAGGTTCTGTGATTCAAACACATGCTTGGTTAAAAGAACAAAGTTTACCTGATCATGTTAAGGCAAAATTATTGGATGCTCCTTTATAGCATGATACTTTGTTTGGTGTTAAGGCAGAAGAGGTGTTAAAGAAAATGGAGAATAAAGCAAAATCTATGCAAACAGTCAAGGATTTCTTACAGGTACAGCCACCTTGGTTTAGCAGAAATTGGCCAACAAAGAATTGGTCCTTTCCAGTGTCAGGCCACAGAGAGGCAGATACAGACGCTCAAGGGGCAGATCTCAACCCCAAGGCTCAAACAGACAGTGACAGTGGGGCACCTCAACCCCAAAAGGTGGTGAGGACAAGTCTCAACCTTACAGGAAACAGTCACAATGACTTTCCCCTTTGTACGCCAAGCACGTCCATTTTGGAAGCCCCCTTAGGGGGAAAACTAGCACTTTTTTCTCAAAACTGGCAAACAATCACCCAAGACAAATGGGTACTGAATACTGTGTCTCAAGGTTACAGATTCTAATTTCATATGTTACCAAGGCTAAAAGAAATGCCAGACCTGCCACAAAATCAATGGGCAGAGGCACAAAAACACATTTCAGCCCTCATGGACATGAGAGCTATTCAAAAAGTACCACAACAGGAACAAGGACAAGGATTTTACTCAAGACTCTTCCTGGTCCCCAGAAAGGACAAGGCCTGGAGGCCCATACTAGACCTTTCAATTCTGAATACTTACCTGGATATTACAAAACTCAAAATGTTGACATTACAGCAGCTTCTGCCCATGCTGGGCAAGAAGGCTTGGCTTGTTACTCTGGACCTCAAAGAGGCATACCTGCATGTCCCTATCAGACAAAATTGCAGAAGATACCTCAGATTCAAAGCTGGTACAATGCACTACCAATTCTCTGCACTGCCCTTTGGCTTATCTACTTCGCCCAGGGTCTTCACAAAGTGCCTGGCACCAGTAATTGCATTTTGCAGACAAAAAGGAATTCAAATATATCCATACCTGGACAACTGCCTCATTCAAGCAGAGACAAAGGACATTCTTCTACAGCATCTGGCATTTGCAAAAAGGTTGCTAATTTCTCTAGGGTACACAGTAAATGAAAAGAAGTCAAAACTAGTGCCCTCGCAACATATTATATTCCTGGGTGCCAGCTTAAATACAATGGCCCAGATGGCTTACCTCACTCCAGACAAACAAGTTCAACTAACTCAATATTTTTCAATTATTGGCAAGAAAGTCCCATTTCCCTGCAATAAAGTCTGCTGGCCCTGGGATTCATGGCATCCTGCATACTACTAATACCATATGCCAGACTGCATATGAGGAAATTACAATGGTACCTGAAAAGTGTTTGGACTCGACACTCTCACAGTTTAGCAGCAGTAATACCAATGATTCCCTGCCTACAACAGGAGTTTCGATGGTGGGCACACGCATGTCACCTAAACAAGGGTCAGCCTTTTAGCCAACCCACATCCAGGCAAACTCTAACAACAGATGCTTCGGATTACACCTGGGGAGCACACATGGCAGGAAAATGCATTTAGGGCAAGTGGACCACAGACCAGATGCATCTTCACATCAATCAAAAAGAGATGTTGGCTGTCCAAAATGCCCTAACAGCTTTCAAGGACCTTCTATATTCAGGACAATTATTACTAAAGACAGACAACACCACAGTAATGTGGTACATAAACAAACAAGGGGATATTCATTCTTATCCCCTATGCAGGCAAGCCATGACCTTGTGGAACACAGCTCTAACGTATCAAGTTCACCTGCAAGTACAATTCCTGCCAGGAAAGAAAAATACTCTGGCAGATGATCAAAGCAGAAATATCATGGACCCTCACAAATGGAAATTGAATCCACAAATCTTCAGCATGGTAACACAAAAATGGGGATGCCCAGCGTTTTGCCTCTCCACTGAATTGCCAACTACAAAAATTCTGCACAAGGACTTATCACAAACAAGCATGGAAAGTGGATGCTCTTCTGTTCAGCTGGAAAAACCTAAAAGTTTATGCCTTACCACCACTACCTCTCCTTTCAAAGGTACTCCTAAAAGCCAAACAAGAAAAACCACAGATGATCCTGATTGCTCCAGACTGGCCACGCCAGCACTGGTACCCTATCTTAAGGAACTTGGCTCAAGGCCCACCATGGATTTTGCCTTAAATTCCACACCTTCTGACTCAACAAAACGATCAGATCCTGCACAGTCAGCTCAAAACCCTAAACCTGGCTGCATGGCAGATACATTAGTCAATCAGGCAACACCTTTCTCTAAAGCTGTTATGGATGTCATTTTGGAGGCCAGGAGGCCTAGCACCAGGAAAGCTTACTCAGAAAAATGGAAAAGATTCTGCACCTGGAACCAGGCTCAAAACCTTGACCCTTCTGTTCCAAACATTCTTCAGATTTTACAATACTTAATTGAGATGCTGGACAGAGGCCTATCCTTCTCATCAATTAAGATCCACGCCTCTGCCATTTCAGCACATTACAACATGGATCCTCCTTTATTCTCTCATCCCTTGTTAAAGCAGTACCTCAGAGGGGCTAAAAACATAAGACCACCCCGTAGAGCACCAAAACCAATTTGGGACCTCGACTTCGTTTTGGAAAAGCTTACACTACCACCTTTTGAGCCAGCCAATACAGCTGATCTAAAATTTTTATCATGGAAAACAGCTCTACTCCTGGCAGTAACTTCAGCACGAGGAGTCTCAGAGCTACAGGCACTAATGGCAGTGAAACCCTTTATAAGTTTTCATCAAGACAGGGTATCTTTAAGGACAAACCCCACCTTTATGGCAAAGGTGGTATCTAGTATGGCTCTTAACCAAACCATCCATTTGCCAACTTTTTATCCAAACCCCCAGAATAAAGGGGAGAAACTTCTGCATTATTTGGACATACACAGCCAGCTACGCTTCTACTTGGACAAAACAAAGGCTTTCAGGAAAACTGAGCAACTGTTCGTAGCATATACTGCAGGATCACAGAGCAAGGCTATTTCAAAGCAGACTATATCCAAATGGATAGGACACTGTATTTGGTACTGCTACACACAGCATGGAAAATCAGTCCCAAATAACATTAGGCCACATTCCACCAGGGCAACAGCCACTTCAACAGCCTTTCTCAGAGGAGTACCTACCAAGGAAATTTTGGAGGCTGCAACTTGGAGTTCAGTGCACACCTTTACCAAACATTACCACCTGCCTCTTTATTCTAAATGCAGAGCAGGCTTTGCCACTGCAGTTCTGCAGGGCCTCATAGCCACACCAAATTCTTTATAGACCAGCCACCCAACCTCAGCTTTGGGATTCTACCCAAGTGAAATGACTGCAGCAGTGTAACACGATGAACATAGTACAGTTTTGTACCTACCATAAATGCAGATGTTCGAGTGCTCACACTGCTGCAGTCTAGGTTACCCTCCCTCCATCCCCTCTGAACTAACTAGACTTATCTATACCTTTCTATCCTATACAACCTTTGGGGTGTATTTGCTGGTAACTGAAGCTATTGTTTCTATTTTACATGTATATTTTTGATTAGCAATATGTATTGCCTTTCTCCTTGGGGGGCACCTGACATCTGGGGCAAGAAAAACGGAAGAAAATGGCATCAGGTGCATCTTATATACCCCTGGCACACTGACATCAGGGAAGAAGCGACAGCAACCAACACCAGACCAAGACTTTGGAACTCAGGCCGACTGCAGGACCGCCTGACGACAGGATAACCCAAGTGTAATGACTGCAGCAGTGTGAACACTCGAAACATCTACATTTATGGTAGGTAAAAAACTGTACTTTTTGCAGTGTAGTAACCACCCGACATGCCCATACACCTTTAGCCATCAATATGCAGCTACTCCTGTTCATGTGAGTATGTGAATTCATTTTCAGACTTAAGGTGTGGAAGCTGCACTGAATAGTTCTAGGTGCTTGTTCAGGTTTCACATGGTGCTTGCTTAGAGCTACTCTCATGTTAAGCCACTATGAATATGTTGCACTGCCACTTCTGATACCAGGATAATGTTTTAATCTTTCTATTCCCACACTGCACACTAGCAGTATCTGGTGCAAATACAACAGAGAAGTATGCAAGCGATACACCACCTAAGTATCATTTGCCATGCATAATGTACAAGTATGCATACCAAATTTCTGTGTTTCCAAACATCGGTGTTACTACACTGCTACTGAATAAAATGAACATCACTCAGGCTGGGGGAAGGACAAGGGAGCCATGACATCACAGAATGGGTGGGTCTTATTATTTTAGTTAGAATCAGATGATGGCTGTGCTGATGTCACTTTGGGGGAGGGAACTGATTAAAAAAAAAAAAAAAAGAAAAGTACCTGCACTGCCTGGCCTCGATGATGTCAGTAATTGAGTGACTCCAGCAAGCTTTATTCAAACGTGAGAGAATCATATTGTAAGTGAAACCATCACAGTATGAGAAGGTAGGCTTCTGTTACAGAAGTAAGGGGAATTATAAAAATTGTAAATGCTTTATTGTTGTTGCTTTACAGAGGACAATGTAAATAGGGAGGAAAAGGGCCATGAAGTTGAGAAATACATTAGATAAAGCTGTTGTACTCCTTTAAGTTACTTACCAAAGTAAGGCAAGATGAGTATTGAGTTGCTTACTAAAGCAAGTCAAAATAAGGTGTGTGGTTGTATGAGATATATGTGAGAGATTTTTTCCTGACAAGTTCTGAGAAAACAAACTGCTGCTGTGAGAGTTCCATCATATCTTTTACTAATATCTAAAGAATAATTTCAGTGATGGTTAAAAAATGACATCATACCTGGTCACCTGACTCTGGTACAATACACTCCCTAAGATCTGTTGCAGCATCTGAAAGCTAGAAAAACATGTCAAAAACTTCCACTCTTACAGGGTAGCAATTAGTTCACCCCTAAGGATAATACACTAAGATTCCTAACCCTGATTTTTCAGACTTTGTTGTCTCTGGCTGCAATCAGATTTGCAAGATGAAATTGTTATGACCTAAATCAACCCATTTAATTTTCAACCTATTTTTCAAAGTTAGCTGGACTGAGGTTAACCTCTTCCCTTCCAGACTTCTCTGTTAAAACATATACATTTAATCAGTTATTATAATACTGTCTGACATACATGTATATTCCTTTTCTGTCCAGCAGGACTAACTATTGATGGATTGTTAACACACGCAACTTTACAAATAAGTGTTGTTTTCAAATGACATAAAATTCTTTATGAAGCTCCAGTTAGCTATTCTTACATATGTTTCACAAGCACTGCCCTAATCTCCCTGGCACAGATGGCACTACCTCATATCATCACACTGGGATGTCCACCATGAGGCAGTTATTGTAACTACTGATGCAAAAGATCTATTTACATCCTCACAGTGTGAGGTTACATTGGTTTAATTAGGCTATAACTCTGGAATCAATTTAAAATGATCACAATATTAGACTTCTATCTAATTTTATGAATGGAGTTTTGAACAATAATTATTTGTTTTTCAAAGGGAGAATTTTTAAACAGGAAATGAGGGTTGCAATGGGAGGTGTTTATTCTTGAATTTATGTTAAAGTTGTGATGTATATTTTGGAATCCGAGTATATGTTTGGAACTGACTCTTTTTCTTTTTAATCAAGAAAGTTTTTATTTTTTCCAAAATAAAATATGTATTGCCATTTCATAATAAAATATAAAAACAAGCAATGGGTTAAAAACAAAAAGTAATCATATAAAAATGAACATAACACATCAACAAAATAAACTATTTACATGGGTTCCTAAACTAGTAAGAAATAAAATATGTTCTCAGAATATAGATTAAATACTTACAATGTATTAGTCATTTCTGTCTAGTATTCTACAACTTTTTCCCAAGAGTTGTAGTAGGAGGTAAGCTTCTCTCTTCTTTTCTTTATAGTTGATAGTTCCATATGAGATATAGTCAATGCCATATTTCTGTAATCTTTAAAAGTTGGAGATGATTTTTTTCTTCCAGTTTGTTGTAATTATCTTGCATGCATTGACAAGGAGGGTCCATAAAAGTGAAAATTTTGCACCATGAACACATTGTGGTATAGAAACATTGAACAAAATTAAAGTTTTGGACAGCTGAAAATTATCATTAAAAATTGTTTGCAAAAAGTAATTCATTTTTATCCCAAAATGGTTTAAGCATTTCACAGTTGTAAAACATATGCTGCCAATCTTTCCTTAGAATTAACTTACACCTCCAATATCCTATATCTTGTCTAAACACTAGTTCTATTTTATGAGGTGTTATAAAAGAAATATAAAGGAAATGTCCATGTGAATAACTTTCATTGTATTGAAAGGGAAGTTTGTTTAGAGTAAATAAGTATTCATCTTTTATCATTGTCATTAGGAGTTTGATTATTGATTGTTGTATAATACTCCCAAAAGTTTTCTTTGTTATAGATTTTTGTAACTTTGATTATTTTATGGATTTTTGACAGCTTTTTCATTGAGCAGGGTGGTTTACTAATATAATCATCAGTTCTATAATTTTAGGAACATTTTTTAGTAGCCGAGTTCATGTCCTCTAAGCTACTTATAATATATTGACTTAAATCCTGTATTACTAGCCACAGACTACTTTCTAGATGGAATTTATTTTTATCTTGCTCCATTGCTAAAAGTTTGCCATCGTGCATCAATTGATGTCAATAAATGAGATCCTTTTCTTTTAGGATTTTGATCATAGTCCCATCAAAGGTGTTAATATTATTCCATGTACAGGCAATAGGGTATAACAAGAACACCCATGCTTTAATATGCTTTAATATCTGTTTTTTTTTCTGTTTAGGTAGCTTTTATATATTTTTAATATGTCTGTCATAAATTTAGACATTATAAGTATTTTTTGCTATTTTATTTTTTTATTTTATTTTATTTTTATTTTACATTTGTTAACAGGGGGTATCTGACTGAGCTGAAAGGGCCCCTTTTCAGCAGAGGCCCGGGGAAAAAGCTCCACATAAAAAATTACAGATACAGTTAGATATTTAGATATACACACAAAGTACAATAGACATGTTTTACAGTGGTATGCAGCACATCAACAATTACAGTGAAGAGGACAAACAAGAAAATATTAATTTAAAAATAAAGTTAATTAATAGATTTGTGGTGCACAGCTGAAATTTTGAACATAGGTAGAATATATACATAGTACACAGGTACAGTATATACATTGCAGATTAGCCAGTGTTTGTGAGTAAGAGTGAAAACTATCACCAAGTGCTCTAGGTTTAGTATGTGTACCTTATCCACTTTCACTAGCCTGGGTAGCAATCATGGCACTGCCAACTTTGCTTTAGATGTTGCCTAATGAGGTTTTTAAAGGAGGGTTTTGACACTGTCTTTTGTATGCTAGTGGGGATAGAGTTCTATTTTTTAGCCACTGAACTAATATATAGTGCATCTCCAAAGCTATTGTAGCTGTTGATGACTTCTAGTGGTAGTTTGCTTGATTATCTAAGAGGCCTTTTGGATGAGTGATGTACTAGGTTTTTGAGGGCAGGACACTTATTGGGGAGGTAATAGAATGACAGAGATAGAGCTGATTGTAGGTTAGGAGGTTGGGCAGTTCAAGCCAGTGGAGCTATCTCAAAGCAGTACAGTGATGAGTTCTATATGAGCAATTTGTAGCAAAGTGGGCAATTCTGTTATAGCAGGCTTCCATTTTACTTAGTGCAGTTTTGTTGAGATTAGTCAGAATGGGAGATGCATTGGGAGCAAACAATGTCTGCTCTTGTGTTGTTGATAAGAAATGGTTTGATACAGTAGAGTGATCCCAGTTTGGCATGTACTTTTTTAAAAGTTAAGTTGAGATGACTATCAAAGTTTAGGTGAGAGTCTATGGTTATTCCCAATAGCTTAGCCTGTGCCACTGGAGTTATTGGAGTAGCATTTGTGGAGTAGATAATGAACTGGCTGTTATCAGTGTTTTTGTTAGAAATGGTTGTAATCATAAGCTGAATTTTCTTTGCATTGAGGATATCTGGGCTTTGGTAAGGTAGTTTTCAATGTCAGAGAATGCTAGATGAGCTGTTTGCAGGAGGGTGTGAATGTTTTGTGCAGCACAGATTAAGGTAGTATCATCTGCATACTGAATGATAGATGCATGCTGTGTGGAGGTATGGAGGTCATTTGTGAAGATTGTGAATAGTAGTGGTCCTAAGATAGAACCTTGTGGGACTCATATAGTTATGGGATATCCACTGTATATTCTCTTATCATCCAAAGGAAATAGTTAGATACCATGTCTGTATATTTTGATGTCATGAAATGATTAGATATTAACCAAATATGTTCATGTATTTCTTTAGATTTGGCTGAATATGAAGTATTCAGCCACAAAGATAGAGTCCTTATAATAGATGATAATGCATAAATTTCAATGTTTGGAAGATTTATGCTCCCCCCTCCCATCTTCCAGTCTTTTAAATGATGGTTAATATCTATTCTAGAATTGTTAGGGTACCATAACAAGTTTAGCATTGCTCTATTAAATTATTTTATATATTGCTTAGAAGGAGAAATCAAGAGGGAATGAGGAATATAGAGTGCTTGTATAATGTATAATAATTTCAGAAAAATAATAATTTTAATTATATAAAGTCTGTCCTCCATAGTAAAAAAGTATCGGTTCCATTTTTGTATTTGACTTTTTATATGACTTATGATATTGTTAAAATTTGCTGTTAGCATTTCACTTATATCATTGTTTAGTATAACCCCTAGGTATTTTGGCCGGCACAGTGGTGCAGCGGTTAACCTCACAGCAAGAGGTTCTCTGGTTCGATTCGAGGCTGTGGTGACTTCTGTGTGGAGTTTGCATGTTCTCCCTGTGTTTGTGTGGGTTTCCTCCGGGTACTCCGGTTTCCTCCCACATTCCAAAGACATGCATCTGGAGCATTTCTCCCCGGGCCTCCACTGAAAACAGGCTCTGTGGAACCTAGTCGGACTTTCCCGGTCAACAAATGTTAAATTAAATAAAAAATAAAAAAAAATATTTAATTATATTGTCAGATGCTATATATTAAGTACATTTACTATTTAAATGCTTCTTATCTGAATTTATAAGTAGCAATTTTGTTTTGTTTTCATTCATTTTAAGACTGGAAAGACTGAAAGAATTCAATTGATTTCAATAAAGCTGTTAACGAGTTATCACTATCATTTAATGTTAACAAAATGCCATCTGCAAAACTGAATCTTCAAATCGAATGTGTTTCTAATTTGCATATCTTTAATGTTTGAATTTGTCCTAATATAATTTGCAAAAGGATCAATCACCAGAGCAAATAATAATGGGGATCAAGGGCATCCTTGTTTTGTACCCCTTTGTAACTCGAATGGAGGTAGAGAAGCATGAACCAAGCTTAACACAAGCAAAGGGTTTTTTGTAATGTAATTGTATTAATTTATAAACTATTGTGAGAATCCATACACTTCCAAAGCCATTAATAGATAATTCCAGTTAACTGAATCAAATGCACTATTTATGTATAGACTTACTAGGGTCATACTTCTTTTTGTAACATTTATGTAGTCAAGTAAAGAAAAAAATATTTTGATGTTGTCATAGGTATTCCTGTCCTTTATGAAACCTGTTTGGTCTTCATTTATTAACAAATTAAGTAACTGTTTGATCCCTTTCTGCATGAACTGCCATAAATATTTTATAGTCAACATTCATAAGAGATATTGGTCTATAAGAAAAAACATCATTTGGAAATTGTTCTGCTTTCAAAATTGGAGATAGTACTGTATATTTCATTTTTATTAAAGTAAATACCTCTAAAAATAAACCAAAAGCTTCTTTGGATAGTAATTTAAACATTTCTGGAATAATATTATCAACACCAGGAGCTTTGTTTTTCTTTAGTTTATTTATTTGGGATTTGAGCTCAGTCATTGTTATTTGTTTATCAGTTAATGTTATATGTTGAACTAATAATTTGATTCTAGTGTTTTTTTCCTAAAGAAAGATTTTATTATGCCTTGTGGTTCTAATTTAGCAGATTGTGAATTAATATTATGAAAGTGTGTTTTAAAGGCTTCCAATATACCTTCAAGATCTAAAACTTGCTGCCTGGAGTGCATACTTCCTTTATCTGATTTTATTTTATTTTTTTTTTAGTTCTGTTAGCCATTCTTTTCTGATTTCTAGGATTCATTGAATAGGAACTAAGTCTAATCTTTTCTAAGTTGATCATAATTTTATGATGTAGTATTGCTAAATATTTTTTATTCTTCTCTTCCAGTTCATTAATTAAGCTTTGTCCCTTTTTTAATGTTAAGTTTTATATTACCAATGCTTGTTTGTAGGTCCCATAAATCTTTATTCTATTGCCTTCTGTTATTAATATACAATGTTAATGTTTTGCCATATAAGTATGACTTCAAAGAGTCCCATACATAAATCTTTGAGTTATCCTCAGTAAGGTTTATTTGGAGAAAGGATTGCATTTCTTTGATATAGAAGTCCTTAAAATATTTTAAACTTGCTATATAAGAAGGTATCCTAGTAATAACTATCCTTTGCCTTGTATGTACTTCTAGATCAAACATAATTGCATTCTGATCTGACATTGGACCTGTAGTTAACTTAACTTTGTCTAGCTTTCCAGCCAAGTTCTTTGACATATACACTCTGTCAATTCTAGAGTAGGAGCCATGATGATGTGAATAGCATGTAAAAATCAGTGAATCAGATTCAGCAAATTCATTTCTATCCACTAGGTTAAACAGATCAATGAAGTCAGACAATGCCTTTGCTGTTGCTGTTTTCCTACCTTTATTAATAGTGCTTGTGTCACTATCATGTAAGATGCAATTGAAATCTCTGGCTGGTATTATATTCCCTTTAACATGCTGTATAACATCTTCTATCTGCTGTTTAGCTACTTTCACTCCTAGTCCAGGTATCCAATAGAGATTTATTAATGTATATATTTTCCCATATAATGCTAAGGTTAACAAAGGATTACTGATCAATCTTGTTAAGTATTTATAATTGTAAGCATTAAGATTTAATTTTTCCATAAAATCATAACACCTCTTGTCTTTTTTTTCTGATGTGAGCTTACTAAGACTGTATAATAGTAGTATCAAACTTATTTAAATCTTCTGGTACAAGATGTGTCTCCTGTAAGAATATAATCTGTGCATTTAAGGTTTTCAAGTATTTAATTAGACTATCCATTTTAGTAGTATCATTTAAACTATTGACATTAATAGATATACATTTCATACATAAACAATTATTTCCAAAATTTCTAGCCATGTATAAGAAGCTTTACCAAAAAAAAAAAAGAAAATATAATAATAAAGAGAATGATTTAGTAGCATATATTTTAACAGTTTTTCCATAGTTCATAGACACCCAATGACAAAAAAAAAAAGAAATATCAACATTAAAAACTGAATTAAAAACAGTCCAAACAAACCATGGGGAATAAGAAACCCCCACCCTTGAACAGCCAAGCCATTCAAGTGCTTCTTTTAAAGCCCTTAACCAAAATCATCTCCAACCCTACTATCTAATTATTTTCATTCTAACAGAAAGTAACTTATAGGACTATTGTAACATCTTATTATATGTATTTGACACTTTGTGCACATAGTTAAAAAAACAGATTTGTTCAAGTCAAGTCAATGTGAAATTATAATATACATATCTATAATACTAAAATAAAGTAAAAAGCTCTAAGCTTTTATATTGAGAGTTTTATTAAATAACTGTAAATATTTTTTAAGCAAATGGCACCTGTCTCAGTCAGAAACTATTGCACACTTAGTATCAAGAGCATTCCAAATGTATAAAAAATAAATAAATGTAAACCAGTCAAATAACAGAAAGAATACTATCACTTTAAATATATACCTAAAAGTTAAACATGTTTTAATGACAGTTGTGACTAAAAAGAAACAAGTCAGGCTGCATCACTACTCATTTCAATAACATATGAACATATTACTATATTTTCAAGCTTTCTAATAATTAAATTAAAATAGCCTGTCATTTTATACTTTAATCTGTATAATGTGCTTAAAATAATTCTCCTCCAAATAACTAGTAAAATGTATTTAAATTAAAAAGGGTATAGGTCCCTTTAAATTACTAGACTGCATAAATAGTTCAAAGATGACCTTTAACCAGTCTCCTGATGTCATGTCTGAGTTGTTTTAGTTTCATTTGTGTAATGAATTTTAAAGCACCGAATTAACCAAGCTTGAGGAAAACCACATGGGAAGCAAGAAAAAGGGGTTTTAGCTCACAACCTCAGCAGGAAACTAAGATTAGAAGTAAATAATCACTTTAAACATTTTAAAGTGTAGCTTTGGCCAATTTAAAGTTTAACTGGGTTCCCCTTCATTTTATAATTTAGAACTGTCTAATTAATGCAGTTTAAAGAAATTTTCAGAAACATTGCATTACTTTACAAAAAAGCATGACTGCAATTAATTATTTGATAATAACACAGTAAAAAAATGTCATAGTTGTATGTCAAATGTATTTTTGAATACAGTAAGTATATGTTAAAACATTATTATTTGTTCCTTAGATATCTCTGTAACGCTTCAAGTCATTTTATTACATATATATCATTTCATTGTCTTACAACAGATAACTGTAGTTTGTATATCTGGGTATTATCACCCCCCTCAAGACCTTGGTGTAATACAGTATGCTTTTTGATATACCAAACAGTAAGAGGTCTATTTTTGTTAGTTTTCTCTATTCAATTACAGACAGAGATATTGTGACCATATAAAACACTGTTTGAACACTTTAATAGTAAGTAGTTTGCCTTATTTTACCTATTTTAACCTATAATATTGTACTATCATCAATTCATTTTAAGCCTTATTTTTCTGTTAAATAATGATTCATGGATTATTTGATTATGTGATATTAATATAAAGATAGATATCATAAAAAATACACTTTTACCTTTTTTTCCTTTGTGAATATGTCTAGGGTGAAGTGTATTTTTATAGGATATAAATATAATATGAATATTGAAGTAACACAAGGAAACAATAGTTAAAAAGTTAATTATCTTTTAGTATTTTTTTTCTTGTCTGTTGGTTTCCAACTATTTTTCTCTGCTTGAGACTTTAAAGAGATGCCAGACCAGTCCATATCATCTGACTGATCCAAAATATTGTTAGATGTTAGATATGTTAGATATGTAATAGCAGAGTCCAATGTGTCAAAAGTTTTAATGCCATCTGAAAAAAAAACTTAGGTTTTGTGCTCTCTTCTTTGAAGGAATATAGTCTATTGTCCATTTTGTCTATTTTTATGGATAAGTCATTCTTTTATGGATAAGTCATTCATAGACGAAAGCAGGATTTGAAATTCTTTTTTTTTCATTAACTGGTCCTGTAAACTGCTTTTGGAATAACTCATCTTGAGAAATTGTCAGAGCCCTTTCTGAAGAAAATTTGATAGAAAATTGAACAAATGATGAAAAAATATTCTAGTATAGTCTTCCAGGAACTTTAGGAAATATAAGTCAATGGTGAGGAAAAGTCAAATGCTCATGTTTTTTACAATATCTGTTGTTATTGTCTTTCGGCTTTTCCCTGTTAGGGGTTGCCACAGTGGAACTCTGGTCCGCTAATGATTGGCAGTAGATTTTGATGAACACCGAGGTGCCAGCTCGACATTCAACCTTCAACGAAGGCACGCCTATTTACGCATGTCTTTTGAACGCCCACCCAACCATGGCAAGGACATGCAGACTCCATACAGAAGGCACTCCCTGCATTCCAGCCGAGAATTGAATGGGAGAACCTCTTGCTGTGAGACAACAACGCTACCACTGCACCACCATGGCAATACATCTGTAAGAAATATAAATTAGATAGCAAAGCTAAGCAAGTGTGCTGTTAACCAGCCAGCAACATGAAGAATGGAACTGACTCTTTTGACTTAATTCAAATCTACTTGTTCTTCCTTTGTGATTGTCTTATTTTGTGGAAAGGAAATATTGTATATTTTGTTTACCTTTTAGAGTAAATTCTACTACTAATGTAAACTTCATACACCATTACTCCTTTGATTTTGTGAATTACCTGTTTGTAACCATTTATAAAACAGATCCTTATCAGATGATAGAAACCTCATATGACTGAAACTCATTTGACTGAGACCATAAGACTGAAATTTCAAAATACTGAAAAATCACTTGAGTGAAACCTATAATGCTAAAATCTTACAATGCTAAATTTCAACATACTGAATTGTAAAGTGGATGATTTAAAACCAGAATGGGTGGTGGCTAGCCCTCCACACAAATCCATTGTGCTGTGCCCCCACACCCCCCTAACTATATACTAACTCAAGGCCATTGATGAGGGTAAGGCAGTTCACACAGCCTACCTTGACCTTGCAAAAGCCTTTGACACAATACCCCACTCGGGCATCATAGACAAACTCACCAGCTTAAATGTAAACCCATATGTGTCAAAAGATGTTGCAAACTGTCAAGGAAGGAACCCCACAGGGTCAGAGTTGTGGAGCTATGTCAGACCAGTAAGCCAGTCACAATGGTCCTGTCCCCACAGGCCCAGTCTGGGACCCCCCTCTGTATTTATTTTTATTTTTCCAGGGTAACATAGAAGGAGGGAAGACGTGGATTCAGATGATGCAAAACTGAAAAACTGGGCGCTATAGTGATACTCAGCAGACACAAACAGAGAGGCCTCATAACAAAATGTATAGTCATACCCTTTGGAAAAAAAAAGGTACAACAAATTACCACATAGGTGGTAATAATCCATTAAGTATGGAAGTAGGGAAGGGGACTGACCTAGGGACCCAGTATGACAGACACTCTCTCACATTACCTGACACTCAAAGTGGTTAAGTGGTTAGGAAGATCTTCTGGATTATCACTTCATGATCAAGATTTCACATCAGAGAGTAGTACGTCTCTCTGCCTCTCTTCTTTGAGCAATGAATGATTTGGGGATTGGATGCCCCCCAATTCGACAATCTCTGCGGAAAGACCCAAAGTTTCCAAAAGTTCCTCACCAGGGCTTCAAGGGTCTTAAACATATGTCGAATGGATGGGAGATCGTGGGTTTACCCGGGGTCATCTCTGTGTCACTACTAAGACAGAGGGAGGCATAGTAAACTAAAAAGGGCAAATAGTATTCTCATCTAAGTGGTGTGGTGGTGTAAACACTGGCTAGGGGGTTATAAATGCCTAGGCAGATAGCCTATAATCACTACCTAACCCTATACCTTTTCTCCACTGTAGTGCGAAACTGGAGTTAGTATATATAGTTAGCAGGGTGTGTGGTGGCATAACACCCCACCTATTTTGGTTTTATATTGTCCACTTTATAATTCAGTATGCTGAAATTTAGCATTTTAAGATTTCAGTATTATGTTTCAGTCAAGTGATTTTTCAGTATTTTGAAATTTCAGTCTTATGGTCTCAGTCAAATGGGATTCAGTCAAATGAAGTTTCTATCATCTGATAGGGATCCTTATAAAACATGCATGAACAATGTTTCGAGTCAGTAATTTACTAGAAGCCAACATTTTATTATTATTATTTGGATTTCTACAGTTATCACCCTTTAAATCAGAGGGTATGGTAAACTAAAGGGCAAATGGTGAAGGTTTCCTGAATGATCTCCAGTGATTTCAGGTTTCATGATGAGTTAAATATCTTGGTTTTTAAATGTTTTTAAATTGTGGGTGTTCTCAAACCTTGCTAAATATGGTTAAGTTTGAGATACTTGGAGAAAGACAGGATAGGTTTAAACAGATTTTAATGGGGGGAGGACTCATTTCTCAAACTCTTAAAATATTACATATCTCTCTGAGGATGCCAATGGCCATTTTAGGAAATCAATTCTAAGATTAAAAATATTTTATTGTCTAAGAATTGGGAAGTGGTCATTGGTTCTAATTCATTCTTAGAACACCAGATGGGCCTGAGCATTCATTTTGTTTTTAAAAGACTATGAAGTATTAAAATATGGTGCAGATTAACCCCTTTAGGAATGACAACAACTCAAAAATATCTAAGTACCATGTTTGTTGTCAATGTCCTTTTATTTATGAGGAACAGAGGTATTGATATGTCTCTACCTTACATTCTACTGTAGGGGTAGTTTTAACTTTGAAAAACAGAAGATGCCAGATTTATTTCCTTGGTCTGTAAAGAGCACATAAATCAAACAAAACACAAGAATGCAATCCAGTTCTAAAAAAATATGTACCATTGCACTCCAATAAAGTGCCATTGGCTTAATTTTCTCACAAATAATCTGGTTTCATTGCAAAGTCTTCATCATTATCTAATCTGTTCAGACCAGAACAGCTGCCTTATATAACCTACTAATGAAGACATCATCAAACAGTAACCAGTACATACAAAATGAAGTGCAAAGTGTATAAATAAATAGTAAAATATATACATTACTGTACAGATGAAACGTAAAAATACATAATAAGAACAAAAAAAATTAAGAATGAATTTGTAAACCTTAAAAAACTTTAGCTGAAAAATTTCCATTTAAACATGTTGCAAACATAGTATCCAATATACCAATCTATTGTTATTTTTTTTTTGTGCAAAATATGGTGCCAACCTAATAACTTTTTATAGATATTGTATCTATCCCTGTAAACCTAAAAGAACCATTAGGGTGCTCAGAAATGTATAAAATGTGAACTGGTTTGTTTACTGCATTTAATGTCACTAAAATGTTCAAGGATTCTTTTTTCAAAACTTCTAGAAGATTTACTTACATAGAATGCTGAACATGGACATGTAGTTATATAAATCATCCATTCACTGTAGCATATAACCCAACTATGAATATCAAAAACTTTGGATGTTTTAGCAGAAGAAAAATGGTTTTATTTTGTTTGCTACATCACAGGCAACACAATGTCTACATGCTAAGCAACCCTTAAAGAGTTCTTCCTGCAGGTACAACTAGTCGAGATCTTTCACTTAATCAGTAGCTTGTGTGTAATGATTTAGCTATTGTCGAATACTTTTCGTTTTCCATATATGAATTTGCAATAGATGGGTGAAAGTTCTACCAATTTCTTGTCCCAGCATAAAAATCTCCCAGTATTTATGTATGAGAGATTAATAGTACTTTATTTGACCCAAAAATAGTAATAAATCAAATAGTAGTTTTAGACTTATTAGATTATTAAGTATATTCCAATAACTTGCTCCTAACATTCTGATCAGTTTTTTATTTTGCTGCCTTAACTAAACTAGTATTGTAATCCTTTTATATAAACCTTAGTGTCAAGTCCTAAGAAAACTTAACATAATTATTGTTAGAGGAACATATTTTTTTAAGTTTATGAAATTGCAGAAAAAGAGCATTGTTTATAATATATCTGGGTATGTACTGTTAACTTCCAACAAAGATATCTTATTTATGAAATGTTCTCCTAAATAAAGTTGTTCTTAATGTACCATCTTGAAAACAAAGAGCGAGATTCCAAAAGAGAGGCTCTCAGTGTAAGTCTACCCTTATTATTAAAGACCTGCTCTCAGTGTAAGTCATTTACTTTGGTGTAAGCTGTATCTATAAACAGGCTTACTACAGAGGATGTGATTTCAAAACACCTGCTTTCAGCTTGCTCTCAGTGTAAGTAGTCACTTAAAGTGAGAACAAGTCTTTTAGAATCTGGACCATAGTGTTCTGATGACATTCAAAACTATGAGGTATGCTCACCATATTACTATTAAAATAATCCACAAATTTTTGTAGCAAGATGAGATCCATTGTCTATACCATCCAAAAATCATTCAAATATCTGCACCACATATCAATATCACCAATATAGATGCTAAGACTGGTGTTAGAAATAAACTGTTCTTCTATATATGCCATAAATAGAGTGACATAAATACGTGCATATAAAGCAGCTATAGCAGTTCTCTTTATTAAAAAAATATCAAAATAAAAGACATTCTTAGTAAGAATGTGTTTTCTAAGGCATAAAAGAAACATATTAAAATGTAGACTATATAACTGTGTTCCCAGTAAACAAAACCATGCCTAATGTGGCATGTTGGTGTAGAGTGAATTTCATCTAAATAAACACATATACCAAGATGTTTATATCTGTAAATCATCCATAAGCTTAGGGAATTAAATTGTGTCTTGTATTCTGGATCTAATACAGGCTAGAAGTGGTTTTTAATGTTGCATAAGAATTTCTGAAAGTGTGGCACCAGTGAGGTGATCTGCATGGTCATCTATATAATGATATGGCAAATGGTTTGTATAAACACTCTTGTCATACATGATGATTTTTTAAACTTAATTTTTTTTTTACTTTTGAATGTCTTGCTTCCTAAGGAGGAGTGATTGGAAATTGTTTCTTGTATCACATGCATTGTTTCTGCAGATTTATTTTAGTGTCACTTCACCGCCAAACGATAAATGATAATATGCCCAGTAATAGCCCCTAAGGTAATAAATGCAGTTTGTTTTTACCATTCTGGCAGTGGACCAAAACTGTAATTTGTGGATTTTGTGTGATAGTGCACATTACTTGTGGTAGTTTTTGTTGGTATGTAGACTAGCACTTATTGAATAAGTAAAGGGAATGACTGCTCTTCTGAAACTAAATAACATTTGTACTTGATTCGGCCCAGAATGATCTTAATAAAGTTTTGAAAAGAGAACAAGATCTGCTTTGCACATCTGAGGAACTGGTGTCTGCCATGCCAGATACAAATTTATTTTATATGCTAGATACACATGAGGGATTTTAGCTCAAACTGTGGTAAAGACAGCTATTCTATTATCTGGGGCCATTTCACCAATCTGACATGACCCCTGTAAAAAGCTCTAAAGAAAAATAAATAAATAAATAAATAAATAAATAACATCTCCTGTCTATAACTTGTGGCAGACTGCTTGCTACATTTGTTACAGTTTATGCACATGGAGTGATAAGGCATTTAAGTTATAAAAAAGGAAAGAGCTTCTTTTATTTTCAATTGCAACAACTATTTATGCCACACACATAGCACTAAGCCATTTAGTTGTCATCATAAATGCAGTAACAACATTCATTTCTGAATGCCAGAAATGCATTGAAGACCGATCGGAATCTGCCAGTTGCACCCCCTTGCACTTGGTGCCTGGGGAGGTTGCCCCTTCTCTCCATCTAAACCATACTACTAGGCTTGAAGAAAAACATTGCAAGCTGTTACTGTCTAATTCATCTATTAATACCATTAAGCCTCTCAAGTATCTGTTCATACACTGTCCAAAGTATTAGGTGCTGAAAATGCAACACAAGGAAGTCTCAAAAGTGTGCATGTTTTCATAATGCATATATAAAACACAAACACACACACATGCATGCACATATACACACACACACACCCACACACACACACACACACACACACATATATATATATATGCAACAGATATCTATATCTGTCTGAGTGCATATAAGTGTGTGTTTATGTGTGCGTGCGTGTGTGTGTGTGTGTGTGTGTGTGTTGTGTGTATATATATATATATATATATATATATATATATATATATATATATATATATATATATATATATATATATATATATATATATATATATATATATATATATATATATATATATATATATATATATATGTGTGTATAGTGTGTATGTTAAGTCTAGAAAATTTTATTCTTAAAAACACATGTACATACAATGCACATAACACACACACACACACACACACACACACACACACACACACACATATATATATATAAATAGATCTATACAGATATAGATATAGCTATGCCAGTGTATATGTATACATTTATATCTTCAAAAAATTGACACATTTAGCCTCAGAGTTCATAAGTGATTATCACCTAGAATGGTAATCTGTATGTGTTGTACAGTCTGAAAGTAAATACCAATAAACCTGGGTACATGGTGTGCCTGTCTCTTTATCTGTATATTTTTGAATACCTACTTTTGCATAATGGAATGGAATGGAATGTCAAGCTGAGTCAGTCCAAGCACAGAAGTCATAGTGGGAGAGGTACAGAGCATTTTTAGTATCAGAAGCACTGAAGATAGGGCTCTGGGGGACTTCGGGTTCTATCGCCTGAGGTACATATTATTTCTAGTGTCAGAAGAATACGAAATGGAGCAGTTAGTATTTATAGTTTCAGATCATATGGAACAGAAATAATGCACTGCCTATTTGTACTGCAGGTGTACTGAAGATAAGCCTGACATTGGGTATCCATAGTGTCTATCTTTTTCCTACAACACTGACTGAACATAATTAAATGTAGGAACTGTGAAGATGCACCACTGAACCAGTAACCAAGGAGCCACAATCCTCATCACTGGTACCTGTAGGGGGATGTTCACTGGCAGGATAACAGGTACACACACAGTATGTCCAGATGCAGCTCTCCGTATCAAGTGCAATTTCCCTTAAGAGGACACAGAGACCACAGTCAGTCCGGCGGCTGATTTCTCCCTCTTTCTTCAGATCCCCAATAAGACACCCCACTTGCACAGCTATAGAGCTCAGATCTCAGCTGAGTGACCAAGCCAAGACCTCCATACCCTCTCTGTCCAACCAGTGCTTCGTGTCCCTGCCCAAGTAGGTGACACATGCGCTCTTTCAGGTTTGATTTACACGCACACCTGGGAAAGGTTGGTACAGGTTTACTAGCTATGCCCCCTTCTGCCCAGACTATAAGGTAGTTACCACTGACAGCAGTCACTTCTTATCAGCTACTTTAGGGTCCTTAACAAAGGGTGTCCAATTTTACTTTGTATTATTAATACTAATACAAATGGTACTTTCACCAAGAGCAAGGTTATTAGGAGTGGTCCACACAGTGTCACCAAATAAATATGCAAGCACTCTCAAAACGTAAATATCTCTACAGAGGACAGTCACAATCAAAGGTTTAAAAGTATTTAATAATAAATAATAAAAGAACAATACAATAATAAATATATATTCACAGTGACACCAGAGTTCAAAACCATGGGAAATATTTAAAATAATATTGCAGTACAGGCTCATACAAATAAAAACAAAATATAAACTAAGCTTCACTAAGAGCGTTACTATAGCCTAATAACTTACTTAGAGCAAGGCAGATGTAGTGAATGCTTTTATTGTTGTTGTCAGGCCCAAGATGGAATACAGAATGCACTGTCTTCCTCAGAGGTTTCTCAAAATAATATCTAAAATATTACTGCTGGGATAGCTTGCAGAATTACATCATTTCTGGTCACCTGATTTCTAGTTCTCAGACAAAGCCCCCATTGCTGGCAGTTAACAGTATTTTGCATCTACCTGTAAAATTAGCCAGACAGGTGTTTTTGCTCAGATCTTTGTCAGGTTCCAGAAGTCATAAAGCAATTGCATTCCTTCATGCTTTGAAAGTAGCTATTAGTTCACCCAAAGACAATACAGAAAGCTTCGTAGTACACATTTTGTGTCTCTAGCTGCATTGAAACCTGAGATATACCCTCTTTATGGCCTAGCCTATAAAGTGATTTAATTTCAAATATTTTTCTAGGTTTGATGAACTGAAGTTAACCCTCCAGATTCCTCAGTTAATATATACCCTTAGATTCAATAATATCCATGTAGGAATAGTGTAGAACCTACATGAATATTGCTGTGTCCGTGTATGTGGATCCCCCTCGGCAGTATGCCATGCATATTAATGAAGGCACATTACTGAGGGAGAGCCGGGGAAGGTGGTATTGAATCAGTGTAGGGACTGTGTCACTGACTGTGGCCATAGATGAGTAACATACCCCCCTGCACTGTCCAAGTGCCTGATACAATACATTTAATCTTATGAGTTTTTTTAAGTTTGCGTGGCACTGTGTGGTCTGCAGTGATTTACATGTGTCAGACAACTAAAAATAGAAACCGTACACATTCATTGTAAGATTCAAAGGTCAGGTTTAAGCATAGCTGAGCTGGTTTGCGCTAAACGGCACAGTGCTTAGCAGTGCTCAAACACAGCTGAGAGGTATATGTAAAAGTATCACATCATTCTACAGATCCACATAGTCAAGTGAATAGATTTATGGCTTCCTGTGCAGTAGGTGCAGGGTTTGAATACATGGAAGGGAAATTAAGCACTTATTTTCACAAGATAAATTATGCTAATTATTTTTAAATCACGATCTGCTGCACTCTGTTCCCTATTTGATCGAAGATGCATTCTTTCGAATGCATCTTGATCGAACTTGAAAGCATGAAATGGCAAAATACCAAAATGGCATATAAGTGGATTCTTTCCCTGGGAAAGAAATTGCTTGGCCACCTTCGCTATTTTGTCATTTTCATCACTATAGTGCAATTTCGGAGTTGGTATATTTAAGTAGGGCGATGTGGGGGGCACATCCCCCCATGTCAGGGGGTGTGGGGGTGAAGCCCCCCAACTTATGTAATGTTTTAAAGTTTGTTTGTTTTTTTCTTTTTTGGAACAGCAATTTTTTTCCCTGGGAATAAAATTGCTGTTCTAAGTGTCCGGGACTGTAAGCTTTCACTTACATGGGGTAGATAAATCAGCAGTCACTTTTTTAAGCATTCACTGATTTAATATAGACCCGCTGCACTCAGCTAAACTCTGCTAAGCATTGTTAAGCCATGATAAGCACTGCTAAAACAATTCCTGTTTAAGTACCGGTTTGCTACGCTTAGGTGGTTTGCGCACTGCTAAGCGTTGCTAAGCATTGAAAGTGTAAGCACTGCTCAGCTCAGCTAAGCTGGTTTGCTAGGTGATAAGCGATGCACTGCATTTTAAAAATAGACCAATGGTGTGTAAGGGTGGGTAAACAGGCTATATATTAAGTGCAACAGGTGGGAATACAGCATAACCAGTTGGAGTTTGAACTGTCTAGGAACTATGTCAGATATTGGAGGGGGTGCATGCTTCTGAGCACAGTAGTGGGGCATTCTAGAGTCCAGGGTCATGGTTGGACTCCTAGTGAAAGACCATGAACAATGGCTGCTGCAGGGCCAGTTCCAGAGATCAGAGTACAAGGCAGAGGCCTGGGACTGGCTGGCATGCAATCTCACCAGCGCTACAGGTATCCCCCGCACAGGTGAGCAAGTCCGTCATTACTATGATGATCTGAAGCATCAGAAAGGGGGGACTTCTGGATATCTGGGTCCAGGATGAGTGGGATGGGAATGCCCCACAAGTTTGTAAGTAATATTAGCATTATTTTACCAATACCTAATCTGAATGTGTGCTAGACATGCTTGCATAATGGTGTGATCCTCTCCCTGCAGCTGGAGAAGACAGAGCTTGCAACCTAATGGCCCATGCAGGGCACCTGGCCAGGTTGTACCATGAGTATGGTGAGTACAGATTAACTTGCAATCTGTAGTCAAATATCCAAGACAGACTAACGCCAGTAGGTGCATACAGTACAGATTTGTGTCCTGCAATTAATGTGGATGTAGGCCTGTACTGCAATAACTGACTACTGCCAAATATAGTGCAATAAAGATTAAAGCATTAAACTTGATAATGTTAATGAAATAAAGTTTCTACTGCAATAATTGTAGAATTACAGCTATATTGCAACACCTGCATTATATCAACTGTAATGCAATAAATACTCAGAAATATACCAATAACTGCATGAAGGTACCCCTAAGAAAGCTGTGTTGCGCAATGTATGTGTAATTAGGGCTGTTTTTCATAAAATCGAGTATGACATCTGCTCTGAAATAAAAACACAAAGAATACTACTAACTGACTCAAGGTTTAGCTATGAAAGAGTGTTATGCTAAACTGTAGATTTTGAGCTGTACTACAAGATATAGGCATTATGACATTTTTTCGGCACTAACATCTGAAGCAATACCAGGAACACCCAAGGTTTATTGTGTATATCAGGATTGTCATGTGTTAACCATTGCATTTCAGCTATATGCATTCTTGCTGTGATGTATGGTGCTGCAAGCAAGTATGGAACTGTAATAGCTGTAGACTGCAAATCTACTATCTGCAACTGTATATGGGTCAGGTAGCCAACCCAATGCTCTGATATGGTTTGTACATATCACAGATATTTCCAGCCACTAAGAGTTTATTGTATACACCTGTATTCTATGTATTAATGTACAGTTTACCTAGTATCTATGTCATGCATGAATCTCATGCATGTGTGTTCAACTGACACTGCAGTCTTGTATAAAACTGTACTACTATTGCCAGGTCATATTTTGTTTCCAGGTGAGCTCTAGGCAAATATCAGGCAGGCAATAGTCAGTAGCGACTCAGTAGCTCAGCATAATTACTGTGTCTGATGTACATTTTGTCACACACAGACAAGGGGTCGAATCCAATGACAAGTACTAATAAATAGTACTGAATCAGTTATATATTGATAATAGATGCTCTCTCCACAAGAATTACAGGTAAATGGTTGCAGCAGCCCTTATTATGGATTAATAATTTGTCTGTTCAGATGTAACAGACTGTTAACAACACTGATCAGGAATGTGATAAGACATCATAAAATAAAGGCAACAAGTACAATAGTAATAAAAGATAATACAATAAATAAAATGTATAATCCTGGTATGGCTGTATGCCTGGTATGTCTGTGAACATTTGCTAATGGTCTAACCCCATGCCTGCCATAGATGGTATGATAGTTGTTTACTCTCTGTACTGTACACAATAAATGTCTCTCAAGTGTCGTGCTGTCATGGACTGTAATCACCATTGCTTAATCCCTCTGTCACAGATCTATCATCAACATGATTATGTCAATAGCAGTCACACTACATCAGTCCACATTATACCTTGGTAGTTATATAGGTCCACCTGACATGTGTCTTTTGTAGTTGTGTACCTGTAGGTGTTACTGCTTGGCCCATACGATCCCATGCGGATAGCTTGAGAGGTATGCGCATGCTACAGCAGCTATAGGGCACTGTTATACATAAAGAAGGACAGACCTGTAGAGTATATAACAGTAGAGTTGCAAACTATATAGCCTATATTGGTATTAATGGACTGTATTTCTCTCTCCCCCCACCCCTTATCTTCATCATAATTTATTATTGTTATACATCGGTTATGGTTTACTATTAACAAATGTTGTTCTCTAAAGGTTATGTTGGGTCTTGTGTTTTCTTATTGTTATGTAATGCAATGGTTGCATACCAACATAACATGTTGAATTACCTATGTTGTTGGTCTTATGCTATAACTATTACTGGCATGCTGTTACTATACTGAATGTTATCTTACTTATTGTTGTGTTCCATATACTATGCATTGTTATGTTACTGGGTTATTTGTAATATTCTGGGATGCTGTTATAACTAACTAAATATTTTGTTCATTACTAACCTATACACATTGAAATACCTCATCCCCACAGCTCAACTGGGTAAACCGGTTCCTGGCAATCCACCTACCATACATCAGCTGGCCGTGGCACCGGGTCCCAGCACATCTGGAACCCAAGCTGGAGGTTCCCCCTTCGCTGGCCCTGCACCACCTATGGGTGGAACCAACTCAGGGGATGGGGCCTGTCCCCCCCCTGGGAGCAGGGGTGGAAGGGGGGTTGTCACCCAGGATCAGGTACTGGTGATGGTGTGCAGGATAGTTCACTGTGGGTATGAGCAATACCTGCACTGGATTTAGGGCAGACTCGCTAACCTGAAGAGGCCTGGCCACCCTGGCACCCAGCCTCCAGCACAACCACCTTTGGGGCAGTGTAGAGCACTGTTGACTGCCCATGGGTAGGGAGCTCAGTCACACCGCTGCCATCCAGGGCACATGGACCTCTGATTCCACAACACCCACCCCATCCAAGGTGTTTACTCCCCTCATGTGTCACACACCACCCCTGTATGCTGTCTTGTCTGCCTTCAAATGCAACCTCTTCTACCCAAACTACTTCCTCACATGTACCTATATCCCTTCTCCAACATTCCACTCTCTCCTTAAAAAAAGGGACCCTGTCTGGAAAAAAATATCACCCCATACATAGATCTCCATTTCGCATGTGTCCACTGTACACAACTAATTATTACATTAATTAATGAACACATTTATGTTGCCATCACCCCTCTCAATGCAGTGTGAGGCTCCAAATTCCAAATTCTGTAAAACTTGCACAGCTTCCTACACACCTTTTGCACACCTCTACCTGCCTTTCAGTATGTCTTTTCCCCTGCTTGCCCCCATTTCACCACTTTATTATCACCACCTTTTTCTTTTCTTTTTTTATTTTTAGCATGGGTTTAAGCAGAGGTAAGCAATGTGGTGCATCACTCAAACCCACTTAAAACTTATTAAAAGTGCCTTAATCATCTTACGTGTTTGTCACAGTGTTAGGTACATCTGCAAAAATAATCTACCCTACCACTTCTCAAACAGGGCCCCTGTCAACTAAAGCACAGTGCATCAGCCCACAAGACAACTCAGCTCTGAATTAAACCAGGTGTTTCCATCAACATATACTGATTGCCACTGACACACTGCAAGTACATATAATGAGGAAATTGGCAATGTACTTGTGACTGTGATGCAGACACTACACCAGTACACAACCAAATAAATAATAATGTATGTACATGAGGAGTGGGATAGCAGGTATAGCTGTCAACTGTACAGACTGTTGCAGAATGTCTACAGTTTTGCCCCCTAGTTTTGGCACAGTTTTCACAAAAACATATGCGTTTGGTAAAGTACTGGCAGGTCATGAAAGATTGAGATTAGAAAATCGTGACAGACATTTGTGTGTCACACTTCATATCTTTCACAAAACACATGCTAATGCAAATCCTGTGTCACAGACTGTATGCATGCACATACATCCTGCAAATACACCTGCTGCAGCACTGACTTGGTACCTCAGTCTGTGAAATCCCTTGCATGCAGTACATATTGCCACTCACAGTCCTGGGTTCAAATCCAGTGTGTTGCACTTCAATTACATTCTTGTGAATACAGCAAATAATGACTGTGTCATGCAATTTTAACCAAAACAGGTTGCTGCCACTGAATTAACTGCCACCCATATTTGCAAGTCAAAGGCCCGTAGGTAGGCATACAATGCATATTTGTATAGCCTACCTATATGTCACCTACTACTCTTTGACTGACACTGTTACAAAACAGATGAACCTTAAGCACATGCCTCGACTGGACTGTTATGGGTACCCTCATCCTGGCTCTGCTGTAATGACGGAGCTGACACTGCACCCTCAATGACACATACACCTTGCTGTCTTCCAAGATGTTCACACTCTCCCCATGTGTCCTAGGCTGCAGCGCCAGCTGCAGTCTGCAACATATGCAGCTGTATGTTAAGGTACCTGCTACAGACCTACCATACCTCACAACCACCTAGAACAAGGGATCCAGACAACACTCATACATAAAGGGGGGCAAAGGTCTAGTGACAGGGACATGTTTCACAGTTTACCCCTACAAACATAGTGAACTGATAAACTAGCAACTACTGCAACAGCATGTGCATTCTGATGGGTATGATGTCTGACATTCACATGTCTCTTCCCCCTTACTGATGTTTAACACTGAACTGCCAAATAATCACAATGTTATTTGACAATGGCCAAACATAGCATGTAAAACTGAGGACATACCTCATAAATCTCAACAGTGGACAGTAACTGTACCTACCCACTGTGATGCTGTTGTCTCCACACCTCACTAATGTCCATCTCAAAGACTAAGAAAGGGGCCAAAGTCTACATGAAGGTCTTAACTATTGCACTGTGGTTCCATGTAATTGGCTAATGAAAGTGCAACCCAGCTGTGGTGGATGCAATTAGCAAGTCTGAGCCACAGACTGGTGCACAGGCAATTACCTGTTAATGAGCATGACCTACAAAAGTCAAGCAACTGCCTATGGGAAACAGCTCTCTAAGTTGCTTTACCAAGACAGAATATGAGTTAGCAAGCTGTTTTCAGGAGGATTTGTTCACATATGGATTACGTCACTGTACCAGGTATGTCGTACATGTCCCCCATATAATGGGATGCAGATCGGAGGGTGCAGTTATGGGCAATAGGGATTACAGCAGTAGGCCTGTAGTACATCTCTGGTAGTGACATATCGGTGATACTTTGCTGTCCAACAGCTACAGGCATGCCTCCCAACTGTACCAGCTGTGAATGAAATTATAGCTCTGCCCCTGTTACTCCATCCTACAATAGTCGGCTCTTGTATGAAAGCTACCGGATTGTGAGTTATGCCTATTGTCAATACATAGGGGTGGACACAGCTGTCATATCACATGATGTACTGTCATTCAGCTCCTCTCAGTCTGGAATGCCACACAGGAATAGCTCAGATATTGTAAAGGTGTCCCTGATAGTCCCTTGATGTACTCTGGCTAGGTCACTGTTTTGTCGACATTCATATTTCTCTGCTTGACAGCTATGGCTAACATACCTGGTAACCCTCTATGGCAGGAATGCTGGTCATAGCCATTATTAGTGGTGGGACACAGGCCCAACCACAGTGACAGAGTGTAGATATTGGTCACAAAAGCAAGAGTATGAATAGAGTAACAGATATTACTGTAACATAAGCTTTTTCTGGAGGTCTGGCATGCAACAGACAGATTCTCTATATGCTGACAGCAACCAGCAATTACTGGCCAATTGTTTGCCAGACATCTGCATGTTTATATCAACAGGACTGCATATATCAGGCACACATACACATGCCACAAACATCTGTTTACTGGACAGGTATGACACCTACAGGGAAGATATACTACAGCAGGTTTGCATTGCTGTCTGTCATTGTGGCACACTGGTGTCAATGGACTGTCCCCATATACATGTGATAACACACATCTATGTGTCTGACAGTGGCTGAATGACATAGTAAGTGGGACTATGCCCATAGGGGACACAACATAGTAGACAGCATTGAGGGTTTGCTGACATACAGCACATTCTGTCATGGTACGCAGGGACATACCAGTATTCCTACTATGTTGGTGATAGCCACATACATAGCACATTGATAGACTGTGGGGTGTAATATGGGAGGTAGCATTGGGTAGTGCAGGCGATTTTGGTTGTGCAGGGTCTGTACATAGTGGATATCTATTTGTCTGGTCCTGTGATGTGTTGCCCTCTTGATGTCTTTCAGGATAGATGTATCAAAGGAGGCAACTACCATTATCAGATGCTGAAAACAATGTTATCCTGCATGGCCTCAGACTGCATCATAACATTATGCTGTCCAGGATTCACCACCATTGTGAACAATGTGCAGCACTGTAGGTTGACCTTGTCATAGCAGTCAACCAAACAGAGCTACAGGACAGAACCTACAAGTAGGTCTGGCACCGGGCAACAGATATGGTCAATGCTGCATGGTAAAGGGCTGCTTCTGTGGCCAGGGACCATGCTGCCACCAGTGGAGGGTCTGCAGCAGAACGATCACTCTCAGCCACATAGGACTTCCTGGCAAACCTAGTTTCATCCACCGGCTCCGAACCATCCATCACCCCATACATCTTGGAGGTGGGTGCCAAAGCATCCATATCAGAGAAGACTCCAGGTAGGCTTCCTGTGTTGTTCATCACTGTAATACTGTATCAGTCATTGAGGCAGACTCTGCATACCAGTACACGGTTGTCAGGTCTGTCTGCTTTCGGGGGGAGTGGGTTTGGTTTTAATGCACAGTTGTGCACACATAATCAGAATGTCAGCAGTGTAGGCAGTATCAAGTTAGGTACCATAGATTTTGGTGTATGCACATATTACACTGTAACAGTGCCACATTTGGTATTGCTGACAATACCTCTCCCTTACATTTCCATAAGTACATCAGGTGTGGCTGGAGTCCAAGGTCCTGTACATAGTAAGTGAGATACTGTTATCTTACGGATCATATAAATCCTAAGAATGTTAAGGGCTGCCATTTTGACCTAGGGACAACTGTTTTGCTTAGCCAGAGTACAATACTTGTATGTTTTATTTCAGAGGGATTAGCTGAAGTACATTAAATGGGTAATCACAGCTGTGTATTAGCAGGAGCAGTAACACATTTGCACTTATTGTTGAGGAGGCCTATGTAGTCTGCTATACAGGAGGCAATCACTCACAGATGCCTGTTCAAGCACAGTATGAAGATGGTACATACTTGAGGCAGTGATACTATAACTGGCATAGTATGTTCAGGATGGGTGCACTGTATTTTAGGTGTAGGTCTATCAGATACACTGACATATTGCTTATCGCACAGGTGTATAATACTGGCAACATTAACTGGATGTAGCTGCAGTGTATGCTATTAGGGCCTGTCTTTGTGTATGTTGTAGTTTGTGTTGTGCATTGGGTCAGACATAAGATGTTGTATGAGTAATGCAGTTGTGGCTTCTCAGCTGTGTGTGTGTGTGTGTGTGTGTGTGTGTGTGTGTGTGTGTGTGTGTGTGTGTGTGTGTGTGTGGATTATCATACATAATAATGCAGGTAGCAATGTACTTATTTTGTCTTCCTCCTCACAGGTGAATGTGGGGGTTGGAGTCTATCCCGCTCACAACCTGATGTCAGTGACTCATCAGACATTGATGATGATGGTGGCCATACTGATGCACAGATAGGGTTGTTGGGGCTGAATCTGTCCCAAGAGTTGACATCCCACTTCCTCCCCCATTTTCCCTGCACACAGTATAACCACACATACCCAGTCACCTGAGGCCATAGATAACGGACAGCCAGACAGTGGTGACATTGAACAGGAAAGTGTGGCAACTATGGCATCAGTGAGGGTAGACACTGGCTGTAGCCAAGGAGAACTGCTGCCAATCCACCACCTGTCACAGGTGTCGCATCATGGGTCACTCACCACATGTTTTGGTCCATCATGGAGGCACAGGCACATTCCAAATGCAACACCAAATGGATGCTCAGGATTATGCATGCAACAAAGTCTGACATCCGTTACTCCCTCCAGCACATTGTTGATGCCATGGATCGTTTCACTGATGTAGTGGACAGAAGATAGGATGAGACATTTTCAGTCCTTGACTGCACATTGTCTGTGCACAAACATCTGGTTGGATTCGAGCATTGGACATGTGGATGTAGATCAGCAACACCATCTGCTGAGAGTCCATGTGGCCATGCACAATCACGCTTCCATAGTGGGATTACCTCCAGCACTAGAGAAGGTAGTGTGCTGTCCACACCATGACTTGAGGGCCATGGGCATGTTCCCAGGGTGGTCCTGACGGGGACAGCAGCCCAGCAGACACCAGTCACTGTCAGCTACTAGCACCGCATCTGACCTTGGGTATGTTGTTGCCAGAGCCACTCCTGGCAGAGCCAGTTTCCATGTTCATGGCCAAAGACAGTGGACTGTCCCCTCTGCCATGTATGGTTCACAGCTGCCCAACATGCACATTTGTAGGGCTAGCACTGGGCTTGACTGTATACATGCACACACTCAAACAGCACTGTCACATGCAGGTCACCAACAGACACACATGGCACCTCTCCATGTCCCAGATAGCCAGAACCCCTACCTGAATCACACACATGCTGCCAACTATTTGACACAGCTTAGGCCTCTGGCACCCCCACACCACACCTTGTGCATGTGATGATATCTGTGCTACCTCTCTCCCATACATGCCATTGATGCAGGGACATGCACATATGTGTCTGATGCACTGTGTGACTGTAATACATTACATGTAGTTTTGTAGTGCGGTAGTGTTATGCCATGACAGCTGCTGTATGCTGGCATGTGTCATGAGTACACATCAAACTTTGTGTACCTTTGCTGCATGATGTTAGATTGGCAGTAGTGTTGCAGAATGACAGCTGTCTCACAGAACTGTGCATGTTTCTATTCTAGGGGTCTGAGTGGCTAAGCTATGGAGACTTGGCAGCAATACAGTGGCACAGGATGGCATGGCAGCACAGTAGACATATGACATCAGCAAGGTATGGCTGTATCTGTGCATGGTTACCTAGGTGCATATCTGTAGAACAGTGTATCAGGGACAATGGGGGCAGTTAGCATGATCATGCATGCATTCCCTGTGACAAGGCCTGCTACCCTTGATATGTGTCACCTGGGTGTTCTGTACATACAAATGTAGGTGGTGACAGATAGCATTTATGCCTAGGTAAATGTGAGCTATTTAGGGCCTGCAGCAACTGACAGGGCAGTAAAATACATGAAAAGAACACACCCATATGACCATGGGTGTACTGCTGCATGGGAATACATTTGTACACTCACAGAGTTACCTGTTGTGAGATTAGAACTCCTACCTATCTATTAATATACACTATGGTACTATCTACTTATTGCATGCACCACTGAACTTAATTGTTTTGAGATTGTCAGCCAGAGTGGTTAAGGTGGATGACATCAGCAGGCCTTGCAAAGGAGGCCAGTGGAGAAGCTGGCAGGTTGTCACAGGGCCTTAAAATGTACAACCATTGCATAGAGATAGGCATGTGTGCACTGTAGCAAGGAGATATATTTACACACTATCTATCTATTAGTATATACAAGAGCACTATGCATTTATTGCATGTGCCACAGAGCTTATCTGTTATGAGAATATCAGCCAGTGCTGTTACGGTGGATGGAATCAGCAGATGTTGGCAGGGAGGCTGATATTGATGAGGACGCTAGTCACAGAGCCATAAAATGATTGACCAATGCACAGATATAGGCCAGATGGGCATATCTGTGCTGTTGTAAGGGAAACATCTGCACACACACACACACACACACACACACACACACACACACACACACACACACACACACACACACACACACACACACACACATACACACACACACACACACACACACACACACACACACACACACACACACACACACACAGTGGCTGATGTGAGATTAGAACCCCTACCTACCTACTATTACACTCTATAGCTTGCAGTACTTATTGCACGTCCCATCTGTTAATATGGTGTATGTGTGGTTGCTGCAATAGTGTGTGTGGGCAACACATAGTGGCTTTGTATTACACAGCATGTGTGGCCAGCAGAGTGAACCTGTTTTGGGTTCCATTTATGTTGTTGAATCCTTGAAACTTCGAACCCGAGAACATTGAACTCAGATGTTCAAAGCTTCTAGTATTCGAATGTAAAAAAAAACTAAAAAAACTAAAACCTACCTAACTGTTGCAAGAAGGGGTGCAAGCCCACACCCCCTGTTCTTTAAATATACCAACTCTGAGATTGCAATACAGTGCGGAAAGGGAAGATTTCCCTTTAGAAAAGACTTTATTCTTCATTTTTTGTTTTTAGTTTTTTTTTTTTAGCGTTATCGAAGTTCTGACACTTCGAACATAAGGGTTTGACCTTATGGTGTTTGAAGTTTCAGAACTTCGATAACATGATAAGAACCCCCCTGTTTTATGCTGTTATTGTATTTACTGCCCTAGCAGAGGGTACCTGTTAATACCCCTGCTATGTGTGTACAGTTCACAGTATCACCATATCTGGCTTGTTGCAGTTTGCTAGGTGGACAACTGGCCAGAGACAATATGTACTGTCCAAGTCCTGCATTGAAGCCTTTGCACATTATGCCACCAGCTCACCATTGTCTTCTACAGGGTGACATTCCACAGGCACAGGGTTCTGTGGTTGGGTGGATTATGTCATTATGCGGCCTTGGTGTGTTACCATCAGACAACTGTTGTGTGTGTAGGTGCAGATAGCCCCAGCATTCTGTGTGTAGGTGTGCATATTCGTACAACCCCACACATATATCCACATGTAGAAGTATATATATAAAACAGGGATGTCACCTTAGCTGTAGCTGTGTGTTAGCAAAGTGTAAAAGCATGCTCAGTGTGGCTGTCAGTACTCACAAGGTGACTCCAGGCCAGGCCTATCTGTGTTCCAGTCCAGGATTTTGTGTGCTGCAGCCAACTGGTTGCTGCACCTGATTCAACAGTCCAGCACCTTTCTGATATTTTGACCAAGGGATTCCCCAGCGCTGAACGTATTACATGACTCATACCTATTGACTATACAGATTGTAATAGATTGTAGATAATGTTGCATCATATGTCTGGTATGTTTTAAATAACACTGTGATTTTCTGGTACAGCAGTGGTAAATCATTATAGACTGACGTTAGGAAATTATGTCAGATATTTGAGTTAGTGACTCCATACACACCAGGACACCCATGCTACTGTACAACCTGTTATTTTCTGCACTTTCTACATTTGTCTGGCCAGTAGTTAATCCTTCTCCTTATATTTGGGCCTTTGTGTCACTACTGTTTATGACTTTCTGTGGTTGTAGGTATGATGTGATTGGAATACATGACACCACACCACACACAGGTGACAGTCTTCAGACATCTCACTGTACATGTTTTAGCAGGATGTCCAGCATTCCACCAAATATGTCTGCTCTGTTCCTCATGCAGTTGTGTTTTCCGGTACTATACTACTAAATGGAGCCTTCTGAATTTTTGTAAGTACTGACAAGGTATGTGATGGCCTCTACATCCTGCTGCTAGTCTGAACTGTTGCAACCTGTTGTTAAACTAGCCACCTTCTAGGTTACTCAGTGCATGTATAATGTCTGTAGGTTTGGCCCTCTGTCCTTCCTTGGTCTCTGTCTTTGTCCATCTGTCTTGCAGTAACAGACTGAAGCATATTGACAGTCTGTGGGACTCCTAACATAGAACTAGCTCACATGCAAAAGATCTAAGTGCAGCCAGCTTTGAACCAAGAACACCATCAACTATGCTACTGTACTTAGCCCACTGAGCTACACCAGCCACCAGAACATGAGGTTTACTTCCTCACACTATCAGCAGCAGATAGACATAACACTGACCTCTGCATATTGTGGAAATTAGAGTATGTAGCCAGGTTGTTTGGGACATCCCTGAGATTGTGTGGTGTGCTGATATAGCCATGCAGACATACTGTTACAGCAGTTGTATGGGAACACTGATGTGTTGAGGGTAGGGGACTCTAGCACTGACAGTGATGTTTCTGTCTTATGACCCCACTGTTTGGCATTTCCCTTGAATGCTGCAGTGGGTTTTGTTGCCTTGAGGCCTACTTTTTAAATTTTTTTAAAGTTTGAAAATTTAAAGTTTTTTAAATTTCTAGTCTCCCACCAGGACACAAGTGCTCTTCAACAATTGCATTCTGCTTGCTGAGCACACTCAAGAAAATCTGCAGTCTGCGGCTACCACTCCACCCATACAGTACAAGAAGGAATCAGTACTGCAAACTAAACAAGGATATACATTTTGAGCCTCAAGAGCAGGAGCACACTCAAGCAAATTTGCAGTATGCAGCTACCACTCCACCCATATAGGACAAGAAGGAATCAGTACTGCAAACTAAACAAGGATATACATTTTGAGCCTCAAGAGCTACCACTCCACCCATACAGTACAGGAAGGAATCAGTACTGCAAACTAAACAAGGACATACATTTTGAGCCTCGAGAGTAGGGTCAGTCCACCCAGGCATTCTACTTGTATGTTTTATGAGAGTGAAGCTATTACATTAGCAGTATTTCTTAGTAGTTCTCAGCGTGCTAATAAAACTTGACTGTTGTAGCCTTGTGTCCCCCTCCCATCAGCTAGTACAGTAATCCTAACTGTAAAATAGACAGTATACATTTAATTCAGATCACTGTTACTAAATTAACCATCATGAAGCCCTCTCAGTGCTTTCTGCCTTAGTTTGTATCACTTGGAGGCCCACCTGTTTATTTGCATCTCTATACATTCCCCTTCATTGCTAAAATATCTCCCTACTGTAATCTGTGCACAAACTGGTTACTAATCAGCAAGTCAATGTGAAGACACACTCCCAACCTTAATAAACTTTGCTGTCTCTTCTCTCCTTCACTTTACAGGTAGTTTGAATTATTACTTACCCCCTCTGAGGCCTTCACTGATTTTCACTGATTGCCTCTCTGGTTTCTTTGCATTCCACCTGGTTTACACCCCTTGTACTATCTCCCTCCCCCAATACTAAGTCTATATTAGAATCCTGCTGAGCATGAAGCCATCTTTAAATTTCTAGTCTCCCATCAGGACACAAGTGCTTTTCAGCAATTACATTCTGCTTGCTGGTAAGCCATTAAACCTCAGGAATTTGTTTAAAGTGTTCAGATTAGTAAATTAATACTTTTTTCTCTTGTCTTGGTGGGCTCTGCCCCACTCCATTCGCCCTCGCTAATGTTCGGGCTCTCTCCGCTCCCCTGCCCTCTATTCCATCCCACCTCCACTACCTCTGCATTTATAGTAATCACAGCCACACCCACAGCTCACCTCACATCACCTCTACCAATCACAGCTCCTCAAGTCATATCACATTATACCACACCAACTTGCTCAACACAAAATACTCCCAATCACTCTCATTCCCACTAGGCATGTTTTACATCACCCGCACTACTTCCCCATCCACATATAGTGCAACCCTATAATTCCTATTCAGACCCCACACCTAGAACCAACTTAAACTTTATAACCTTGACTATCACACAACTAAGTCTAGTCTGTCTTCTCATAATTCTTTACAGCACCACAAGTTATCACTCTAGCAATATCCCTAAACTTAGTAGCACAACACTACATTATGCACTCTCATATACAGACACCACACATTATAATAATATCTGCCCACAATTGTTCAAGAACTACATAACATGTCTATTCAGAACTAAACACATATGCTCTCATTTCTACTCCAAAAAACACAATACTTTCTCACACTCCTCACAAAACTCCATCATCTGTATCACCATTTTAACACCAGGCTCACCATAAGTGGGGATATCCACCACAACCAAGGCCCAAATCCATCCTGTCCAACACAAACTGCTCCAACACAAATGTCAGAACATAACACCCCCACTATCTTCATCCCTGGGTAAATCAACAACAGCAGCAAAACCAACCATCATTTAATGCTAAATATTAATATTAGAAATATCAAAAATAAAATTCCTGAACTCCAGGCCACAATAGCACACTACTCCCCAGACATAGTTGCTTTAACAGAAACCTGGCTAAATAAAAATACTTCTTATCCTGGAGTTCTTCCACATACTCACAAGAAACCCTTATTCTGGGGGACTTCAACCTAGATTAGTTCACCTGCATATCAGAACCACCAAGTAATCTAATAAATCTCCATGGCTACCAGCAGCTAGTCCAAATTCCAACTTGATGTGATAAAAAAATCTAAAAGGGAATCGATCCTTGACTGGGTCCTAACAACCCCACATTGTACCCTCACACAGGCAGTCTCCTAGACACCTTAAGTGACCACAACATAATTTACTTTATACATAGTAGAACAAGCATATGCAAAACCACTAACTATATATCCACTAGAAACACAAAAAAATTCTCTCCTGAGGCCCTCAACACTTTACTCTGTAACTGTGACTGGACCCCCCTAAAAACCCTCCCACTTAACCAGGCTGTAGCATATTTCAACAAAACATTTCTAAAACACCTAGACACTGTCGCTCCATTCTGCAAAATCAAGGTTAGAACCTCTACAAACCCCTGGCTCAGTACCAGAGACACTGTCTGGCTTTACTATCAAAAAAACAAAGAAACACAAAGCTTAACTAAGTACCAAGAACTGTGCAACCGTGCAACAAAATGCATTAGGCTGGACAAAAAATCCTACTACACAACATTACAAACTAAATATCAACACAACCCCCAAAAATTCTGGAAAAATATAAACCAGCTACTAAAATCCACCCAAAAGGCTACCCCCAAACCATCCACCCCTGACACTAAATTTCCCATCAAAACACAATTGAACTCCCACTTTGTGAACTCAATTATATCCTTAGTATCACAGGACAGATCCTTTCTCACTATCCCCCCAACACAAATAACACTAATAAAAGCTTTACCCTTAAAAAAGTTTCCACCACTTCTATCAAAAGCATGCTCTCCAAACTAAAAACATCATCAACAGCAGCTGACCTACTCCCCAGCTATTTCTTGAAACTCACAGCAGATGATATTGCTATCCCAGTCTCCACTCTCATAAACAGATCAATTGTTGAAAACTATGTACCCAAACTCTGGCAAATATCCTATGTTACACCCATACATAAAGGCGGGACCTCCACTGAAATTAATAACTACAGACCCATTGCTTTACTCTCCCCACTGGTCAAAATCCTAGAAAAATGCATCCATACCCAGATGCTAAACTATCTTCTAGACAGCAACATCCTGTCACCTATTCAGCATGGTTTCAGACCTGCTCATAGTAGCACTACAGCCCTCCTCTGCTTCACTGACACAGTAAACTGTCTCAAAAATTAAGGCCTACAGGTGTCAACTCTTTTTTTGGATATGTCCAAAGCATTTGACACAGTCTCACACCAAATCCTGCTAAACAAACTAAACCAATATCACCTATCAAATTCCACTCTTACCTGGTTCCAAACCTACTTAACTGACAGGTACCAAACTGTGAAATGGGAAATTTTTTTCTCTCCTCAGCTGCCCATAACTATAGGAGTCCCACAGGGTTCTATCTTAGGACCACTACTATTCACAGTCTTCACAAATGACCTCCATACCTTCACACAGCATGCATCTATCATTCAATATGCAGATGACACTACCTTAATATGTGCTGCACAAAACATTCCCACCCTCCTGCAAACAACTCAACTAGCATTCTCTGATGTTGAAAACTATTTTACCAAAGGCCAACTTATCCTCAATCCAAAGAAAACTCAGCTTATGATTATAACCAGTTCTAACAAAAACAGTGATAACAGTCAATTCACTGTCTACTCCACAGATGCTACTCCAATCCCTCCAGTGGTACAGGCTAAGCTATTGGGAATAACCATAGACTCCCACCTAAAATTTGATAGTCATCTCAACTTAACTATTAAAAAAGTACATGCCAAACTGGGATCACTTTACCGTATCAAACCATTTCTTACCAACAAAATAAGATAAGCCATTGCTCGCTCCCAACCTCTATCCACCCTACTCTATGCATTTCCCATTCTGACTAATCTCAACAAAACTGAACTAAGCAAAATGGAAGCCTGATATAAAAGAATTGCCCACTTTGCTGCAAATTGCTCTTATAGAACTCAACACTGTACTGCTCTGAGACATCTCCATCGGCTTGCACTGCCCAACCTCCTAACCTACAATTAACTCTGCCTCTGTCATTCGATCTATTACCTCCCTAATAAGTGTAATGCCCTCAAAAACGTAGTACAACATCACTCAGCCAAAAGGTCTGTTATATCATCAAGCAAACTACTACTAGAAGTCAACAACAGCTACAGTGGCTAAAAAATGGAACTCTGCCCCCACTAGCATTCCAAACACATAATCCAAAGCCTCCTTTAAAGACCTCATCAGGCAACATCTCAAGCAAAGTTGACAGTGCCATGATTGCTCCCCAGGCTAGTAAAAAAGGATAAGGTATTCATACTAAATCTAGAGTACTTGACAATAGTTTTCAGTCTTTCTCACAAACACTGGCTAATCTACAATGTATGTACTGTACCTGTGTACTATGTATATATTCTACCTATTTTCCAAATTTCAGCTGTACACCACAAATCTATTAATTACATTTATTTTTAAATAAATATTTTTTTGTTTGTTCTCTCCACCGTAACTGTTGATGTGCTGCATGCCACTGTAAAAACATGTCTTTTGTAATTTGTGTGTATACTGATCATGTAACTGTTTATGTGCCACATACCTCTGTAAAAACATGTCTTTTTCAATTTGTGTGTATACTGATCATGTCTAAATAACTAAATGTATCTGTATTTTTTCTTTGTGGAGCTTTTCTCTCCGGGCCTTTGCTGAAAAAGGGCCTTTTCGGCTCAGTCAGACACCTCCAGTTAACAAATGTAAAATAAATAAATAAAATAAAACAATACTGCATATTATGGGACAGTCAGTACTGGACAGAGTACCTGTTGTCCCACATAACTGTTAGTTCTCTCTGCAAGTAGCCCTGTAACCCATTCAATTCCCTTGCATCCATGCAGCAGGTCCATACATATGATCCCATAGTGTAATACCCCATACATTTGTTGTAAAGGAGAGTGACTTACTTTGTGAATGCAGCAGTAGAAATACCTGTGTTGCAGGGCTGACTCTATCTGATACATGTAGTACACAGCCAATACATGGTGAGGTACACGTTATGTTTTGTGGCAAGCATCATTTTTACTATGTATGTGAGTCGGAGTAATATGTCAGTCCCTAGGACGCAAGGTTGTCAGTGCATGAGCTTATGTGTTGCCTCCTTGCCAAGGCCATCTTGCCAGAACCATAGAGCCATGGGGAGGGGGAGCCCCCCCTCACTTTTACAGCTGCAAGACTTGTCGGGAAAAATTAAGGAAGTGGAGTTTTCATGCTAACAAGGATTCGTGCTCAGAAGTTAAACTAACTAAACTAGCTGTTCTTGTTCTCTTATGGCTCTGTGTTACAAGAGTTATGCTGCCACTGTTATGTTGGTGCTGCTAGAGCCAGAGTCATGCCATTAAGGAGAGTTTTCTTCTTTTATTTGAAGGAGTTATGCTGCTCCCGCGCGCGTGTGTGTGTGTGTGTGTGTGTGTGTGTGTGTGTGTGTGTGTGTGTGTGTGTGCGTGTGTGTGTGTGTGTGTGTGTGTGTGTGTGTGTGTGTGTGTGTGTGTGTGTGTGTGTGTGTGTGTGTGTGTGTGTGTGTTTGTGTGTGTGTGTGTGTGTGTGTGTGTGTGTGTGTGTGTGTGTGTGTGTGTGTGTGTGTGTGTGTGTGTGTGTGTGTGCGCAAAATGCCCCAGTTAGGTATACCTGATGGTTAGTATTACTCAGGCTCAAACAAGAGCCTGAATTCTCTACCCATACCACCACTTGTGATTCAGGGAGTTGAGTCCATAGCTCTCAACTGTCCAGATTTTCAGAAAATATTTGTCTCATACTTTTGGTCTGTTCCTCTTAAAATTTGTGGTTTTCTGGCAAATCTCTGAGAACTGAATTCATTAATGAATGATAGCACTTTAAGGTTCAGTGTTCCTATCTTTCAGGAAACACATGGTAACACATAGCACTTTATTTTAGCAATGTTCTAAGATTATACAAGCAATATTTAAAATGTGTCCCTGGTTTTGCTCCCCCCAAAAAAAAATTAATTTTGGCTTTTTCCAGATTACTTGTGCTGCAAAGTTTAGAAATTTAGTTGAGTGTCAAGTGGATTTTACAAGGAGCTGAGAGCTTCAGGGAAGGGAAGTTTCATGTTACTTATGCTAAGTCATTTGCATCATTAGTAGCACAACAGGTAGTATACTTGCTTTTGATGCAGAATGCTGTGGGTTCCATTCCCACGGTATGCAGATGGATCACTGATACTGTACTGTATTTTACTTTAAAGGGAGTTGATGCTGCAGTCTTATGAATGTCCGCCTTTGGAGGAGTTCCCTAGTAACTATGTTTCTGTTATCAGTTTGCCATCCATTCCCCATTGCAAAATTATTAGCTTATCATTTTTTTTAATGTAGCATAGGCAATTTATTCTTCAAGGGCAACAGGCACTTTATTTGTAGATGAAACAGTGAAATATAAAATTGTTTGCTAGCAGCAACCTTTTCATTAGTTACAGAACCCTTTAATGTGGAATTATTTAGATGACTTACTTCTGCAAAGACTTTGCATATTTACTGATATTAGTGGATTGTAATTACAGAAGTTTAATTGGCCTTTTATGGTTGAAATTTTCTGAACTGGGTAGCTTTGTCATTATTAGTTCATACATTTTGTTTCATTGCTTACTAGAACACTGTTCCAAACTACAAATTTAAAACCCATTCTAACAAGTGGTGCTGTATTATACACGGAATATAATTTAATACAATCAGGTTAATACAATCAGGAAGGTGAATCAAAGAACGTATACATGTATGCTTGCTCACAGAATGCATGAGATCAAAATAGGGGAAGAGACCAGTTACCAATGGTGTTCCCCAGGATTTGGTGCTGAGATTTTTTTCTGTTTGGCATATACATCTCAAAAGTAAAAGGAAATACCAAAGGGCTTTTGCCGACTAAGTTTGAGATGACTGCAAGTTAGAAGCAGTTATTGAGTCCCGAAATGACTTAACCATCATGCAGGAAGGTTTGTCCAAACAATAACTGGTGCCAGAATCATGAATTGAATCTAAACTCCAAGAAATACATTATCATATTCTTTGGGAAGTCATCTACTCCAGGGAACTGCCAAATTGACAATGCCCCTTGAGATCTGACCCAGTTGTTTGGCATTTGGGAACCTGTATGTACAGTGACCTAACTTTTGACTAATATGTGCCGAGAGTCATGCAAAAGTCTTTCTATATTGCACAGCTTATAAACAAATTGATTATGACTAGATGTAGATGTTATTGTCCCCCTTTACAAAGCCCTCATTAGGTCAATCATTTTGTATAATGCCCAGTTTGGCATGTATCTGTCCAGACCTGGAATACCCACAGAGATACCTTACTAAAAGGATACAAGTCCTAAACAATAGGTCTTGTGTGGACCACCTCAAATATTTATTGCTATACTCACTATACTCACTATACTCAGTATCCTACAGAGTGCTTAGAGGTGACGTGTCTGGCATACAAGGCATCCTCCGACCTAATACAGATGGACCTACTGAACATCAGCAAGTCAAATGGCATCAGAAATACTCAGTCCAGGTATCTAAACTGAATGTTGTGGAAAGATGGATATATATCACAGAGGCTACCACTGTTCCAAAAAAGGCAATCCATTCAAGTAAAACAAAGCTCATCCCTGTCCATATTCAAATGCAACCCTAAGGATGGGTAATAGAAAATGTACTCCAGGATTGCCCTTCATGCCACTAATAGATAGAGGCAGTTCCTAAATGCTGTATCCTTTACATGGGTCCCCTCAAATTATATATAGTATGATCACATTTATTAGGGCTAATATACAATTAACACCCATGGGATAGTTAAGACCAATCAAGAAATGTTAAGTCAAACACCAAAAGGGAAATTGGCTAAGCTTAAAACGTCCTCCAAGTGAACTTATGTTGTGGTAGTAAATAGCTTTAAACAATTGCCCCTTTTAGATCACTAAGTGCCCCTTTCACCCTCTACCCCCCCAGTCTTCAACAGCTTCTGGCTCCTCTGTTCCTCTTCTGTGTCCTCCTGTGGGTGTGGCTGTGGGGACCTTGGCAGTGGTGGGGGGCTGTGTGTCCCTTCCCTGTCTTGATCCTGCTTCAGCTGTTTCCACAGGATCATATTGTGTAGCATGGCACATACTTTGAACATCTGTGTACATGTAGCTGGAGAGTACTGCAGGGCTCTACCAGATATATTGAGGGACCAAATCTGTGACTTGAGCAGCCCCAAAATATGCTCTATGACATTCCTAGTTTGTGCGTGTGCCTCATTATGGCACTCTTCAGTAGGTGTGCATGCATTTCTGATGGGTGGCATCATCCACAGTTCCAGTGCATAGCCAGCATCCCCCAGTAGATGGCTGTAAGGGAAGTCCCCCCTGACAAACATCTGGTACAGTTGTGATGCTTGCCATATATGGGAGTCATGTTAAATGCCAGGGCTGTCAGCACACACATTCATGATAATGCCCTGAGCATTGCACATGACTGGCAGTTGATGGAGTGACACTCCTTGCGGTTAACGTAGACTCTACCCTCCTCATTGAGAAGTGCTTTGATGTGGACATGGTTGCAGTTTATGGCACCCAGTACCTCAGGGTAGTGTGCTACATGGTAGAAGAAACACATACTGCTGGCCCTCCCCTCAGGGGTGCAGGCTAAATAAATGTGCTCAATGGCATGTGATTGCATGGCAGCCCGGAACCCTGGATGCTGATGCCTGTGAGACCCTCATCATGTCCCCAGTTGGTCTTTGAAAAGTACCTGTAGCTAGCATTCTAAGGTCTACACATACCTTTGTTTCCACTGGGATGGGTTCCCCTCTGTTGGCTTTGGGTCTGAGTTGAGGGTGACAGTGCTGGGTGAGTTCTTGTAGTATGTCCCTGTCCACCCTGTAGCATTCTACAATCTCCAGCTCATGTAGCTCCTGGAAGACTACCTTGGGCCTGAACACTCTTCTCCTCAGTCAAGGCCTATTATCAGTGGCAGCATCAGCATTGACCTCGACATCTAGCACATACAGATGTAGCAGAGCAGCAGCATCCCCTAGCATTCTGTCAGTTAAAATTCCCAGGTCTGTACTCCAATTGTGCAGAGTATGGGGAGAAATCAGAGTGTAGGGCGTAATCATAATTTATAGTCATCTGTTGCAGATGCAGCCTGTGTGACTGGCTAATTATGATGCATTCCACCTGCCAGGTACATCAGCGAGGGGTTTGAATGGCCCAGTGTAAGTGGAACATAGGTTATCAGGAATTTATTCATCATTGGCTTTCACTGGCAATTTCCTTTTTTATTTATTTGTTTAACTGCCTTTCCTGCTAATCACTGTGGTGCATCGAGTAAACCCACACCGCTGGTATAAACAAGGCTCAGCATTCAATAGACATAACCTCATGGATGAGCATGCTCAGCACAGCTGAAATCAGCTAAAACATGTACCCCACAGGTAAAAAAAGCTTAGCAGCACCGGACACACACCCCACTCAGCTCAGATCATCAGCACATAAACAGGTGCCGCTGATCTCCAATCTCCTTAAACATATAGTGACACACCCCCTTTTGATGTCAGCTAGCTCTTCTGTGGACAGCAACACAGTTCTGGGGCTACACATATTTTATCTGCGGACACAGTAGCCCATTTTTGCTATTCAGTAACCTCAGGTCATTTGCATACAGATCCATGCACACAGCCTGGATACTATACTATTCCAGGGCCTGCCTCCTTAGCAACCTCTGAAATCTACCATTGCACATACTCCATGCAGGGCCCTAAAATGCATTATTCTCACATATTTCTTATTTTTTGTTTTTTAATTTTTTAATGACCAAATCACCTAAAGCTATATTTTACACTGTTGAATGGCTATCCCTGAGATGGCTCGTAGTCTGATCTGTGTTCTCCTATCTTGAGGATACTGCGGACCACAGTAGATGCCCAAATCAGTTGGTATGTAGAACTCTTCCCTTTATAGGACACCATGTAGAGTCTGTGCTGCTGCCCATAACTCCATTCATTGGTGAGTTGAGATGGAAACACTCAGCATGTTTTTCGGACATGGGAGAAACCCCAAGAAGACACAGGGAAAACATGCAAACCAAACAGGCATTGGTGGGAGGTCAGGATTGAACCTTGTACCTTGTGCATGGGAGGTGAAGACCTTAACAATTATGCCAACTGGTCTCTAGTTAGGTGTAGTCTCTGACAGAAGAATGCCAAAGAAGCTGAAAAGTAAGGTGTATAAGACAGTGGTGTGATCCGTACTACAGTATGGTACAGAAACCGTGGCAGTAAAGCCAAAGCAGTTGAAGAAGACAGAGGTGATGGAAATGCAGTGCCTGAGAAGGGTAGTAGAATGCACACTGTGGGACAGACAAAGAAATGAGGACATAAGAGCAGAAGCCAAAGTAACTCCAATTGCAGAAAAGATCAAAGAGAACAGATTATGGTGGTTTTGACATGTGCAGAAAAATAGAAGACAATCTGGTGAGGAAGATTTTGGACAGACGGGAAGAAGGTAAGAGGAAGTAAGGACATCCAGCAAAGAGTTGGATGAATTGTGTGAAAGAAGATCTGCAGCAGTCAGGCATGAGTGTTGAAGAAGGCAGAAGTGTGGCTTTGAACTGAGAGAGTTGCAACAGTTAACACGATACCCTGACCTCATGTAGAAAAAAATGGGAAAAAGGGGGCTGATGATTAAACTTTTTAATATATATAATATGTGTATATATATATATATATATATATATATATATATATATATATATATATATATATATATATAGGTTCATAGGTTCATAGGTTGGTACTAGGCAATCAGCCCTAGGGTCTATACAAGCTTAGCCATAACAATTCCCTGGCTCTTTCTTCCCACACTATTTACTTCCCTGGACCCCTGTATAGCAGGGTGAATTACATGATCCCCAGGGTGAATTTCCTTTATCCCATCCATTTGTCAAGGTTGCTTTTAAAGAGGGCCAAACAGGTGCTCTGCTTGACATGTATGGGCAGTCTATTCAAGAGTATGGGGAGTCACTGGGTCAGGAACCTATCTCACCAGCATGTTTTGTTTATTGTGATGACAAGGTTTAGATCCCTGGAGCATATGGCTCTGAAGGATTGGGATTTCTTAAAGTGTAGCATGTCCAACAGATCTCGGTTTGACATGGCCTTGTGTGTTAAGCAGAGATCGTCTCTGAGTAGACGATATGCGACAGAGTATAGTTGGAGTTTTTTAAGGTGGTCAGCATAGGCCATCTGCTTTAGGCCTGTGATTCTTTTAGTGAGGTATTTCTGCAGCATTTCCAGGTGTTGCAGATGTCTTGAGAGGTACATATCAAATGGGGTGTTGTATTTTATAATGGGTCTAATGAGGGATGAGTGCAGTGGGACAATTACCTCCTTTTTTCTGTAGGAAAAGCCCTTAGTGATGAGGTGTGCCACATAGAAGGATTTCCTGACTGTTTTGGCGATGTGGCTATCAATGGTGAGACCACTGTCCACTGTGTCCCTAAATCTCTTATCACACTTTCGGTGTTTAGTCTACTACCACCTATGTGGTAATTCATGGATACATGTTTTATCCCAAAGGGGATAACTATACATTTCTTGGCATTGAGATTGAGGCCATGTCTCTGGCAGCAAGCATCTGTTTCTGTAAGGCCCTTTGGAAGAGTATCCACATAATTTGTGGATTCAATAATGGCTCCCAGTTTGCAGTTATCTGAGAACTTTGTTAGCCAGAGTCCCTTAGTGTTGGCCTGCACTTCAGAGAAGTAGATGCCAAAGAAGAGCAGTCGCATGACTGACCCCTGAGGTTCTCCACTTGTCACTTGTTTGGAGCTGGATTTGGAGTCGGCTACTTTTACAGTGTGGGTTCTGTCACTAAACCAATTGGTAACCCATTGAGTGATGTTGGGATTAATGCCCAGCTTAGTAAGTCTATCTATGATTCCAGAGTGGGGGGATGGTGTCAAAGGCCTTGGCTAGGTCCAGATAGGCTGTGTGGACCATCTTACCCTCATCCACGGCTCTGAAGACTGATTCAAAGAAGTCAGTCAGGTTCAGGAGACAAGATCAGCCCTTCACAAACCCACACTGGGTGGGCGTCCAGTGTTTGAAGGTTGCCAATATCTTTGTTTATAAGTTCCATGATAATACGTTCCATGGCCTTGCAGATCAGGTTCGTCAGACTGATGGGATGGTAGTTCCTGGGATCCAAGGTGGATCCCCCCTTGTGGAGTGGGATAATTTTAGCTGTGCACCACTCAGTGGGCATGAAGCCTGAGGTGAGGCTGTGATTAAACATGACACTTAGGTGAGGTGCCAGTTCATTTTGTAGTTCATGTAATACATAGCTGAGGATGTGATCTGGCCTGATGGATGCTGTATTAATAGCTTTGGAGAGTGCGTTTTGTACCTGTGTGGCTGTTATTACTGGAACCGGGCAATCTTCCGGTATTGAGATGGGCCATTTAGGGGGTGAGAGAGGGGTGAAGTTGGCACTGAATTGATATGCCAGGATATTGGCAATATCCTTGGGATCAGTATATTTAATGCCATTCTGTTGTAGCTCAGAGTAGATCTGAGCATTGACATTTAGATTCTTGACATAGTTATAGAATGCCTTGTGGTTGTTTTTTGAATCTTTGGCAATTCTATTTTCATAACTAGCTTTGGAGGATTTTATGAGGGATCTCAGCTTCTTACTGAGGCTGGCAAGGGAGTGTTTTACATCCTGGGATTTTCCTCTTTTCTGCGACAGTTTCTTCTTTTTGTTGTAAAGTTTGTTTATGGCAGGGGACCACCAGCTTGGCTTCCTGTTTTTGGAGGAGAGCATCTTGGTTCTATTTGGGATGGTACGATTCATGCATGAGTGGATGTGCTTGTACAGTGCCTTAGTATAGGATTCAGCAGTCGAACTTTTAGTTCCCGTCTGGATGGGTGTCATGAAGGTTATCTCTTCTGATTTGAGTAGCATGAAGTTGGCTTCGGAGAAGTTTTTTATGGAGGTTTCCTTACTGGGGGGTGGGGGTGGGATGTGGATGTTAAGAGTGATTAGCTTATGGTCAGACCTGATCAACGAGAGGGTGACCATAGGTGTGGAGCATCAATTTCCCATGTTGGTAATGACCTAGGATATTGGAGCCCCTGGTGGGACTATGGATTAGTTGATCCAGGGCATTGGAATTTATGAATTCAAAGAACCATTGGGCAAAGGTGTTGGTACACGAGTAGTTTTCCCAGTTAATGGCAGGGTAGTTGAAATCACCCATTATTAGGGTGTTTGGTTGTGTCTTAATATTTTCCAGTATGTTAAGAAAGGTGTAATGAGAATCTTGGGGCATGGTGGGGGATCTGTAGTAAGCTACAGTTTGGATTTCAGTCTTACCTAGTGTTAGTTGCACCTGGAGAATTTCAGATGCATTGTGTTGGGCAACTAGCCTGGTGGTGTGAATATCCTTGGTGAATATGGACACTCCTCCACCTTTAGTGTTTCAGTCCTGGTTTGGTGGCCAAAAAGTGTGGTAAGAGTTGTATGTAGCCTGGTATTGCAGGGGTGCTCTCTGGAGCCTTGAACCAGGTCTCAGTTACTGCAGATGTCGATGTTCTCCATTTTTAGGAGTGCCTCAAGAGAGTGCACTTTGAGATTTAGACTTCTAGCATTGAGTAGCATTACCTTCAGCATTTGCATGCTTGTACCTGTTAAAGTGGTGGTTTTGTCCTTTGAACTTTGCCTAAAAAAGGCAGTATAGGGGTGGCAAGAGCCTTAGCCAGTAACCTGAATCCCAGGGGCAACAGGTGCAGACCATCTCAGGCAAAGCATCGTGGTCTGTCGATCATGTTGTCCCAGGCAGACAGATACTAGATCCCCTTTGAATGACACCAGAAACTTAGCCAATTGTTTAAGTCAATCATTTTGTCCTTATATTGTGGTATCATTCTGGGCAAAGGCAAGATACTACTCAGGGATAGAGTCATACCTGCCTGGGCCACATGATCCGAGAGCTCTTCCATGTCTCTTTTTATGTAGTCCAGGGAGGTACATCTCAAATCATTAACTCCAACATGGACAATGACAGAGTCATATTTGTACTTGATGTGGAGTGACTTGAGTGCATGTGTTATGTGGCGGATCCTGGCACCTGACAGGCAGCTGACTGTAATTTTCTCCTTGTTCAGCCTAGTGAGAGGGACATCAGTGTGCCTGACTATAGAGTCACCTATGACTAAAGTGTTAGGTACATTGTCTTGCCTTAGGGGCTGTTGCTGGGTGGCACACTGGTGTTGTGAGCTATGTGACACTTTGGTTGTGATTGGTGTTTGTTTGCATTTCAGCTTTGGAGGTCCTTGTTGCTTTGGCAGGTTACAGTTAAGGGCCTCCGCATATGTGAATTTAATGTTGCTATGTGTGGGTGTTGGTGGTGTGGACTTAGAAGGGCTATGTGTTGCTTGAGGTGTAGTGCAGGTGTTAGCCTTCTCCTCTTGACTGTCTAGCACAATCTTGGGTGGAGAGAGCTTTGCTTCCAGTTTGGCTATGTAAGTGCATCTTTCACAGGTTGTAGTGTTGGGTGGTAGGAGGAGAGGGTGTCTGTGTACATGAGGCAGTTGCTGCATTGCCCTAGTATGTCCAGATTCATCAGGTGGACAAGAGAAATCACCGGAAGCTGCCCCTTTGACATGCCTGGTTTGGTGCTTTTTTTGTAAAGTACAGGAGCTGTTTTCCCTTGCCTTAGCAAGGTACTTTGCAGTTATAGGCTGTTCAATTCCTACAATTAATTTCTCCTTATTAACAAGGAGAGTTGAATGCTTGTATCAGTTTAAGGCTCCCTAGTGCTTTCCAGCAGGTATTAGAGCAAGCGCTAGTCACAGAGATGCTTAAAGGTAAGATGAAAGAAAAAGGTTTATCCTAAATACTGCAGTGTGCACTAGATAAGTTAGATGTGAAAGTAGGTAACTTAAGTTTTAACTGTCTAAAAAGTTAAGTTTTAGTGGAGAGTCACTATTTTTAAAACAGCAATATAGATTGAAAGAGGGTGGTCACTTTTGTATTCTGGTACTATGGAATACAGTAGGATGGTCAATAAATTTAAATAGTTATACATATATTTTTTTTTTGCATAATGGCATGTTTACTAATTGCTGGGCGCCGGGAAAACATGATATGGGTATTAAAAAAAAATGTATATTACATTATTTTGCATGATTATTTTGGACACACAGGGCATAGTTTTCCACATATCAGTGCCTGCTATGCAATTTCCGACCTTCTAAATGGGCTTTTACAGCCCTTGTTTTTTTGTATTTTGCTGGCTGACTCTCTATAGTCATAGTTCCCCCTCAAACTCCTACTGTCTTCTACTTCAAATACTTAGGACCAGGGCCTCCCTATCATGTTAAGATTTCATGGTGTTAACATGGTGGAATTTGCACTTCTGCCTAGCAGTCCTACCATGTAGTTAACATCACTAACCTTCCTTACCACTTTGAAGGGTCACTCCCTAGCTACCTGCAGCTTGTTGTGTCTGACAGTAATGAGAAACATAACTTGCTGCCCACAGCATACTCTCTGTCTCAAGCATTCCTATCATTCCAGACCTTTTTCTGCTGTTGGGCTCCTGCTAGGTTCTCCATGGCCAGGGCCATGATTTCCCTGACCCTTGCCCTGAGGTTTAGGACATATACAACAACAGACTCCTTGTGGAAATTTTCACTCACACTCCAACTCAACGTGAAACAAATCTGGAGGTACCCTCACCCTATGCCCATACAGCATCTCAAAGGGTGAATAACCTGTGGATTCCTGGGGCATCTCTCTGTAAGCAAACAGCAGATGGGGCAAATATTTGTTTCATTCCCTCATAAACTGGTCTGCAATTTCCCATGGTATGGTCTTAGTATGGAGTTTAACCTCTCCCCCAGACCATTAGTCTGGGGGTGGTAGAGGGTGGTCTTTAGGTGCTTCACCCAACAGTGCTTCCACAAACAAGCCAGTAGGTCTGACATGAAACTGGTGCTTCTGTCAGTCAGAAATTATTTTTGGAAACCTACCCTTCTGAAAATCTTTAATTAAGCATTTGCCACCTTTTCTGCTTCATTGGAGGACAGATCCACTGCTGCAAGGTATCTGGTAGCATAATCTACTACCACTAGGATATACTTCTTTTTTGTGGAAGTTGAGGTACATAGATGCCCGACAATATCCATAGCTAACCTCTGAAATGGCTCCTCAATCACAAGCAAAGGCACCAAAGGAGCTTTGACCTTGTCTCCTGCCTTGCTTACCTTTTGGCACTGGTCACATGTCCTGCAGTACCCTGCTACATCCTCTGAATAATACGTATCTTGATATGCTTTATGCCCATATGAACTGCAAAGGGAATGTCATGGGCTATGGCTAGAAGTGCCAGATGGTTGGTGCTGGGCAGTAGCAACTGGTGTATTTTCTCACCTTCTAGCCCTCCCTCAGGGGTCCACTCTATACTTTAACCCTTTGTTCTAGTATATAGATTCCTGTTTTCCTTGAGAATCAGGCACCTCCCTAGCTACCTCCCTCAAGCTTTGTAATATAGGGTTTGAGAGCTGAGCCTGCCTGAACTCTCTCTTTGTAACCCTTCCCAGCTTCCCTTCCACAGGAAGTCTGGTATCCTCTGAGATCGGTGCCTCACTGTCAGCCTGGAAACTACTATCCACCTCTGTCCTTGCAGTCAGTCTGTCCAAGGGAACATCAGTATCCACCAGCAGCTGTGGTTCATCTTCAGTCTCACTGCTACATGGTAGCTCCCTCCCTGAAGTAGCCACCTCACCAGTCCTGGCTTTAAGTGTGCAGTCTGTCTGGGACCCCCAGGCTACCAGACTCACACGTCTGTTTCCAATCCTGACTGCTTGTAACTGCATGCACACAAAGTACTGCATTATCAAAATCATTCCCTATCAGGACATCTGCAGGGATATCCTCAAACACATCTACTTATTTGCTTCCTTTTGCACCCTCCCAGTCAAGGTGAATTCTAGCCAAAGGTATTTGGAATGGGGTGTCTCCTAAAGGTTTGAGTGGAGTAGACTGCCCAGGCAAGTAGTGCTCCACTTTAATAATTGCAGGCCTCACAATGTTTAGGTCAGAGGCTGTGTTTCTCTTAGCAGTGGCCTGTTTCCCATCTACTAAGAAAGGCTATAACCTCCTGTGGTAGTTTGGTACCCTTGTTGTCTCCAGACAACTTACCACTGACATTCTGTTATTTCCACTTGCTGGTTTCCTCACCTTTTGTTCTCCACCTTGCCTCTGTGGATATCTATATGCTACAGAGCTCTACTGGTTACATTTAAAACATTTAACTCTTGATTCTGGCCATGTATATGAACTAGTGGCTTCCACTGTTAATGTTGGACTTTGTTGAGGTGCTTTAGGCTGCCCACTATGGGTTACCTTATACCCATGTGCAGTTCTGGATATCCCTTTCCTATGCAGTGATGCCCTGCTTGAATAGGTACAGGTCTCCCTTTTCCCCCAACTCATCTGCAGAGTTGCATTCAGTGTCTGCCAACCAGATTCTCATGTCCTCAGGCAAAGTATAAAGGACTTGTTCCCTCACCAAAAGGCCTGCCAGCTTTTCAAAAGTGGTAGCCTGACTCCCACTCACCCACCTGTGAAAATAAGTGCTTAGTTCAGCAATATAATCATATACACTTTCATCTGCCTTTTGTCTATGCTCATGAAACTTTTTTCTATAAGCTTCAGGTGTTAACTTAAACCATTCCAATAAACAATTTTTAACTGTATTATAATTTAAAAAATCACTTTCAGACAATTTAGAAACAGCAGTTACAGCTTTACCATGGAGTAACGGGGTGAGGAACTGTACCCAGAGCCCTCAGTCAACATTATACTGTTTGCATACTCTTTCAAGCATTTGAATAGAACTATCAAAATTATCACCTTCTTGGTACTGACAAAGACGTTTACTGACCTTTATTGATTCTGGGGTACAGTTACTCCCTTCCACATTACCTCCATGATCCTGGTGAAGAGTCAGCATTTTCTTTTCATGTTGCCTCTGCCTCTCATTTTCTTCAACTTCCAGACATCTCAGTCTCTCTGATGATTCTACTTCCATCTGTTTCTCCTTTTCATTAACCTTCAAATGCTGCAGTTTCTCTGCTGATTCTAGTTCCAAATGTTTGGCCTCCAGTTCAAGTTTCTTGAGCTCCAGACAGATTTTTAAGTCCTCTGAAGCAAAGTTGAACTGTTCATTTTCTAAGAGTTATACATCCCCAAGGCCAGTCTGGTTGTCTTCCTGGTTGTTGGTCTGTGCTGCAGCTGTGGTTAAGGGTGCAATAATTTCTGCTTTGGTCAGGTTGACATGCACCAGTCCTTTGGCTTGGCACATCTCAGCCAACTGGCTGCTTGTCATCTTGCCATAATCTTCTGCTGACATCCTTGCCTGCTGTTCTTGACTAATTAAGCTAACAAAAACTAAATACAACTATTGTGCTATGAAACTCTAAATGTCTGCAGTATGGGTGCTTGAGAGTACAAACATCTTCTTTAGTGACCACTGTTTACAGGCTACAGGAGTTCAATATCCATGCTACTAAATCCCAGTATGTGATGTGGTAATCCCACCACTGCCAGCCAATTAGTATGTGATGACCCACCACTGGACCAGTTATCAAGGAGCCTCAATCCTCACCACTAGCAACAGTGGGGATGTTCACTTGGAGGATAACAGGTACACACACAATATTTCCAGATGCAGATCTCTGCATCAAGTGCAACTTTCCTTAAGAGCCCACAGAGACCACAGTCAGGCTGGGGCTGGTTTCTCCCTCTTTCTCCAGATCTCCAGTAAGACTCCCCACTGGCACAGCTATAGAGTTGAGATGTATTTATTTTGTATTTATTTTATGTATTTTACAGTTTGTTTACTGGAATAGTCCATTGGGCCAAGAAGAGCCTGTTTTCAATGGAGTCCCATTGAGGAAAGCTCCATGAACAACAATATAATATGAAGACAATGCATTTTGCATTTACATTTATGTAATACTATTGAAGAATGATGGCATTACATAACATGATAAAACATCTATGATTGCAGTGAAAATTCAGTTAAAAAAGTAAAAGGTAAAATTACACACACACACACACACACACACACACACACACACACACACACACACACACACACACACACACATCAATTAAAATAAGAAAAATCCATTGGGGCATATCTCAACTCACAGATGTCAGAAACTCTGAGATGTCAACTGAGTGACCAAGCTATGACCTCCAGCACCCCCTCTGTCCAATCAAGGCTTCATGTTCCTAACAAAGTAACTGAAACACATACTCTTTGAGGTTTGATTTACACACACTCACACGTGGGAAAGGCTAGCACAGGTTTACTAGCTATGCACCCTTCTGCCAGGACTATAAGTTAGTTACCACTGCCACCAGTCACACCTTATCAGCTACTTTAGGGCCCTTAACAAAGGGTGTCCAATTTTACTTTGCAATACTAATACCAATACAAATGGTACTTTCACCAAGAGGAAGTTCATTAGGAGTAGCCCATACAGTGTCACCAAGTAAATATGCAAGTACTCTCAAAACTTAAATATATCTACACAGATCAGCCACAATGAAAGGTTTAAATGTATTTAATAATAAATAATAAAAGAACAAGACAATACTAAATATATATTCACAGTGATATTAGAGTTCAAAACCACAGGAAATATTTAAAATAACATTGCAGTACAGGCTCAAACAGATAAAGAAAAGCAAAATATAAACTAAGCTTCACTATATTATTTTTTAAAACAGTTTTATTGATTTTGATTATAATGAAAACAATCATATAAACATATATAAGATAATTTACATTATAGATTTACAAATTGATAACATATATTTAAAGCATTTAAATATGACTATATGAATAACAAAGAAAACAAACTAAAGTATGTACATAGAAATCCAGTATTTATACATTAGCATACACTATAACCTTCCTTTTGTAACTTGTTCTCATGAATGACAAGGAAAGTCAATTACCTTTATGCGAAATGATAATTTTTTCCAACATATTTTGTAAGTTAACCCATAAATGATATTCATATGTCTTTCTAGAAGTTCTAGAGGTTATGGTTCTTATCTGTAAATGACTAACTTCTTTTAATAAATTAGTAAACTCAGAGAATGTAGAAAGATGATTTGAAATCCAATTTTTTGTTATGATCTTTCTAGCCACTGCCAATATAGTCCATAGTAATGAGTATTTGGTTTTCCTAACACATTGTGGAACAGGTGTATTAAATATGATTAATGATTTATTCAATATGAAAATGTCTGAAAAAAGTGCTTGTAAAAAGTCATTTACTTTATTCCAAAATATATTTAAGGTTGAACAGTCAAAAACATATGTGCCCAGTTAATATCTACATTAGAGTTGCATCTATTACAGATGGTCTGTTTTTTATTAATTTTGTCCATTATTTGTGGTGTATAAAAGGATCTATTCATGAATCCCCATGTGTAAATCTTTCATTTCAGAGAAAATGATGTTTTCCCAGCTGATTGTAGCATATTAACCTTATCTTGTTCACTTGGGGAATTATGAGTAATTAAACTATAATAACACCAGTGGATATGTGTACAAGAAAATGTTTCTTCTCTTAAAAGTCTATAAATAAAGGAGAGACTACCTGAATATGTATGCTGGTGTAATAATGTTGATTGAAGAAATTGTAATAATATCCTGGTGTCATGTTTGCTAGTTGATGAAGCTAGTTTCAGCTTATTATCAAGATATAGTATAAGTGTTTGTATATTTAACCACAAGGAATTATTAAGTTTATATTCCTGTATAATATGATCCATTGAACTAGTCTTGTATTCATAAGTTAGCTGGAACCACTATTTGAGTTCACTGTTTTTCAGTTGAGAAATTTTGTTAATATCTGAGGTAACAAAAGTCTCTTGTGTATATGCTATTGGAAATAACAAAAAAAAGTAGTCTTTATATTTAACATGTTTATATATAAAGTTTCTAAAGTTAATTATAATATTATGTATGTAACTGGCAGTATGATTAGGATTAGTATGTGTGATAAAATATTCTTTTAAGATCCATATAAAAGGTATGTTTATGAATTCTAGTTGATATGATGTTGGTCTCATTATAAGTTCCATGGCTGATACTTCCCATAAAGATTTCCATTTAGCTAAATAGGTTATATCTAAGAGCTGAGAAATTGATCTGATTATAGCGGAAATCAAATAGAGATTTAGATCTGGGAAAGCTATTCCACCATTCTTCCAGCTGTTAGTATGTTGATTAATAGTAATTCTAGGTTTATTTTTTGACCAGAAAAATGTTAGTATTAAAGTGTTTAGTTTATTTATAAACCTTTTTGAGGGTAGAATTTGAATGGATTGTATTATGTATAAGATTTTAGGTAGAATTATCATTTTCATAATGGTTAGTCTTTCTTCAGTAGTAAATATTATTGCATTCCATTTTGAAAATAATTCTTGGATATTTTGTAAACATTTGTTATAGTTTAATTGAATTATTGATTTAATGTCTTTGGCAAGAATGATTCCAAGATATGTGATTTGATTTGCATTAGCAATGTGATATGTACTATTTCCTATCGTCCTTTTTTAATTTTTTTTATTATTAGGATATATGGGTAGAATGTTTGTTTTATTGTCATTGAATGATAGAATGGGCATCATTTGAAACGTTTTAATTGATTCATATAATGACATGAATGAGGAGTCATTTCCCTTTGTGGTGATAAGAACATCATCCGCAAACAACTGGATTTTGGCTATATTGTCTTTATCCATTTCCAAACCCTCTATTTCTTTATTGTTTCTTATTTCATTTGCCCAGGGTTCCATGATCAAAGTAAATAGTAGAGGAGAGAGAGGACATCCTTGTTTGGTGCCTTTTGTAATAGATATTTTATTGGAAATATATGACCCTATTTTGATATATGCATAGGTTTCTTCATATAAATGTTTTACAAGATTAATAAAATTATGTGAAAAATGTAAGCATTCCAAAAGAGTAAATAGATAGATCCAGTTAATAGAATCAAGGGCCACATTAATATCAAGACTAATTAATGATAGGTTCCTTTTCTTCCTTGGTGAGAAGTCTATAATAGCTAGGGTTCATTTTATATTATCAAAAGTACTTCTGTTAGTTATAAATCCTGTCTGGTCTTCGTCTATTAAGTGGGGTAAGAATTTCTTCAATATTTCTGAGAATATATTCATAAACATCTTATAATCGATATTCAGTAAAGATATTGGTCTGTATGAAGAACATAATTTTGGGTCTTTATTTGATTTTAAAATAGGGGATATAAATGTCTATTTCCAGGATGGGGGTGCAATATTATCACTTTGGGCCGAATTATATACTTTGTGAGGTAAGGAAATAGCCATTTTGGGCATTATCTTATATATTTCAGGAATAATTCCAACGTTACCTGAGCTTTGTTTAGTTTAATCTTACTTACTTGACTTTTTATATCTGATAAAGTAATTTGTTTATCAATAACTTCAGTTTGTTGTTTGTTTAGTTTATTATATATATTCTTGTCAATATAATCTCTTATGTTATCTTGTGTTTGAATTTGTTGTGTGGATTGATTAATTTCATCAAAGTGACATCTAAACTCTTCTAATATATCTTGCATACTATGTACTTCTCTTTTCTTTTTTGCAGAATGTATTTCTTTAATATAATTATATTTATTTAACCTTTTGGTCTTATTCTTAAGGTTTGATAGATGTTTAGGATTTACAGAATAAACAAGAAACCTATATTTTTCTAGTGTTATCTTTGTTTTATGATGTATGATAGATCTATATTCCTCATTCAGTTTGTATATCTCATCCCTTATATTCTTTGAAGACAAATTGTCTTTATTATTTATGTATAGTGAGTCCAGTTTATCCTGTATTATTCTTATATCTTTATCCTAAATTCTCATCTTATCATGGAACCATTTCTTTATTTGTCCATACAAATATGCTTTTAGGGCATCCCAAATAAATATATCATGTGTGTCAGATGCTGAGTTTATATTAATGAAGTTTTGTGTCTCTTCTGTTATGAATAATTGAAAATCCTTAGGTTGTGTGAGATATGCTAGATTTAATTTGGACACTACGGGTGTTATTAATATTAAGTTCAAATATGATAGTATTATGATCCGAGATTGGGCAGGATATTATTTTGCTATTGGTCAGGTTATTCATTATCTGTGTAGAAAGAAATATTGTATCAGTTCTAGAATATGTTTTGTATCTATTAGAATTGAATGTGTATTGTAATGAGTTATGATCCACAAAATGATGTATGTCTTTGAGTAGGTATAAGTCTATGAAATTTATAAGTTGTGTAGCTTGTGCTGTAATTTTTCTTTTTCCTGAAGTGGTTGTATCTTTAGGGTCTAAGATACAGTTGTAGTCACCTGCCATAATGATATGTCCCTCAGATAGTGAAACTATTTGATTCAATATGCGTCTAATAGTACTAGTACCAATACCAGGTAACCAATAGTTGTTAATTAATGTATATAGTTTCTTACCCATCTCAATTACAGCCAAGCAAAGCAAACCATTATTGTCTTGGTATGTTTAGATTTTTCTGGGTAATGGTAATGTTTTGTTCCACAATATAGATAGACCTCTTTTTTTTTTCATACATTCTGAGCTTACTATATTTGTGTATTTATTTGTATCTAGAAATTTAATAGAATCTTTTGTTAAATGGGTTTCTTATAAGAATACTATATTAGGTTTATGAAAAGCTAGATATTTAAACAAATTACTTATTTTATACGGGTTGTTCAAACCATTTATGTTAAGTGACATACATTTCAACATAGTCATATTATGTAATTGCACCTGAAAGATGTGTTAGTAACATATCAATATCAAATGTATAATGTGAAAATTTCCACAAAAAAGTGAATTTGTTCCTAGTAAAAATATTAAATCTCATGTCTCTAGGAAAAAAAAATGTATTCCTTGAGCTTTATTCTCTATATTTTCTGAAAATAAGCTACTCTGGATGTCAAAAAACTCTTTTTTTAAAAAAATATTACATACACTAGATAAAAACAAACACCCCAATGCTCCCTGCCTGAAGTTATAACCTCCTAATCCCAATGACATCTGTCACTGAGATCAACCCCTAAACTGTAACAACAGAGTAAAAACTCCACTAATAACATACTTTATATACTTTAAGTTAGAAACATTAAGATAACCAAATTTTAATGAAATCATTAATTGTCCTAATATAGTGTTATCTGGAAGGTTTATACATTCATAGAAACCATATCTAATAAGAAACCTATGTAACCTAATAGATTCAAGATATGATTTACATTCCAAAATAAGGCAAATGTCTAACAGATTGTTTAAAAGGACTAAGTAATTTAGCCCACTGCCTTACTATTAAAATAGATAACAGAGGTTGTGTGTATGAACAACATTTCTATTAGGTTATCAGATATAACACGTTATCCAGGACACAATGTTATTGTTCAAACCGTGGCTTGTTTAGATGTAATTCTATTTTGTATTAACATGTTTGTAACTCTCATTATATCTCTTCCCTTTATTTAACTTATATACATGAACGCGAGAGGGAAGAGAGAGAAAAGAGAGAGAAAGAGAGTGAAAAAAAAAAGTAAAACAAGGCTAACGTTGTTAGGATCCTGTGTGAATAGTTATATTTAGAATGACTATTTAGAAGACGTAGGTGTAATTATAAACAGTATGTCATTTAAATAAACATTGTATCACCCCCAAATGGGATGTAGTCACTATAAACATGTGTATATACAACCGCTTTCACTAGTGGCAGAATAAGATATCTATTTGCAAAGTTCTTTTTAGTATACTACTTTTGTTATTCAATTCTTTGCTATGCAAACAAACATTCTGAAATTATATGCATAACCTTTCTTATGACACTTAAATATAAAGACTGCATGAATTTGTGTAGATATTAACTTTGAGTATGGTAACCATAATCATAGTATGCAGTGATAATTCAAAAAAAAGATGAGGGAGAGAAAAAAAAATATATGTATTTTATACATATACATATATATATATATATATATATATATATATATATATATATATATGTGTGTGTGTGTGTGTGTGTGTGTGCATATACACACATACATGCAAATATATATATATATATATATATATATATATATATATATATATACATACTCACATACATGCAAAAAATGAATGTTACCATCAGTATTTACACTTGTAGGGCCTAAGAATAAACCACATAGATATTTACATTTCAATACTCACACAGTTCTGTCATAACCATCTCCTCTCTCACCTCTTTTCTTTCTACAATTTCTTCCTTTATCTGTTCTGTAATCCTTTCTTCAAGTCACAAAAGATGAAGATATTATGTTATTGTAATATGTAATCTTGTTATCGACCATATAAATGATCATTTTAAGTAAATAATTTATTTAAAGCAAAAAAGACTGTTAAACCAAGCTACAGTCAAATTACAGTTCTGCACTTCCTGGAAATGTTTGTCGCACAATGATGACATCAGCCAGCTGCTTCACATCGTCGAGGGAATTCAGAGAGAGAAGAGGTGATTCCACAAACTGTAGAGAGTTTTCCAAATGAATAATTATCTCGTGAGAGAACTGCACGAGGTAAGGAGAATGTTCAAAGTTGTCCCCCTTATTTTTTTTGGCGGGAAACAGCTGAGTTTGAGTAAAAAAAATGTTTTATACATGTGAATCAGCATATATCTGTTACCCATACTAGAAACTGCAAAACTGTCATCAAAAAAAAAAGTTTTCAAACAAAGCATGAAAGTAATGATGTAACTTTTCCTACTGCTCTATGTTGTCATTTAAAAGCACTATGTTTATTTTTAACTATATATATTCCATAGAGTTTAGATTAATATATAAATAATAAGCTTTGTAATAGAAACACATATAACATCTCCCAGCTTTTCAGAGCTAATGTATGCATTGGTATTTAAACCCACAGATACTACACTACCTTCCCAATATTTACCTATGCTGAACAAATGTATATCATGTACATATTTAATAATTACATTGTGAATTCTTGTTCTACTCTGAGGGTATAACACAGTTTATGCTCAATGCTGACCAGTACTGTATGATTAGAAGTGAGAAGGAAACTGTTATAAGAATATGTTATTCGCTATGACTTAAAGTGCAATTAGAAGAGAGAAGAAGGCTTTGGGTATGTTATGCATTATTAATACTTTGAGTTTAGAGAGACTTATGTATACTATGCTATATATACAAGAAATTATATGTATATAAAAAAAAACTTTTCTTCTTTTCTCTCCCTCCCCTCCATCCCTCCTTACTTTATATTTTCCAATGTATCCCTTAATTTTATCTTACATAGAATATTAAATATTTATAACTGTATATATTATAGCTGTGTGAAATTAAAGTGTAATATACAGCTATTTAGTATCTTATACTATGAAGCAGAAACTGAGGTAATGCATTTTATATGGTATGTTTACTTATATAAAATGAATACTTAAAGTGTTAATGATAAATATATCGATGGTATGTTAAGTATATTATATTACACCAAATTAAGTTATGAATGAAACATTATATATATGCAACATATGAAAAGCAGTGTAAATCTTACCTTGCATTTATAACATATCAAAACAGACTTGTTAATAAAAGCATAGTCCACAATAATAGTTTGTTTTATAAATAGTCTGCATTTCTCATTTATTCTTTAGTCTCTTTTGTTTTTCATTATATTTCCAGGTAGTTTTAGGAGCCATTCTTTTAAGAGAGGGGTTAACCCACTCCATTTCTTCTATTTTATTCCAGTAATCTGTGGTTTTTAACATATGTAACAGCAGAATCAAGATCCTCAAACAATGAAGGTCCATCAGGAAGAAAAATCTTCACCCTTGCTGGAAACAAGAGGTGAGTCTTAATCTGTACCTTTTTCAGTTCTTTAATTAGAGGTAAAAAAAAACTTGCTTTTAGTAATTACCATTGTTGCATAGGCATTATCGAAGTGAATTATAGAGTTGTTGTATTTTAAAGGTGATTTTGACCAGGCTATTTTTAGAATTAATTCTTTATCTGAAGATTATAGGAAATTTACTATGCCAGATCTAGGTTGTTTCCTGTTGGTACTGTTTCCTGATGTGAGAGACTGATGTGCTCTTTCTATACCGAAAGATAAAGCCTCTGGTAACTCTAGAAATTTTGGCAGCCATGAGTTAAGGAAACTTGACATATTGTTTCCTTCTATATTTTCCTGAAGACCAAAAATCCTTATATTATTCCGACGTGATCTATTCTCTAGATCATCCAGTTTATGTTGTAATGAAGTATTTTGTTTAAGCAAAAAATTCTATGTTGTTTTCATTTTCTAGCAATCTTCCATCAAAGTCTGTTAATGATTCCTCAACATTAGTAATTTGAATTTTTTGCTGTTTTAAATCCTCATGAAGCATATCCATCTGCTTGGTAGTTTTTTCTTTAAAGTTGTCTATTTTACAGTCAGTTATATCACTCTAAGTTGTGAGGTCTTGAAGAGTTGTTATCAAAGTCTGTAGTTCCTTTTTTATACTGGAATCCTGGTTGTTTGCCTTAGTATAACTCATATTGAAAATCTCACAGAAGTGAAGTATTTGTTCAGATGAATGTTTTGACTGGAACTTATAATCAATTTCGATTTATAAGTAGATATTCCTGAAGAGAATTTTGAATGCTATCAAATTCTAACAAAAAGAGTTTTAAAACGCTGAGTTTATGAGCACGTTCTAGCTATAAAGAAAAAAGATAAAAACAATTCTTTAGCTAGACATGCTCTTTCCTGCACGGATTTTAAGAAATTTGAATTTTTTGTTTTAGATTATGTAGAGAAAAAAATGTTTGGTGGTGACATTGATAACACATTAGAACAGAAGGAAGCATTTTGGCAGCTCCTTTTTGGGGCTGATATTTATCCAGGGCTTAATGAAGTCGTTAATATAAAATGTTTTTTAAAATATAGATAAATATAAGGTATGTAATAACATAAATATTGTATTTATTTATACATGTAGTATTTATATGTATGTATATACATTTTTATAGATATACTAATCATTTTATATAGTATTATTACTTTAAATTTATTTGATTGTGCAGATTATGACATCATTTCCTGTAATGAATCATTTAAAAGATGGGTAGGTGGTTATTATTATTTTTTCTGAAGAAGTTCACATCATTAAAAGTGGATGAAAGCACTAGCTTATTGTGCCTCAGTGTGTCTTTTGGTTGGATCCTGGTTTTTTCCATTTTGAAGTTACTAGTTTGTCCTTTCCAGCTTGGTTTACTGTTGTTTCAGTTTCTGTTTTGGAACCAACATTGATGGCAGCTGAGGTTTCTTCACAAGAAGACTTGTTAAATCTTTCCACCTATCCAGTTCCTGAAAGAGGTGAAGAGTTGCCTACTACATCAGTCTTTTCATTACAACTAACGAGTACTATCACGAAGATAGTAAAAAATTGTTTGGAAGAACAATTAAGCTTCAAAAAGGTCCAAAAGGGTGAGGGCGCTTTAAGACCTGAAGTTGGAGGTTGCCCACGCCCATTTCAGTCATCGGAAGCCTGCAGTGAAGAAAATCCTGTGAACCGAAATGGTGAGGGAGCTGAATCACGAAGTATGGCAGATAATCCTGTATGGAATTATATCAGTAAACCTTATGAGAACCCATTTACAAACCTAGCAGAGATTCCAATGAATGAAACTGTAAGTAAACAATTACATGATTCCAATTCATGTAAAAAGTGTATTTTTGAACTGGAGAGACTTGTTTTCAAGTATGTGTCTTTAACTTTGGAAGTGCAATATTTAGGGGAATGTATTAATCGTAAAATAGTCCCGCAAGGTTTGAGAACGGCGAAATTCCCCAACTGTGTTTCTCCTGGTGACGATTTGTGCAATGTTTTAATAGAATTGTACAATGAGACTGGTTTGGCCATGATGAGAGTGCTTGTCTCTCACTACGAAAAAGAAATAGTTAAACTTAAGGACAGTATTAAATCTAAGGATGACAGTATAAAAAGTTATATTTGCTTCAATAATTTTTTAACATTGTATAATGGTATTGAAGCAAAGGTGGACAGACATAGAGCTACTATTATAGCTAGAAAACAAAACAAGTTAAGGAGAGACATTCAAGCATACAGGTCGAATCAGGCCTACATCAGTATTACTGATGTGAGTGTCACCACAGTACCTTCAATTAACAATAGTTCGTTGGTCGACAGGGTGGCCAATCTCCAAGAGGGGTTGACTACAGGAAACAAGGAGGTTTTTCCTAGAGTGAATGAAGTACCAGCCCTTTTGGTCAATGATGAACAGAGTGTCAATGTGAATGGTACTACAAGTGGGAACTAGTTTTGCTGGAGTGGTGGCTACTTGCAATGGACATTCCAATGGACATGTTACTGGCCCTTTTCGGACACAAGGGCCTTCCATGAAAAGGACTACCGAATGGTACAATGTGACGCAGCAGAAAGGGAAGACAAAGGGGAAGAACAAACGGAGATGATTTCACCTCCAAGATACAACTTCACAATAGATATTGTCAATTTGAGTAGTACTTCCTTTTGTGCAGCGACTAACAGTGTGCTAAGAAAAGGTTTTTCTTTTATTCCTACCAGCAGGATGAACATTTGCAAGTTAATGATTGATTTTAGGCTTTTTTTGCATAAACTTAACCTTCAATATATTTTGCATGATGTTAACACCACAGTGGAACAGGGAAATTCTAAACTTAGTAAACCAAGTGTCTTTAACCCCCCATTGGTGAACACTCTGCAAGTGTTTCAAAACATTTGTGAAAAAGAGTTTAGAGGGATTAAATATGGCAATGTTAAAAATAACTTATCTGAAGCTGAACTAATTGCTTTGGAAAACATAAGTAGGAATTCTAACATCAGAACTATGAAAGCTGACAAAGGGGGAAAAATAGTTATCATGGACACCTGTGTTTATGAAAAATCTCTCAGTACGTTATTAGAAGATTCAGACACTTATTCCAAAGTTTCTTTACACTTTGTCAACTACAGTTTTAGGAAAATTGATACCTTTTTGTTTGATATGTTTTGCCAAGGGGAAATTGACAAAGCTGATTATGATTTTCTATTGGTGGAACATCCAAAAATGGCCACTTTTTTTGGAATTCCTAAAATTCAAAATAACAAAACAAGTCCATCTTTTAGACCTATAGTCTCTGCCAGACAATTTAAAACTGAGAATATTTCAATATGGTTAGATAATGTTCTTAATCCAATAGTACAAAAATCAGAACATTATCTAAGAGATTCTTGGCACTTGCTTGAGATTTTAGGTAAATATAAAATGCCTGACAGAGACATATATTTTTGTACGCTAGACGTCACGAGTTTGTACACTTCTATTAATCAGGAAGTAGGTTTAGAGTTTATGAGAGACTATCTCATATGTCATACTGATTTTTCAGGTGAAAAAGTAAACACCATCTGTACATTAATGGAATTGGTACTCGATAATAATTTTTTCAAATTCAATAACACATTATATAAGCAAATATCAGGTGTAGCTATGGGAGCAAGAGTGGCACCGGCTTTTGCGAACATAGTCATGGCCAATTGGGAAAATAGGTTCCTGAAGTTAGACCCTGGTTACAACAAGGTAGAATTATACCATAGATACATAGATGATTTACTTTTTTTGTGGTCAGGGGAACATTCTGAATTTGTAGAATTTGTATCTGACCTTAATGGCACTACAGATTTTTTAATTTTCAAAATAGGTGGTTTTGGTGAACAAATCAATTTCCTGGATTTGACACTCAACATAGATAATGTTACAAGAAAATTTAAGAGTAGAATCTATAGGAAGTCATGTTTTGCAAATCAGTATTTGCACATGGATAGTTTGCACCCAACACACATGAAAAAAGGTGTCATTAAGGGTCAAATGATCAGATTAAGTAGGCTCACTTCAGATGAACATATTTTTTGGAATGAGCTTACATTTCTTAGAGAATTATTTCTCCAAAGGGATTATGACCAAAGGTGGTTAGAGGGAATAGAAAAAGAGGTTTCACTCTTAAGAAAAGGTGTTGCTCAGCCCATTTTGTCTTCTGACGACATAATAGTGGAAGCTCCAATATGTTTACATCACAGTAATAAAAGAAAGAATCAAGAATTCAATATAGCATTTTCTCTGCCAATAGTAAATGAAATTTGGTGTATAAAGGAAATTATTGAGAAGAACTGGAGAATTATTTTAGGTAATAAGGAATTAAGTATATCTTTGGGTCATTTACCAAAGTTTACATACAAAAAGGTGACAAATATTAGACAGAAGTTAGAAACTTCTCAGAAGTTAGAAACTTATAAAGATAGATCAGTTAGTAACAAAAAAGGTACTTTTGCATGTAAGGACTGTAAACAATGTAGGTTCATGTGTAATTCGTCCTTTATCACAATAGAACATTTGGGACAAACATTCTGGGCAAATAAATATTTTAATTGCCATAGTGAAAATGTAGTCTACATGGCTACTTGTTCCACATGCAAAAATTACTATATAGGTAAAACAAAAAGAGTTTTAAAATGCAGAGTTTATGAGCATGTTCTAGCTATAAAGAAAAAAGATAAAATCAATTCTTTAGCTAGACATGCTCTTTCCTGCACGGATTTTAAGAAATTAGAATTTTTTGTTTTAGATTATGTAGAGAAAAAAATGTTTGGTGGTGACATTGATAACACATTAGAACAGAAGGAAGCATTTTGGCAGCTCCTTTTTGGGGCTGATATTTATCCAGGGCTTAATGAAGTCATTAATATAAAATGTTTTTTAAAATATAGATAAATATAAGGTATATAATAACATACCGATATATTGTATTTATTTATAAATGTAGTATTTAAATGTATGTATATACATTTTTATAGATATACTAATCATTTTATATAGTATTATTACTTTAAATGTATTTGATTGTGCAGATTATGACATCATTTCCTGTAATGAATCATTTAAAAGACGGGTAGGTGGTTATTATTATTTTTTCTGAAGAAGTTCACATCATTAAAAGTGGATGAAAGTGCTAGCTTATTGTGCCTCAGTGTGTCTTTTGGTTGGATCCTGTTTTTTTCCATTTTGAAACATTATATATATGCAACATATGAAAAGCAGTGTAAATCTTACCTTGCATTTATAACATATCAAAACAGACTTGTTAATAAAAGCATAGTCCACAATAATAGTTTGTTTTATAAATAGTCTGCATTTCTCATTTATTCTTTAGTCTCTTTTGTTTTTCATTAGATTTCCAGGTAGTTTTAGGAGCCATTCTTTTAAGAGAGGGGTTAGCCCACTCCATTTCTTCTATTTTTTCCAGTAATCTGTGGTTTTTAACATATGTAACAGCAGAATCAAGATCCTCAAACAATGAAGGTCCATCAGGAAGAAAAATCTTCAGCCTTGCTGGAAACAAGAGGTGAGTCTTAACCTGTACCTTTTTCAGTTCTTTAATTAGAGGTAAAAAAAAAACTTGCTTTTAGTAATTACCATTGTTGCATAGGCATTATCAAAGTGAATTATAGAGTTATTGTATTTTAAAGGTGATTTTGACCAGGCTATTTTTAGAATTAATTCTTTATCTAAAGATTATAGGAAATTTACTATGCCAGATCTAGGTTGTTTCCTGTTGGTACTGTTTCCTGATGTGAGAGACTGATGTGCTCTTTCTATACCGAAAGATAAAGCCTCTGGTAACTCTAGAAATTTTGGCAGCCATGAGTTAAGGAAACTTGACATATTGTTTCCTTCTATATTTTCCTGAAGACCAAAAATCCTTATATTATTCCAACGTAATCTATTCTCTAGATCATCCAGTTTATGTTGTAATGAAGTATTTTGTTTAAGCAAAAAATTCTATGTTGTTTTCATTTTATAGCAATCTTCCATCAAAGTCTGTTAATGATTCCTCAACATTAGTAATTTGAATTTTTTGTTGTTTTAAATCCTCATGAAGCATATCCATCTGCTTGGTAGTTTTTTCTTTAAAGTTGTCTATTTTACAGTCAGTTATATCACTCTTAGTTGTGAGGTCTTGAAGAGTTGTTATCTAAGTCTGTAGTTCCTTTTTTATACTTGAATCCTGGTTGTTTGCCTTAGTATAACTCATATTGAAAATCTCACAGAAGTGAAGTATTTGTTCAGATGAATGTTTTGACTGGAACTTATAATCAATTTCGATTTATAAGTAGATATTCCTGAAGAGAATTTTGAATGCTATCAAATTCTACAAAAATAAATCCACTTTTTTTTATATGAAACAAATTTCCAGTGAAGATATATTTTCCTTAGTGGAGCTTGTGAAATCTGCTGCTACACCATGACCATGCTAGCCACACCCTCCACTTCACTATATTCTTGACTGAATCAAAGAGAGTTACTGTACCCTAATAACTTACTTAGAGCAAGGCAGATGTGGTGAATGGTTCTTGTTGTTGTCAGGTCCAAGACAGAATGCAGAATGCTCTGTCTCCCTCAGATACTTCTCAAAATAATATCTAAAATAGCACTGCTGAGATAGCCTGCAGAATGACATCATTTCTGGTCATCTGACCTCTAGTTTTCAGACAAAATCCCCATTGCTGGCAGCTGGCAGTATGTAGCAACTACCTGTAAAAATACCCAGACAAATGCTTTTGCTCACATCTTTGGCAGGTGCTGGAAGTCATAAACAATTTAATTCCTTCATGCTTCCAAAGTACCAATTAGTTCACCCCAAAGACAATACAGAAAGCTTACTTCTACAGAATTTGTGTCTCTAGCTCCATTGAAACCTGAGAGATAACCTCTTTATGGCCTAGCCAATAAAGTGATTTAATTTGAAATATTTTCTAAAGTGTGCTGGACTGAGGTTAACCATCTAGTTTCCCTTGTTAGCATATACATTTAAACAGTTACAAAAGTTACAAAGATGGTTGGATGCCTCTAGCCTGAGTCCAAGGACTGGTACATTTAAATATGGTGCATGCAAGTCCTGTGCACACACTTTTGTGAACGACCATGTAACAATTCAGAATTACACATATACCACTAGGTTATATTACAATTGTAATTCAGTGAATGTGGTATATGTTGCATTATGTCAACAATATCCAGGTTTTTATGTAGGGAAGACCTCTAGAAGACTAAGGGATCAGATCTATGATCATATGAGAGATATCAGGCTAGAGGCATCCATCAATGCCCTATACAGACATATTCAAAAGAATAATACACATGGGTTCAAATTCTTTGTATTAGATTCTATACAAAAAAAGTGCAGGGTAAAGTGACAAATGATAATTTAAATCTAAAGGAAACTAGATGGCAAATCAAATTGAGAACAACAGTATACCCTGGTTTAAATGATAGTTGCTCTATAGCACCTTTGTTAAAGATGAAACATTATGTGATATAATGAGAGAAGTATGTTCCCTTAAATTTTTATAGGAGTATGTAATTGCTTAATTGACAATCATGTTGTGTAGGTATTTAAGTGCATTTGGATTGTTTTTAATTGCTCTGAAGAAGTTCACCTAAGAGGGTATACGAAAGCACTCAACAGTAACAACAGTGTTTTTATGGTGGTTTTGTATCCTGGACATTCATCCATTAAAGGATTCTTATTTTAACCAGCAGCATTCGGAAGGCTTTTGTTCTGGTTCCAAGTTTGTCTTTTATATGTTGGATATATATATATATATATATATATATATATATATATATATATATATATATATATATATATACACATATTACTATTAATTGCAAATACATCTACATGAAACACAAAACATCATGTCATTACATTGGCAGTAGAAAAAATGTCAAAATGAAATCCAAAACGTATGCAAATATAAATGAAACATTTATATTTGTGATCATAAACCTACCTAACTAAAACTTTAAAAAATCTACTTTAATATGGGGGGAGGCTATGGCCCACACCCACAATGTGTGGGTTCTACAATCCTGTAATTTAAATATACTAACTCAATAGCTGCACAACCATCAAAGATGGAAAAAACAAAAAGAATTACACTATAATTGATGTTCTGCTTGCTGAATATAATGTCATTCGATGAATTGTACAACCAAGGATTTTAACACCAAAATATGTTATACTAAAGTATGTTGCAACAAAATAAATCACACCCATGTATATACTGAGAGAGAGAGAGAGAAAACAATACTCACACATGCATATATACATACATACACACATGCATATTCATATTTTCACTGGAAAGAGAGATGGTGATGGAAACGTAGATACAACCAGAAGGAATCCTTTGGGATGTTTTATTAATATAATTTGTACAGAGACTATCAATGCAAGATCGTTAGGTTATAGGAAATAAGATGAAATACAATATAAAATACTTTCTAAAGGTTCCCAGTTGAGTTAAAAGTTAACTTATAACATATGGGAAGTGTTTTGGATATAGATGGCATTATATAAAGGGTATTTGAGTACTAGGAAAACATTTGTTTGCCTGATTACTTTAAATGGTAAATGGCTTCACTTGTCTGAACACAGATCAGCATCATTTGTTTTAATGACAACTAATTACATTTGATTGATGGTTCTGTTTTAAGAGATGCATTTTTGTGGAAGTATGTCTCCCAGGAGATGCTGGAATAATTTGCCTTGAAATCCAGTGGACCTCTGCTGATTTTTTTCCCTATTGGTAAAGCAAATCTTTAAGAATGAAATATTACTAAACCTTTAAATAGTCCTGACTTTTTAAGATGGCACTGTTCTTACTACTGGAAAGAATATCTCTCCAAAGTTATGCAGTTTGTACTACAGTGAAATGGCAAATTAGATGCTAATTTGTTATTGAAATGGCTGTTTGTTGCTATAGTCCAAAAGTTCTAACGTGAGCAAGTGTGTGACACTTGTGCTCACATGTTCAACTTTCAAAAGGCAGCCTCTCACAAGAAATTAAACTAGTGTTTATTGTTATTTATTGTGAGGATTCAGAAAGAATCATGCATTGTATTTTTGTCAGTACTACTGGAACATACAAAACTACATGCTTGTGTCTGGGGAAATCATACACTTTAATAAAGCAATATGTCACCATATTTTTCATCTCATATTGACATTGTCACTGTGTTGATTTTAATTGCCAGTGCATGGGATGCGTGGAGAAGAATGACATCTGTGTGAGTATGAGACAGGTGAGGGCAGAAAATTACCTATGTATTGCAAGTCGGTGATCAGAAAAAGAGTTAACTCTAAATGCAAGAGAACAGCAGTAAACAAGCAGAATGTTTTCATACAGCTGATATTAGTGAAGACACGCACTGAACACCACATAGTGACAGAATGGATAAAATGTCTGCCATCAGATATCAAACTGGTGACATCAAGGCTGCAAACTGTGAAAACCATTACTGTAAATTTATGCTAAAGCACTTTTCAAATGATGAAAGAGCCAACAGAAAGTTGTTGATAGATCAATGGATTGTTTAGCATGTTGTACTTTAAGAAGCAAACATCTGGGAAAATACTGCAGTACACAAGAATTAAATGTTTTATATACGGTTTGAAAAAAAACAAAAAACAAAAAGAAAGCTACACTTGTACCTAATGTTATTGTGTTTTATGATTTCACATTTCTGCATGGCCTGTTGTAGTATACTAACTATTACTGAGTACTGTATTTAATAATGAGAAAAAGGATTTGTTCCAACTAGAGATAAAAAATAAATAGGTAAAATAAAAGATCATGGATGAAAAAACATCAGTACTGCAAATGAAAGTAGCAATCATGAATATTTTATTATGGACATAATGGACAATTTTTCCCCCACACTTCAAGATTTTGTGTAACAAATCATATTTAGCATTACACCTGAAGGAAATGTCAACTTTAGCATTCTTTTGTTTAGATGACTCTTCCTAGATACTGTTTTGAAACAATTTATGAATTGTTAGTAATGCCAGAATGACATTTACCATGGAGATTAAGCTGACTGTGGCAATTTAATGGATTTTTCTAGGTCCTGGCAAATCTCCGGTGAGTGGCATCTGCAGGAGCAAAGTTTCAGAATATCTAGGCATTACCTCTTTGAATGAAATAATTCACATGAAGGTATTTTATTTAATCTGTGCATTTCAACTCATAGTTCCTCATTTAGAGTTGAACAAAATGCATGTGCACACTTACTGTGCATGTAACTTCAACAATTGGCTAAGCTTCTGGTGTCATTCAAAGGAGATCCAGTATCTGTCTGCCTGGGATGACATGAACAACAAACCATGCTGCTTTGCCAGAGATGGTCTGCACCTCTCGCCCCTGAGATTCAGGTTACTGGCTAAAGATCTTGTCACCCCTATAGTGCCTTTTTTAGGCAAGGATCAAAGGACAAAATCACTACCGTAAAAGATACAAGCATGCAAAATCTGAAGGTAATGCTACTCAATGCTAGAAATCTAAACCTCAAAATGCACTCTCTCGAGGCACTCCTAAAAATAGAGAAAATCGATATATGTGCACTAACTGAGACCTGGTTCAAGGCTACAAAGAGCACCCCTGCAATACCAGGCTACAACTCTTAGCACACTTTTCAGCCACAAAACCAAGACCAAAACACTAAAGGTGGAGGAGTGTTCATATTCACCAAGGATATTCACACTTCCAGGCTAGCTGCCCAAAACAATGCATCTGAAATTCTCCAGGTACAACTAACACTAGGTAAGACTGCAATCCAAATTGTAGCTCACTACAGATCCCCCACCATGCCCCAGGATTCTCACTACACCTTTCTAAACATATTGGAAAATATTAAGATACAACCAATCATCCTAATACTGGGAGATTTCAACTAACCTACCATTAACTAGGACAACTACTCAAGTACCAGCACCTTTCCCCAAACGGTCCTTGGAATTCATAAATTCCAATGCCCTGGATCAACTAATCCATTATCCCACCAGGGTGTCAAATATCCTAGACTTAGTCATTACCAACATGGGAGATAGATGCTCTACACCAGTGGTCACCCCCTCATTGGTCAGGTCTGACCATAAGCTAATCACCCATGACATCCAAATCTCACCCACACCCCCCAGTAAGGAAACCTCTGTAAAAAACTTCTCTAAAACCAACTTCATGCTACTCAAGTCAGAAGTAACAAACTTCATAACACCCATGCAGATGGGACCTGAAAGTTCGACTACTGAATCTTACACTAAGGGACTGTATGAGCACATTCACTCGTGCATGAATCGTGTCATCCCAAACAGAATCAAGATGCTCTCTTCCAAAAAAGGAAGCAAATCTGGTGGTCCCCTGCCATAAACAAACTGTACAACAGAAGGAAGAAACTGTTGCAGAAAAGAGGAAAATCCCAGGATGCAAAAAAATCACTTACCAGCCTCAGTAAGAAGCTGAGATCCCTTATAAAATCCTCCAAAGCTAGTTATGAAAATAAAATTGCCAAAGATTCCAAGACAACCACAAGGCATTCTATAGTTATGTCGAGAATGTAAATGGCAATGTTCAAATCTTCGCTGATCTACAACAGAAAGGCATTAAATATACTGATCCCAAGGATATTGCCAATGTCCTGGCAGATCGATTTAGTGCCAACTTCACCCCCCTCTCACCCCCTAAAGGGCCCATCTCAATACCAAAAGATTGCCAAATTCTGGTAATCACGGCCAGACAGGTAGAAGCCGCACTCTCCAAAGCTAAGAATACAGCATCCATGGGACCAGATGACATCCCGAGCTGTGTACTACATGAACTACAAAATGAACTAGCACCTCACCTAAGTGTCATATTTAATCATAGCCTCACCTCAGGCTTCATGCCCACTGAGTGGCACACAGCTACAGTTATCCCACTCCACAAGGGGGATCCACCTTGGATCCCGGGAACTACCATCCCATCTGTCTGACGTGCCTGATCTGCAAGGGCATGGAATGCATTATCATGGAGCTTATAAAGGAAGACATTGGCAACCTTCAAACACTAGACCCCACCCAGTTTAGGTTTGTGAAGGGCCAATCTTGCCTCCTGAACCTGATTGACTTCCTTGAATCAGTCTCCAGAGCTGTGGATGAGGGTAAGGCAGTCCACACAGCCTATCTGGACCTCAGCAAGGCCTTCAACACCATCCTCCACTCTGGAATCATTGATAAACGTATTAAAATGGGCATAAATCCCTACGTCACTCGATGGGTTGCCAGCTGGCTTACTGACAGAACCTACACTGTAAAAGTAGCCGACTCCAAATCCAGCTCCAGACAAGTGACAAGTGGAGTACCTCAGGGTTCAGTCCTGGGACTGCTCTTGTTTTGCATCTACTTCTCTGAAGTACAGGCCAAAACTAAGGGACTCTGGCTAGCAAAGTCTGCAGATGACTGCAAACTGGGAGCCATTATTGAATCCTCAAATGATGTGGATATTCTACAAAAGGGCCTTACAGAAACAAGATGCTTGGTGCCAGAGCCATGGGCTGAAGCTTAATGCCAAGAAATGTATAGTTATCCCCTTTGGGAAAAAACATGTACCCATGAATTACCACATAGGTGGCAGTGCACTAAACACCAAAAGAATGATGAGAGACTTAGAGACACAGGTGTACAGTGGTCTCACCTTCAATAATCACATCGCCACAACAGTCAAGAAATCCTTATATATGGCACCTCATAACAAAGGACTTTTTATCCTGAAAAAAGGAGGTCATTGTCCCACTGTACTCATCCCTCATTAGACTCATTATAGAGTGCAACACCCATTTGGTATGCACCTCACAAAACATCTGCAACAGCTGGAAAGGCTGCAGAAATACCTGATTAAAAGAATCATAGGCCTAAATCAGATGCCCTATGCTGACCATCTAAAAAAACTCCAGCTATACTCTGTTGCATATCACCTAATCAGAGGCGATCTCTGCTTAACATACAAGGCCATGTCAAACCCTGAGATGTTGGACATGCTCCACTTAATAAAATCCCAATCCCTCAGAGCCACACGCTCCAGGGATCTAAACCTTTTCATCATAATGAACAAAACATGCTGAATAGGTAGGTTCCTGACCCAGAGACTCCCCATACTCTGGAATAGACTGCCCATACATGTTAAGCAGAGCGTTTCCTTGGCCCTCTTCAAAAAGAACTTTGACGATTGGATGGGAGATAGGAAATTCACCCCTGGGATCATGTCAGTTGCTCTGCTAGACAGGGGTTCAGGGAAGTAAATTTTGTGGGAAGAAATATCCAGGGAATCTTCATGGCTAGGCTTGTATAGGCCCTAGGGCCAATAGCCTAGTACCAGCCTATGAACCTATGAACATTGTGTGTGTGTGTGTGTGTGTGTGTGTGTGTGTGTGTGTGTGTGTGTGTGTGTGTGTGTGTGTGTGTGTGTGTGTGTAGGAATGCATATCTGTGTATGTGTGCATGTGTGTGGGCTCATGCACATGTACTTGTATATGTCATTGTGTCAGTGTCATGTGATTAGTTAATGTCTTTTTGTGTCTAGTGTCTGTGCTTATAAGTTTCATGTAAATAGTTGCTGTCTGTGAGAATAAAAGCATGAAGGTGTCAGCTTGGTAAAATTAGCTACCTGTGTGTATGCTTATGTTTCAGATAATTTGCTTATATTTGTATCTAGTGTTTTTTGCATATAAGTTTCAAGTATATAACCACTGTCTATGAGCATGTGTGCATAAAGGTATCAGTTATGTACAGTTACCTACCTGCATGTATCTAAGTTTCAGATTAGTGTGCGTATGTGGATGTTCACGCACATGTGTATGTATGTACATGTGTGCACATGCATGTGTTTGCCTTAGTTTCTTGTAATTAGCTTTGTTATATATGACTGTGTGTTTTTGAATATCTGTACATTTTGTGAGTGAGTATATACACAGAGGTTATGCTGTTTTCCTTGTCTGTCAACATTGTGCATCTGTACTTCCACAAGACTGTGGGTATATGAGCTTTTAATTCTTCCTGCCCCTGTGGTTCAGCTACCTTCTCCAAGAGATTAGACACAAGATAGACATACCTTAGTAGAAGATATCTGCATTAAGGACAAACACTAATGAGTGTGGTAAGGAATTTAAGAAGAACCAATGCTAAGAGACTAAATAGATTGCAAGAAAAATTTTCTAAAATTTAATCACAACACCAGGGAATAGCTCAAAAAGCATTTATTCCCCTGGTAGATGTAATGCTGTCTTCCACGGAGGATAAAAACAGAAGAAAATCAGAACAAATGCATTTTTTATAGCAGTTAACAACAATGGAAAAACACAGACTTAATTAAGCCTTTCCAATTACATTATAAATTAAGCCCAAATGAGCCAACCTTATTATGTTTTAAAATAAATCATCACATTTCAAAAGAAATTGTGGTTTAACCACTGCATTTATTAATGGAATTTTCTTCTAAAACATGAGTAAGGAATCAGCATAGGTCGTATGATTTTTAACAAAATGATCAACTACTGTGTCATAGTATTTTTGTTATTGATTTCTTTCAGATTTTCCTGTGCTCTACATTTCATGATCTTTTTTTCTCTCTTATATAAAAATATGAGCATCTTAACGCATGTACCAGTCACTGTGTGGTATGTTTAGTTCCCTGTGATATAAATCTCTTACCCCTAATAGCTTGAAAAAATAAATAATTTTTTAACAGTGCACCCTGAGACTAAAATTGTCATCAACCAAATATGTATTAGGGCATTTAAAACTGTTGCTAGTTGATACAATCATCGTAAACATATTTCTTTGTAAAAGAAAATCCCAAAAGCCAATTCAAGCAGACTATAAAGCACAGTGTCATGAAGTAGGCAACTCCCAACATGTTTATTTTCTTTGCCCCTGTTATTTTCAATGTTCAAAACTTTCATCTTAATGTTACATTTTCTTTCATCTTGACTATTTGTATTTAATGGTGCCATGCAGGTAATCTGACATATCTGAAGACTCCTGCCTCTAGATCTCATTTTTAAACTAGCATTCAGCTATGTCTACCATGGTAATGTCCAATTAATTTACATTGTGTTCAACCAGAAATTCAGAAAAAAAACTAATTGAAAACCTATGATTTGGTAGCCCTCAATCACATTCTGAAGGAGCAAATGTATATGTGTTCCCTTTGCAATTAAATAGTAAATCTTCTATGAATGAAAAATAATGTACAGCTTGATTTTTTTTTCCAAACTTTCAAGCTGTAAATAGTTTCTGGCTAAGAAAGAACCATAGTTAAAATGGCATAAGCTGAATCTTATAGAGCACCCATGGCTGTACATTTCTTTTAATAGTAGATGCTTTCATCAAATAAAAATAAAAATAATTAATATTCAAACAGAAATAAATTAATGTTTGAGTAGAATGTGTATTTCCTAAAAAATATATTAAACATCTCCATAAATACTTTCCACAAGTAAGGAGAAACAAAACATATTCCTTTGTCACATTATATCAGCTCAGACATTTTCTCCAACAAATGTGAGCTGTTTCTCACATGAATACTATAAAAGCACTGGTTCTATTAAAATCTGGCTGATTACCTTACCAACATTTTCTAAATATGAACCTATACATAAAACTATAGCTCTACCAGGTGGAAGAAACTATTTTTTTAATATTGCTACATACTCAAGTGTGCTAGGTTGCAGTGCATTTAAAGTATATTACCAGTGCCAGAAAGTCTTCTCTTCAGTTTTTCCCTTAGATCTTGTTAGATCCCTTATGTCTTGCACTTTAATTAGCTTATTTACCTAGCACTTCATCAGGCTTTTTGTAGCAATTATTGTAGCACACATAAGTGCTATCAGCACTAGATGTCCTATAAGGAAACAGCTCCAGTACTTAGCAATGATGACCATCCCTCCTGGCATGTCTAAAGGTCATTTTCCTGTGCTTTCTCCTTTTAACCTGGTGAACTTGGGCAATCTGAGGCAGTGTAGCAACTCTCTCATGTACATAGACAACCCTCTCCTCTTACCTCCCAACACTCAGACGTGTGAGAGATGCAATTATATCTCCAAATTGGAAGCCATGCACTCTCTAGCCAATACTAGTATAGCTGGTCAAAAGGAGAAGGTCAATACCTGCACCACCCCATATGGTACACATAGCCCTCCAGTACACCCACCATCACAGCCCTCACATAAAAACATAAACCACACACCCATCTTCGGGGAGGCTCTCAATAGAGATCTACCCAAACAGCAGAGACCTCCAAGGCAGAAACGCACTCGACCACCACAAAACAGCACAAACCACAAGACACATAGCTCACCTACACAGTGTGCCCCTAAACCTAAGTCCCTAAAGCAAAACAGCTTGCCCAATACAATCATCATAGATGACTCAATAGTGAGGCACACTGAAGTCCCACTCACTAGGTTGAATAAGGAGAAGGTAATATTCAGCTCTCTATCAGGTGCCAGAATCTGACACATAAGACACACACTCAGGTCACTCCACAACAAGTACACGTATGACTCTGTCGCTGTCCATGTGGGTGTGAATGACCTGAGACCCACCTCCATGGACTACATGAAAAGAGACATGGAGGTGCTCTCGGATTATGTGGCCCAGGCAGGTATGACCCTTGCCCTGAGCAGCATCCTACCCTCTCCCAGAATGATACCGCAGTACAAACAGAAAATGATTGACTTTAACAGTTGGCTAAGTTTCTGGTGTCATTCTAAGGGGATCCAGTATCTGTCTGCTTGGGATGACATGACTGACAGACCTCGATGATTTGCTAGAGATGGCCTGCATCTGTCACCCCTGGATTTCCTGCTACTGGCTAAGGGTCTTGCCAGCCCTATAGTGCCTTTTTAGGCTGTGTTCCAAAGACCAAATTACCACTGTAACAGCTATAAATAAATGCAATCTGAGGGTCATGCTGCTCAACGCTAGAAGTCTAAATCTCAAGATGCACTCACTTGAAGCACTCCTCAGAATGGAGAACACTGACATTTGTACTATAATGGAGATCTGGTTTAAAACAGCAGAAAGCACCCCTGCACTACCAGGCTATAACTCATTCCACACCTTTTGGCCATAGAACATGGACCGAAGCTCCAAAAGTGGTGGTGCCTCCATATTCATGAAGGATATGCACACCTCCAGACTAGTAGCCCAGCATAGCACATCTGAGATACTCCAGGTACAACTAACACTGGGTAAGATGGCGATTCAGGACATAGCCTGCTATAGGTCCCCAATCATGTCCAAAGACTGTCACTCCACATTCCTAAGCACTCAGGAAACTATTAAGATCCAACCCAACACTCTCATACTAGGTGACTTCAACTAGCCCTCCATCAACTGTGAAAACTACTCATGCAGCAATGCACTGACCCAATATTTCATGGAATTCATCAGTTTCAATGCCCTGGACCAGCTCATTCTTACCCCCACTAGAGGAAGAAACATCCTTGATTTGGTTATTACTAACATGGCCACCATTGCTCTACACCAATAGTCAATTCCACCCTGGTTAGATCCAACTGCAAACTAATCACCATAAAAATCCACATCTCACCCACACCCCCGCAAAGGTATCCACCATGAAAAACTTCTCCACAGCTGACTTAGGACTCCTAAAAATAGAGGTGGCTAACTTCATGGCACTCATGCCAGTGGAAAATAGATGCATGACTGCCAAATTATATATCAATGCACTGTACGAACACTTACATAAATGAATGGAACTAGCCATACCCTACAGAACCAAGATGCTCGCCTCTGAAACAAGGAAGCCAATCTGGTGGTCCTCTGCAATTAATAAACTATATAACAGAAGGAAGAAACTGTTACAGAAAAAGATGAAGTCCCAAGACTGGAAAAATTCCCTTATTAGCTTCAACAAAAAGTTGAGATCCCTCATCAAAACCTTCAAAGACAGCTATTAAGGCAGAATTGCGGTAGACACTAAAAATAACCACAAAGCCTTCTAAAGTTATATCAAGAATCTCCATGGCAATAACCAGATTTGCTCTGAGTTACTACAAAATGGTACCTCCTATACTGATAAATAAATCAAAAAAGAAAAAGCCAGCACTCAGAGGCAATTGAAGTTTTATTCCTTTCCCTTTAGACGGGTTTCGGTAACAAACCTTCTTCAGTGATAAAACATACATAATGCAGGGGCAGTTTTTATACACAATGTGGATCCCCAATTGTGACATCACTTCCCCCATTAATCCATTCCAGCTTCCAAACACATACAAATATCAACCAGAATAAACATTTTATATATAATATCAGATGCTATAATAAAACTTCCATTCATATAATATATTTATTTGTGAAATTGCCAGAGTCCTAATAAAAAAAAAAAAAAAAGAAAAAAAGACCCTCATAACTTGTCATTTAGTCCAGGATGAAATAGGGCACCCAACTTAATAATCCATTTTCTTTCCTTTTGAGTTAGTATAGTGTACCAACCTTGCTTCATTATTACCTTTTACTTGGTCAATAATGACAAATCTAAATGAAGCAGTTCTGTGTAACTGACAATGTCTATACAATGCATTGGTCATTTTTTAAGACGTATATCACTTAAATGTTCTGAAATATGACTTCTTAGTTGCCTAGAAGTCTGCCCTACATAAAAGGCAGAACATTGGCAATTAGCCGAATAGACAACCCAGTCAGAGCTGCAATTCCCAAAAAATGAAATATCAAAAATGTGACCAGTATTTTTACTGCTAAAAGATGAAGTTTTAAACATATGTTTACACAGACTGCAATGTCCACAAGGATGTGACACAACAAGCCTATCCCCCAATATGGTTAGTTGTTGTTGGTTCACATAATCCAAAAAAGTTTTCTTATAATGCGGAAAATAGGAAGTGAGTGTTCTTCCCCTTCAGAAAGAAAATTGGCATCTGTTAGACAAAAACTGACCCAGATCTGTATTGGCCCGAAGAATATTCCAATGTTTGTTAACTACATCCTGCAATAAATGTGTATTACTGCCAAATGTAGTAACCAACCTCATGGTTCCTGATCCATCCTTTTTGGTTTTAGCTTTATAATTCAATAAGCTAGATCTCTCACAATTGGCTGCCTAATCACTGGCCTTTTGTACTGTTGATTTCTTATATCCCCTATTAATAAATCTACCCTCAAGATCATGCCTAGCATTATGAAATTCCATGTCTGCAGAACATATTCTTCTAATTCTCATAACCTGTGATTTAGGAACATTGTTGATGGTATGTGTGGGGTGTAAACTGGTTGCATATAATAAATAATTGTATTGTGGGTATTTCCTGTATACTGACATCCTGAGCATACCATCCCCCTGTCTCGAAATATTGACATCCAGGAAATTAATCTCTTTGCTGTGATAATTAAAAGTAAACTCAATTCCCCACCAATTGCAATTAAGATATTCCAAAAATTCTAAAAAATAGTGCACACCCCCACACCAAACTAACCAACAATCATCTAAGAAACATCTCCATATATCCATCTCTGCGAGGTAAATGTTATGCATGACACCATATATAATCTGATCATCCACATACCCCATAAAGAGGTCAGCATAAATTGGGGCAAACAAGACCCCCATAGCTGTTCCTTGCTGTTGCCAATAACATTCCCCCTTGAAATAGAAGACGTTCTTAGTCAGTACATGTTCTGCAAGACATGTGAGGAGAGTGTTAAATCCCAGTGCATATAAATTAGCTTAATTTAACCAGTATTCTAGGGCAAGTAATCCCGCCCAATGAGGAATACTGGTATATAAGGATTTAACATCAAGTGTACATATGAGCCAATTAGTTTCCAATTGTGAGTCCTGAATAATTTGTAAAAAACTCTGTGGTATCCCTAATTCTTGCCCTGACTCCTGATAATAATGGCTTCAGATAGTATGCCAAAAAGGCAGAAATGGGTTCAGTTAAAGATCCCTGTCCTGAAACAATTGGTCTTCCTGGGGGACTGTTCAAATTTTTATGAATTTTGGGTAAGAGATACAGGTACTGTTGGGTTGGATCCGGAACCATGAGTTGTTCTTTTGTCTTCACATCAGTGATTCCTTCTTCCACTGCTTGATTCAAAAATAAATCAATCTCAACCTTAAATTTAGGTGTGGGGTCTATTGACATCCTAATATAGTTCTGAGGGTTGGACAATTGTTCATTTCCCTCATTCCAGTAATAATTGGCATCCATTATGGCCACAGCCCCACCTTTATCTGCTGGAAGAATAATTATATCAGAACTGGAATATAGGTTTTTCAAAGCCTGTTGTTCCCCTTTCAAAAGATTATGTCTAAAGCTCCTACCAGAGCTAAAGTTAAAATGTAAATCCCTTAGGACGGCTTCCTGAAAAATACCCACATATTTATTCATTGGTGGTATAAATGTGGATTTGTGAAAATGAAATTCAGATGCTCTTTGAGAATTATTAGATGTTCCAAAAAACAATTTTAGATTCAAAATTCTACAGAAGGCAAAAAGATCTGAAACAAAAATATGTTCATCTACCAAAAAACTGGGAACAAACCCTAAACTTTTGTTAAGTAAACTTTTTTCATCTATTGATAAAACATAAGAGGAAATATTATGTACCTTATAAAATTGGGTCCCTACTTCACCATTGACTGTAATAGATTTTCCAAGGCCGCCACCTTTGTGCTTGCGTCCACCCCTAAGGGTTTGTCTCCTAAAGGGCCCTCCTGAATTCGTACCTTTTTCAAGTCAGGAGAGTCGCTAATATAAATTCCCACCATGTCAGTCATAGATGATTCTTCCCCTGAGGTACTGAGACCCTGTGTTGCTTTCTTTAGTATAGATCGTGGTCTTTTCTTTCTAATATTGGATATACCCTTATTGTTGTCAATAAATCTAACCTCCCTCTGGGACGCAAAGGGTTTGCCTCTCTCATTATCCTCCACATGTCTATGCAATTTATGTAGCTTCTTTTCTTTCAACCCATTCTCAAAATTGAGAAGATCTTTGGATAGTTTTTCCAGGCCTTGTACAAAAGAAGGCCTACCTTCATATTTTTTCATATTTTCACATGTCTCTGTCACATCTTTAATATTTTGTTCAACTGTCCTTTGATAAAAGGACATTAGTATATTGACAAAAGCCATAGTGGCTTTTTGTTGTGCCTTCTGCCAATCCTCCATCAATAGGTCATCTGGCTTACCAACCAAGGGCTGAATTTTAACCCTTAAACCACGTGAAGTAATACCTTTAGTCTTATGTACCTTGAATAATTTCAAATGCCATATATTGGTTCTTAAGATTTTCATCTCTTTATTTAGTTGGTAAAACAGCAAGTTGCAGCCGTCATGGAAGTTTCCTATTTTCTCATTAGGGACCCCATCCATATTGGTCCCAATGCCAAAAAATTTTATGTCATCCTGATCTGCACACAAACCCTACAGAATTCATTGGAGATCCATGACAATAAGCCCTAAACCTGCCAAATATATTCAGATGACCCTATAAATGGTATCCAAAGAAAGATAATGTTTATTTGATGCAACACCTGGAAAATACACCAAAATTGCTTATTCAAAACTCAAAAATATTTCTATGAGAAAGGCAAGTTCCTACAGGTCCCCTAGTTAGTTATATGTCAGATCTAAAACTAGAAAAACATGACCTAACCACTGCCAGAAAACATATGACCACCTGACTTGCTACCCTTCCAACCAAAATTGCATAAAACAAAATGTCTTTATACACATTAGTAACTAGAGAGGACCCAAATATTTGAAAAACAGAGGTAAATTCCTATAAGAAATGAACAACTAAATACATAGAATAATACAAATGTGTTATGCCACCAGTTGTTATAGATATGGTTACAGCATTCTTCACCTTATATTTGTACAATTACAAAAATGTATTGTCAAAATATAAAAAATACATTCAAACTATATATGTATGGTCTAAATACAGCAACCAAAATCACTGTATTACCATTACTTATATTAATATTTATATATATTCAACAATAAATGTAGTTGTAAACCTCCCTTAGTTTATGATGTTTATAAAGAGAAAATATTGTCCAATCCCATGAACAAAACTTGTACATGAATATGTCCCTAATAACAATGTGCATATATTCCAATAGAACTCTTGTAAATGAATTGCCATGCTGTCAAGGAACAAACCTCAATGACCATAAATATTATATAATAAACATTAAATGACCCCCTTTGTTCAATGTTCAAAATAATACCTTTAAAATGAACAAAATCCTTAAGACTTTCACCAAAATTTAGCACCAAAAAATGGCGCTTGTGCTACCTAACACACACATAGTCATAAATATCAATCGGCCAAAGTCCATTCTCAAATTAACTTGTAATGTTCAAATATCATCTACATCCATGGCAATATATAAATCACCCACCAAAAAAAACACCACGGTGTGTCACCATCAGTCCCGGATCATCCTATGAGTCAGAAATTGGAACACATAGTCTGTTCTTAAAAATTGTCACTCTACATTTACTATAGAGTTAAATAAAATGCTTTCAGCTTGTTAATCAAAATCTTCTGACCCGCCCGGAACCTATAGTGATACCTTTGCTTCTGGCATTAGAACAATAGCATTGTGTATTTGAGAACAAACCGTTATGGCCCTCAAATATTAACCTAATCCCAAACCCGTTATCAAGGTACTAATCAAAATCGGCTGCTGGCCTGAAGCCAGTCCCCCTTATATTTTTCTCTTCAACCCCCACCAAAGTTCAAAAGGAAATGAAACTTTTAATGTTCGTTAATATGCACAAAGTAAAAAATGTTAAAGCACTTGCTTAGGCACATCTTGATCTATATCTTTTTTAAACAAAAAAATTAGTTCATTATATTTATGAACCACAATGTTGCATCAAGTTTACATATATCAAAATATAGTTCCATCAGTTATTGGTGACTTCTGCTTCAAACATCCGAAAACAGTTCCCATTTATTAGTATTCTCAGTGTCAAAGTTAGTTATTTAAACAATATTAAACCGTTAACTTGAATTGTCCGGGATTAAATCTTTAGCTTGTAAATGCCGATGTTAGCCCAAACATAATTGTACCAAAACACCATTACCTTCCCTTTGTTTTCACTTTTATTTATCAAAATAAACAGTTATGTCCAAACGAACATCAATTGGAAACCTTGTATTGAAGAAAAAATATAAAAGTCCACCAAAATACGAAAGCACCATCCAAGTAGGCCGCCAAATGAATAAGTTCACCACCTTGTATTCCTCTCAACTCAACAAACAAAAAAGGGGATTTATGTTCACAAGCATTGATACTACACCAAACTCCCATATACAACCAAACGATCCACTCATTCTGGCAAAACATCTGAATACATCCGAAAATCCAATTTCAAATGAAACCTTATATGTTATTTCGATAAGTCCAAAAATACTTCAGGGGAAGAACCATCTTAATCCTGACATGGATGGCCAAAGGCCCAGCCTCGAATGTCAACAGCCAGCTGAAAGTCAAAGACACACCTCCAAAAAAGCTAGCAAGTATGACTGGCGCACGGCATAACCAAACTATTAAATAAATCAAAAAAGAAAAAGCCAGCACTCAGAAACAACTGAAGTTTTTTTCCTTTCCCTTTAGACAGGTTTCGGTAACAAACCTTCTTCAGTGATAAAACATACATAATGCAGGGACAGTTTTTATACACAATGTGCATCCCCAGTTGTGACATCACTTCCCCCATTAATCCATTCCAGCCTTCAAACACATACAAATATCAACCAGAATAAACATTTTATATATAATATCAGATGCTATAATAAAACTTCCATTCATATCATATATTTATTTGTGAAATTGCCAATTAGGGTCCTTAATAAAAAGAAAAAGAAAAAAGACCTTCATAACTTGTCATTTAATCTAGGATGAAATAAGGCACCCAACTTAATAATCCATTTTCTTTCCTTTTGAGTTAGTATAGTGTGTCAACCTTGCTTCATAGATCTATTACCTTTTACTTGGTCAATAATGACAAATCTAAATGAAGCAGTTCTGTGTAATTGACAATGTCTTTACAATGCATTAGTCATTTATTAAGACATAAATCACTTAAATGTTCTGAAATATGACTTCTTAGTTGCCTAGATGTCTGCCCTACATGAAAGGCAGAACATTGGCAATTAGCCAAATAGACAACCCAGTCAGAGCTGCAATTCCCAAAAAATGAAATATCAAAAATTTGACCAGTATTTTTACTGCTTAAGGATGAAGTTTTAAACATATTTTTACACAGACTGCAATGTCCACAAGGATGTGACCCAACAAGCCTATCCCCCAATATGGTTAGTTGTTGTTGCTTCACATAATCCAAAAAAGTTTTCTTATAATGCGCAAAATAGGAAGTGAGTGTTCTTCCCCTTCTGAAAGAAAATTGGCATCTGTTAGACAAACATTGATCCAGGTCTGTATTGGCCCGAAGAATATTCCAATGTTTGTTAACTACATCCTGCAATAAATGTGTATTAGTGCCAAATGTAGTAACCAACCTCATGGTTCCTGATCCATCCTTTTTGGTTGTAGCTTTATAATTCAATAAGCTCGATCTCTCACAGTTGGCTGCCAAATCACTGGCCTTTTGTACTATTGATGTGTATAAAAACTGTCCCTGCATTATGTATGTTTTATCACTAAGGAAGGTTTGTTACCGAGACCGGTCAGAAGGGAAAGGAATAAAACTTCAATTGCCTCTGAGTGCTGGCTTTTTCTTTTTTGATTTATTTAATAGTTTGGTTATGCCATGCACCAGTCATACTTGCTAGCTTTTTTGAAGGTGTGTCTTTGACTTTCAGCTGGCTGTTGACATTCAAGGCTGGGCCTTTGGCCGTCCATGTCAGGATTAAGATGGTTCTTCCCCTGAAATATTTTTGGACTTATTGAAATAACATATAAGGTTTCATTTGAAACTGGATTTTCGGATGTATTCAGATGTTTTGCCAGAACGAGTGGATCATTTTGTTATATATGGGAGTTTGGTGTAGTATCAATGCTTGTGAACATAAATCCACTTTTTTTGTTTGTTGAGTTGAGAGGAATACAAGCTGGTGAACTTGTTCATTTGGCAGCCTATTTGGATGGTGCTTTCGTATTTTGGTGGACTTTTATATTTTTTCTTCAATACAAAGTTTCCAATTGATGTTCGTTTGGACATAAATGTTTATTTTGATAAACGCAAGTGAAAATGAAGGGAAGGTAATGGTGTTTTGGTACAATTATGTTTGGGCTAACATCGGCGTTTACAAGCTAAAGATTTAATCCCAGATGGTTCAAGTCAACGGTTTAATACGGTTTAAATAACTAACTTTGACTCTGAGAATACTAATGAATGGGAACTGTTTTCTGGTGTTTGAAGCAGAAGTCGCCAACAACTGTTGGAACTATATTTTGATATATGTAAACTTGATGTAACATTGTGGTTCATAAATATAATGAACACATTTTTTTGTTTAAAAAATATATAGATCAAGATGTGCCTAAACAAGTGCTTTAACATTTTTTACTTTGTGAATATTAACAAACATTAAAAGTTGTGTTTCCTTTTGAACTTTGGTGGGGGTTGAAGATAAAAATATAAGGGGGATTGGATTCAGGTTAGCGGCAGATTTTGATTAGTACCTAGATAACGGGTTTGGGATTAGGTTAATATTTGAGGGCCATAACGGTTTGTTTTCAAATACGCAATGCTTATGTTCTGATGCCAGAAGCAAAGGTATCACTATAGGTTCTGGGCGGGTCAGAAGATTTTGATTAACAGGCTGAAAACATTTCATTTAACTCTATTGTAAATGTAGAGTGACAATTTTTAAAAACGGACTATGTGTTCCTATTTCTGACCCATAGGATGATCCGGGACTGATGGTGACACACCGTGGTGTTTTTTTGGTAGGTGATTTATATATTACCATGTATGTAGATAATATGTGAACATAACAAGTTAATTTGAGAACGAACTTTAGCCGATTGATATTTATGACTATTTGTGTGTTAGGTAGCACAAGCGCCATTTTTTGGTGCTAAATTTTGGTGAAAGTCTTAAGGATTTTGTTCATTTTAAAGGTATTATTTTGAACATTGAACAAAGGGGGTAATTTAATGTTGTTTATTATATAATATTTATGGTCACTGAGGTTTGTTCCTTGACAGCATGGCAATTCATTTGCAAGAGTTCTATTGGAATATATGCACATTGTTATTAGAAACATATTCATGTACAAGTTTTGTTCAGGGGTTTGGACAATATTTTCTCTTTATAAACATCATAAACTAAGGGAGGTTTACAACTACATTTATTGTTGAATATATATAAATATCAATATAAGTAATGGTAATACAGTTATTTTGGTTGCTGTATTTAGACCATACAAATATAGTTTGAATGTATTTTTTATATTTTGACAATATATTTTTGTAATTGTACAAATATAAGGTGAAGAATGCTTTAACCATATCTATAACAACTGGTGGCATAACACATTTGTATTATTCTATGTGTTTAGTTGTTCATTTCTTATATGATTTCACCCCTGTTTTTCAAATATTAGTGTCCTCTCTAGTAACTAATGTATATAAAGCCATTCTGTTTTATGCAATTTTGGTTGGAAGGGTAGCAAGTCAGGTGGTCATATGTTTTCTGGCAGTGGTCAGGTCATGTTCTTCTAGTTTTAGATCTGAAATATAACTAACTAGGGGACCTGTAGGAACTTGTCTTTCTCATAGAAATATTTTTGAATTTTTGAATAAGTAATTTTGGTGTATTTTCCAAGTTTTGCATCAAATAAACATTATCTTTCTTTGGATACCATTTATAAGGTCATCTGAATATATTGGGCAGGTTTAGGGCTTATTGTCATGGATCTACAAAGAATTCTGCAGGGTTTGTGTGCAGATCACGATAACCTAAAAGTTTTTGGCATTGAGACCAATATAGATGGGGTCCCTAATGAGAAAATAGGAGACTTCCATGACGGGTGCAACTTGCTGTTTTACCAACTAAATAAAGAGATGAAAATCTTAAGAACCAATATATGGCATTTGAAATTATTCAAGGCATATAAGAGTAAAGGTATTACTCCACGTGGTTTAAGGGTTAAAATTCAGCCCTTGGTTGGTAAGCCAGATGACCTGTTGATGGAGGATTGGCAGAAGGCACAACAAAAAGCCACTATGGCTTTTGTCAATATACTAATGTCCTTTTATCAAAGGACAGTTGAACAAAATATTAAAGATGTGGCAAAGACATGTGAAAATATGAAAAACTATGAAGGTATGCCTTCTTTTGTACAAGGCCTGGAAAAACTATCCAAAGATCTTCTCAATTTTGAGAATGGGTTGAAAGAAAAGAAGCTACATAAATGTCATAGAGATATGGAGGATTATGAGAGAGGCAAGCCCTTTGAGTCCCATAGGGGGGTTAGATTTATTAACAACAATATGGGTAGATCCAATATTAGAAAGAAAAGACCAAGATCTATGCTAAAGAAAGCAACACAGGGTCTCAGTACCTCAGGGGAAGAATCATCTCTGATTGACACAGAGGGAATTTATATTAGCGACTCTCCTGACTCGAAAAATGTACGAATTCAGGAGGGCCCTTTAGGAGACAAACCCGTAGGGGTGGACGCAAGCACAAAGGTGGCATCTCTGGAAAAGCTATTACAGTAATGGGTGAAGTAGGGACCCAATTTTATAATGCGCATAATATTTCCTCTTATGTTTTATCAATAGATGAAAAAAGTTTACTTAACAAAGGTTTAGGGTTTGTTCCCAGTTTTTTGGTAGATGAACATATTTTAGTTTCAGATCTTTTTGCCTTCTGTATAATTTTGAATCTAAAATTGTTTTTGGAACATCTAATAATTCTGAAAGAGCATCTGAATTTCATTTTCACAAATCCACATTTATGCCACCAATGAATAAATATGTGGGTATTTTTCAGGAAGCCGTCCTAAGAGATTTGCATTTTAACTTTAGTTCTGGTAGGAGCTTTAGACATAATCTTTTGAAAGAGGAACAACAGGCTTTGAAAAAGCTAGATTCCAATTCTGATATAATTATTCTTCCAGCAGATAAAGGTGGGGCTGTGGTCATAATGGATGCCAGTTATTACTGAATGGGAGAAATGAACAATTGTCCAACCCTCAGAACTATATTAGGATGTCAACAGACCCCACACCTGAAATTAAGGTTGAGATTAATTAATTTTTGAATCAAGCAGTGGAAAAAGGAATCATTGATGTGAAAACAAAAGAACAACTCATGGTTCAGGATCCAACCCGACAGTACCTGTATCTCTTGCCCAAAATTCGTAAAAGTTTAAATAGACCCCCAGGAAGACCAATTGTTTCAGGACAGGGATCTTTAACTGAACCCATTTCTGCCGTTTTGACATACTATCTGAAGCCATTATTATCAGGGGTCAGGGCAAGAATTAGGGATACCACAGAGGTTTTACAAATTATTCAGAACTCACAATTGGAACGTAATTGGCTCATGTGTACACTTGATGTTAAATCCTTATATACCAGTATTCCTCATTGGGTGGGATTACTTGCCCTAGAATACTGGTTAAATTAAGCTAATTTATATGCACTGGGATTTAACACTCTCCTCACATGTCTTGCAGAACATGTACTGCCTAAGAACGTCTTCTATTTCAAGGGGGAATGTTATTGGCAACAGCAAGGAACAGCTATTGGGGCCTCATTTGCCCCAATTTATGCTGACCTCTTTATGGGGTATGTGGAAGATCAGAATATATATGATGTCATGCATAACATTTACCTCTCAGAGATGGATATATGGAGACATTTCTTAGATGATTGTTGTTTGGTTTGGTGTGGAGGTGTGGACTATTTGTTAGAGTTTTTGGAATATCTTAGTTGTAATTGGTTGGGGATTGAGTTTACTGTTAATTATCACAGCAAAGAGATTCATTTTCTGGATGTCCATATTTCGAGACAGGGGGATGGTACGCTCAAGACGTCAGTATACAGGAAATACCCACAATACAGTAATTTATTATATGCAACCAGTTTACACCCACACATACCATTAACAATATTCCTAAATCACAGTTTATGAGAATTAGAAGAATATGTTCTGCATACATGGAATTTCATAATGCTAGGCATGATCTTGAGGGTAGATTTATTAGTAGTGGATATAAGAAATCATCAGTACAAAAGGCCAGTGATTGGGCAGCCAATTGTGAGAGATCTAGCTTATTGAATTATAAAGCTAAAACCAAAAAAGATGGATCAGGAACCATGAGGTTGGTTACTACATTTGGCAGTAATACACATTTATTGCAGGATGTAGTTAGCAAACATTGGAATATTCTTCGGGCCAATACAGATCTGGGTCAGTTTTTGTCTAACAGATGCCAATTTTCTTTCTGAAGGGGAAGAACACTCACTTCCCATTTTGCGCATTATAAGAAAACTTTTTTGGATTATGTGAACAAACAACAACTAACCATATTGAGGGACAGGCTTGTTGGGTCACATCCTTGTGGACATTGCAGTCTGTGTAAACATATGTTTAAAACTTCATCTTTTAGCAGTAAAAATACTGGTCAAATTTTTGATATTTCATTTTTTGGGAATTGCAGCTCTGACTGGGTTGTCTATTTGGCTAATTGCCAGTGTTCTGCCTTTTATGTAGGGCAGACTTCTAGGCAACTAAGAAGTCGTATTTCAGAACATTTAAGTGATTTACCTTTTAAAAGAATGACCAATGCATTGTATAGACATTGTCAGTTACACAGAACTGCTTCATTTAGATTTGTCATTATTGACCAAGTAAAAGGTAATAGATCTATGAAGCAAGGTTGGCACACTATACTAACTCAAAAGGAAAGAAAATGGATTATTAAGTTGGGTGCCCTATTTCATCCTGGACTAAATGACAAGTTATGAGGGTCTTTTTTTCTTTTTCTTTTTATTAAGGACCCTAATTGGTAATTTCACAAATAAATATATGATATGAATGGAAGTTTTATTATAGCATCTGATATTATATTTAAAATGTTTATTCTGATTGATATTTGTATGTGTTTGGAGGCTGGAATAGATTAATCGGGGAAGTGATATCACAATTGGGGATGCACATTGTGTATAAAAACTGTCCCTGCATTATGTATGTTTTATCACTGAAGAAGGTTTGTTACCGAAACCGGTCTGAAGGGAAAGGAATAAAACTTCAATTGCCTCTGAGTGCTGGCTTTTTCTTTTTTGATTTATTTAATAGTTTGGTTTTGCCGTGCACCAGTCATACTTGCTAGCTTTTTTGGAGGGGTATCTCCTATACTGAGCCAACAGATATTGCCAACATAGTGGCCGACAGATTCAGTGCCAACTTTACCCCCCCCCCAAAGGACCAATCTCAATATCAGAAAAATGCCAGGCACCCAGCATTACTGCAGCACAGGTTAAAGCTGCATTTTCCAAGGCCAAGAATACAGCTTCCATGGGACCTGACAATATCCCTGGATGTGTTCTACATGAATTACAAAGTGAGCTGGAGCCACATCTGTGTGCCCGATTCATTCATAGCCTCACCTCAGGCTTTGTCCCTACCAAATGGTGCACTGCTGCAGTCATCCCACTCCATAAAGGAGGAGTGACTACAGACCCTAGAAATTATCATCCCATTAGCCTGATGAGTCTGATATGTAAGGCTATGGAGCGCATCATCATTGACCTAATTAACAAAGATATAGGAAATCTCCAAACTCTTGATTCCAAGCAATTTGTTTTTGTGAAAGGTAAACTATGCCTGCTTAACCTGGTTGACATCTTTGATTCAGTCACCAAAGCTGTGGATGAAGGTAAGGTAGTTTCTTACCTGGAGTGGGAAGTCAGTGTTCTGGGATGTTGGTGTTTTGTGGTTGTCAGCCTTTTCATCTCGACTATTTGAAAGTCGTGTAAGTGAACTTTCAGTCTACTGAAGTAGATATATATATATATATATATATATATATATATATATATACACACACACACACACGCACACACATACATTTGTTTACCAGGATACCAGGATAGTCCAACTGGGTCAAAATCCATTTGCAATTTAAAATAAAAAGTATTAGAAGCATAGCATGTGATTAATATTAAAACATTAACATTATAAATGTAGCATGTGATTACCATTTTTAAACTACCCAAACTGAGTTTGAGAAATACAAAAATTTTCCAGAAACATATATAGGCATGAACACAAGAAAAGAATCCAATAGCATACATACATATAAACATACATACAGCATACATAGATATGATATCTGTACAAAACTAGGGAGCAGACGTTCACATGCTGTCTATATACATGTAGAAAAGAGAATGGTTATAAGACTATGCAGCTTGAGTGATGAGGTAGTAAGATTATCCAAGTACAGAGCAGGATCATAACCCAGAGTTTGTCAGGTATCATTTGAGTCCACCAATAAAAGATGTCAGTTTTTCTAGTTGTCATAGCTCAGTCATTACGTTGTTCCACAATTTTGTAACATAACTTCAGAAAATGGAGCCATTAGCTATTCTTTTAGTTTTACTAGAAACTAGGAGACATTTGTTTCCAGAGAGCAGCTCCTTTGTAGGTGAGTAGACTGTTGTTTAAAGATTTAATGAACAACGACCAAACTGATGAATAAATGTAAACGAAAAGCCACCAGCTAGATGATGAATATAATTTAATAACGAACACAAACTTATACAGCTGAAAACGAACTTCAAACGAACAAAGAACGCCAAATAGTACCAAAAAACAAATAAATAATGTGAGTGCTTTCATTTAAGTATTTTAAACTTCCTCAGACAAAAAACATCTATTACATCACTTCCTTTTATAACCTTCCCAGAAAATTGCGCCAAAATCAAATTCGAATTGGAGCATGCTCAATAACCCAAAAATGGGAAATAGAATTTCTAAATACTAGATTCAAGGAATGCATGGACACAAAAATTACATATTAACTACAAGCCATAATATTACATTATATTATATAAAATTATAAAACTAATAACTTAAATACTTCTTTTTATATAAATAATGAAATCACAAACTTCTCAAACTCTTAAAAATAATAATTTTATATATATCAAATATTTAATATTAAATAATAAAATATCACAATTAATATATTTTTTATAAATTATCGTATAATAATTATATTAGTATTTCATAGCTTCCTTCATATATATTAAAAACTAATAAAATATTTAAAATTAAATGTTACATTAATCTTGGACTTTATTACGAGTTAATGCTTTTAATTTTAAAATTGGCCCTGTAGAACGTCTTTCATTTAAACCTGGTATATAATCAGCTTGTAATTTTATTTGCCAGGTAAGTTCTTTTTCTTCCAAAATTAAGTTCCATGGGGTTCTTTCATCTATTTCTACTTGATCTATCATCATATAATAAAATTTATGGTTATTATATTCATTTATATGTTTTGCTAGCGTGTTATTTAATTTTTTATTTTTTATGGCATACTCATGCTCATAAATTCTCTGAGTGAACATTCTCTCGGTTTTTCCCACGTAAAAAGAAAAACAGGCATTACACCTTGCAAGATAAGCAACTGCTTTAGATTTACAGTTAAATTTCTTTTTAATGTAATACTTCTTATCACGTATAGTGAAACTATCTCCTTCCTGAATTTTGAAGCACCATTTACATGCTTCACATCTATAGTTTCCACTCTTCACTTTTTTACATATTCCTATGTTATTATTAGATTTTAATAAATCTTTAAAGCATTTCCCTTTTCTATAAACTACTTTGGGGATTGACTAATATGTTTTTTACATTGGGTATCTCCAGATAGGATTTCCCAATTATTATAAAAAACCTCTTTTACCATTTGGTAATCTTGTGAAAAAGTGATAACTAAATGCTTTTGGAAATTCTTCCAATCTAGTACTCTTATTTTTACAAGATGTATCTAAACTTATAATAGTTTCTCTATCCTCAGTGCCACTTAAATCTACATTACTTACAACATCAGTGATAACTTCACTCCTAACTTGCAAAATTTGTTTAAAATGACCATTTTCTCTTTTTTGGTTAACTTCTAAAATTAATTTGTCTATTAACCATATTGGATATTCCTTATTAATAAACATTCTCCTTAAATGTTCACATTCATTTAAAAAAATCAGAATATTTTTTAATAATTCGCGCAGCTCTCACCAATTGACCTTTAATTACGGATCTTTTTTGGTACTCAGGATGTGCACTAGTATAATGAAGGAAGCCGTTAGAATATGTTTTTTTCCTATAAATCAAGGAAATATATGCTTTTGCTTCATAATCTTTTATCAAATTGATATCTAAATAATTAATTTTATCTAAATTAATATTCCACGTAAATTTAAAAAAGTTTGTGGTTTCATTAATATAATTTAAAAATTCATTTAAAACATCAGTATTCTCTCTCCAAACTAAACAGATATCGTCCTGAAAACGATGATATGATTTGATAAAACTATAATATTTGTTATTAAATACAAAATTCTGTTCCCAAAACATCATAACTAAGTTTGCATAAGTTCCCCCGCATGATGACCCCATAGCAATCCCTTTCTTTTGAATATAGTACTGATCATTAAATTTTAAATAATTATTATTTAGTACTAATTCAATTAATTAAATTATAAGATTATTTAAGTCTTGTTGAAAAGAGGACTTAAATAAAATTTCGCTAATCCATTGAAGACCAATGTCTTGGGGAATAACTGTGTATAAATCACATACGTCTATTGTTACTAAAACATCTTTAGCATCAAACAATATTTGATTCATGTGCTCTAAGAATGTCCAAGAATCCTTACAGATATATTCTTCTTTCATCATAACTTTTTTTAGTTCATAATCAACGTACTTGGCACATGCTGACATAATAGAATCTCTCCCATCCACCAAAGGCCGCATAGGGGGGTCTTCTATATTTTTATGCATTTTTGGATTACCGAAAAACACGGGGATCCTAGGTGTTAAGATATTTAAATAATTAAATAAATTAATGTCTATTCGTTTATCTAAGAACATATCATTAATCTGTGAAAAGATCTTTCTATAAGCACAATTCAGCTCATTCAAGGAAACCTGTTCATAAGTATCCGTATTTAAAATCAACTCCATTTTATTATTATATAAATCTGTATCCATAATTACTGCTCCTCCCCCTTTATCTGGTTTCATAACTCTTATATTACCTTTCTGTAAACATTTTAAAATTTCCAAATCATCTTTATTTAAATTTAAGGGATAATCTATCTTCTTATTAATTCTATCTAAATTCCTTAACTGACTTTCACACATCTTTTCATATATTAAAAGTTTAGGATGTAAGGGGAGATTATAAATACTTGATATATTAAATTTATATGATCCATTATATATCGAATCCTGAAACAATAATGAAAAATTAATCTTCCTTAAAACAATTTCATATCAATAATAGTTGAAGTGACATCAAATGTATGAGAAGGAACAAATGAAAAACCTTTTGACAATAAATTCGCAACTCCCTGTTTAAAATCAATTTGAGTAAAATTATAAACTTTAAAGTCACCAAGATTGTTCACAATGACTTGTCGCAACTTGTTATGTAAACTCCTACTAGATTGTTCCGTTATTTCATGTCCATTCTCTTTATTAGAAACATAGCATGTGATTAATATTAAAACATTAACATTATAAATGTAGCATGTGATTACCATTTTGAAACTACCCAAACTGAGTTTGAGAAATACAAAAAGTTTCCAGAAACATATATAGGCATGAACACAAGAAAAGAATCCAATAGCATACATACATATATACATACATACAGCATACATAGATATGATATCTGTATAAAACTAGGGAGCAGACGTTCACATGTTGTCTATATACATGTAGAAATGAGAATGGTTATAAGACTATGCAGCTTGAGTGATGAGGTAGTAAGATTATCCAAGTACAGAGCAGGATCATAACCCAGAGTTTGTCAGGTATCATTTGAGTCCACCAATAAAAGATGTCAGGTTTTTCTAGTTGTCATAGCTCAGTCATTACGTTGTTCCACAATTTTGTGACATAACTTCAGAAAACGGAGCCATTAGCTATTCTTTTAGTTTTATTAGAAACTAGGAGACATTTGTTTCCAGAGAGCAGCTCCTTTGTAGGTGAGTAGACTGTTGTTTAAAGATTGACAATGTTCAGATTTATAAATTACTTTATGTGCAGTAATGAAAAGTGTATAGGAGAGATATTGTGGAAGGTCAGTCCGGTATAACTGTTTAAGGGCAACACAGAGATAAGTTTTTGATGGAAAGTTAGTTGAGAATTTAGCTATCTTTTTCCAGTTTCTGTATATGTAGAGTGCATGTTAGTAAGGATGGAAGCTACATGAAGAAGTGAAAGGAGAAGATTGGATGAAGCTATGATTTTCCTAGAAGATTCTGAAAGACATGAACAGCACAATGCATCAAATTTTAGTGCATTTTTATGTAGGAGTTTGGCTATACTAAAGTTAATAGAATCTTCAGCAGATCAACATTCAAAATATTCATAAAAAGAAAAAAAAAGAAAATAAAACAATGTGCATCAATAACAATATTTTGTCAGGGGCAAGACCCTTGTACCCCCCCCCCCCCCCCCCGTGGAGGCCTGTAATCACCAGAATTCCTGTTACGTAAATATACAAACTCCAGTATTTTGTGTGTGTGTGTGTGTGTGTGTGTGCGCGCGTTTGCGTGCATATATATATATATATATATATATATACATATATATATATATATATATATATATATATATATATATATATATATATATATACGCACACACATATAAACATTTTCAGGTTGAAAACACATATTCAGAAGTAAGGTCTCTGAATGTAGGTCAGATTATTTTTGAATTTTGTTTAAATTTATTTTCTTTTATTTTTCCTACCACCTTTTGTGCATGTTATTTTTTTAATTTAAATTATATCAAAAAGATAATTTAATGGTGCAACTTCTCTCAGCTTTTATATTACATGTTATATATGGCTACAACTGAAAATATGGAATGTAGATTTGATTGAAAAGACTTGATGGGTATAAAAAGGATTGAATGCACAAATGACTAAACTGTAAATAAGTGAATGTACAAAACACTGAATGCCCATTTCCACTGTGTATGTAAGTAGGACTATGCAGGAAAATGAATGAATGGAAAAGTTACATAGGCTAGTGTTTATGTCCGAGTGTTCATGGGTTAAGGTTAGAGTAAGTTTCTTGTAAGAGAACAATTTATTGTTTTGTATGTATGATGAGTGTGCTTTGTATCATTTTGTCCTGTATAGTACTACCTTTAGGAAAAGGGTTTTTAGTAACGTAATGTGCAGGATTAGGACTGAAGCAGGGGTAGAGTTAGAGTTAGTATACATTTAGTTAGTATAGTTAGTATACAAGTAAGATTGATGGGGCGTCTGTTTTGTTCAACCATTTCTGTTTGTCTCTTTTGAGTTTTTGACCTTCCATAGTAGAATTAAACACACACACACACACACACACACACACACACACACACACACACACACACACACACATACAGACGTGCACACAGACACACATACAAATATGAGTACTCCTAATCCTGCCTTCCTGGCATGTTTCCAGTTATCTAGCTTAATAAGTACTAAGTTGGAATAACAGCAGACACAGTAATGTGGCAAGGTCCAGTACTATAATTCATTTCCTTTGATTCATGCTAATCCTGCATCTTTATTGCCACAGTGCAATATCCAAACCATTGTCACTTATATTACACACACGTCCAGTTCTCCAATTCATTTCTCTTCCTGCATTCTTTCAGTAACCTCAAATTTTTTATCATTATTTGCTTTCTATCACTCTACTTTCCCTTCTTCGTTAGGATTTCCAGATTATTAAATGTTTCTTCAGATGAAGGATAATGCTCTGTCATCATCTCCAGCGTCCACTTATTGTACTCCAAATTCCAGCATCATAGTATCCTTTGCCTATACATTTAAGAAAATAAGAGGTAGTGGGAGAGAGGGTGTACCCTGAGCAGATAATGAGGAAAAGGACTGGAGGGAGGTGAAGGTTACAGAGTTAGGGAACACTTTACTTTTGCTATATTCTTGCTGATACTTCCCTAATCCTTCCTCTGTCACTGTCTCTGTTTCTGTCCTATTATAGCCCACGCTCCATAGCTAATGCAAGTGAGCATTTGGAAGTGGCAGATTTCTTTCTCTTTAAAATGTCTCAACAATGAAAGGTATATTGTATTGCATATAAAGCATGGATTATGACCAGGTCTTATTTAATTAGTGGCTAGTCTGTTTTAATTTAAACTGAAAATGGCTTCCCTTATCATCTAGTGTGTCTACAACGACACTATACAAGATGGGCATGACTCTGAGCATGTCCTTTAACAAGCCAGTGATCAACGTCACCTCTGAAAAGTACAGTTGTGTCCAGTGAATACATCTGGCCAATGAGACTGCTCCGAAGTCCCAATTTGTTTACAACTGTTTGTCCCCTTGCCATTCACAGTATCATTATCTCACATCTCCGTGGCACAACTGATGTCACTGGAGCAGTGACCTTGACTGACTGCAATGACTGTCAAAGAAGAAAGAGTATAGAAGAGAGGCAATGAATTGAGAGAATTGGTGACAGTTGAAATGACACCTTGAGTCAGTGTAAAAAATGGAAAACAAAGGGGTGGAAAATGACGATGATAACGATGATGGTGACATAATATGAGGTGAGGAGTTCAAATTGCAATAATCCAGGTTTTTCTGTAATCGAATTTAAATCCCTCATAAGACCCTGTCTCCTAGACTGAGTGAAGCACTATCAAACAAATGCCTGTTTGCTTCCTGATTCTAATCTACTACAAAAAAAAAAATCAAAGAAGCCAAGATCTGTCAAAAAAGAAAAACAAAAAAATAAATAAATAAATAACCATGCAGCTATCACAAGAGCACTGGCTATGCCTAGGAAAAAAAGATGCACCCCCTGATGAACAAGCCTGAAAAAAAAAAAATATATATATATATATATATATATATATATATCACATTGATGTTTTAACATTTGATACAGGGTCTTTAGTTTTCTTTCATGGCCCACTCATACTTCTCAAATATCCCTAATTTTTCCTCATATTTTTGCCTCTCCCTTGTAAAATTTTTGATTTTCTGGTGAATCACTTAGGGCTGCAGCCAGCTAAATATTAGAGTTTTATTCTATTTATTGTTCAAAACTTGAATTAGACTAGCATTTAAAAATTGCCTCTGATTTTGAGAATTTGTCCCCCATTAGTTTTGGCACTGTCCAAAATTCTTGAGCAAAGAAGTTGAGAGAGATAGACCACATACTGTTATAATAAAATGAATAACATGGATATTGAGCTACAGAATTGCCTTCTGGGATGGATTGGCATATGTATATTTAAGCTAACTGCAACTTATCATATATACGTGATCTGAATTCATTAACAACTAAAAAATGCCTCTATTCTTTGCACAGATGGGTTCTCTTGCCATGTAGGAAAGTAAGAACTGAAGCTACCACCTTTACTTACAGAAGATGAAAACATGGCATTCTTACTGATGTATGAGATTTTTGCAACTGTCTTCAACAGTATTAAAGGTTTCTGTAAACTTTTTTATGAAAAAATAAAATATCTGTTGCATAATTTTTGTTTATTTCTTTGTCTAATATTAAAGTATTTGAACTACGTTGTAATTTTCTGCAGTATTTAGAAGAAAATCAGAAATGTTCCTAGTAAAATCTCAATATTTTGGCTGATTTGTACATACCATACCACTACACCGTGCAGAGTACAAATTTTTAAACTAGGGCTGTCTTATGAAAGAAACAATAAAGTGACAGCCATAGTCAAGATAACCATTGCCTATTAACACCCTAGTCTAACAGAACAGGCTTTGTTTTGTATTACCTTCAAGGCAGTAGGCAGACATCTGTCATGAAGCACACTCAGTGTCCCCTGCCACCCCTCCCGGAACAGAGAGGATTTATTTATTTTCTGCATTTCTAGTGCAATAGTTGTTTGGTACATGTTACCTGCGTATATATGGTCAGTTTGAGGCCTGTGAGGTATTTTTTAACAATCAGGCTCTGAGCCATCAAATATTGGTGCTAAAAAATTTCCTTCAGAAGGAATTATTTAATTTAGAGAGCTGTTACAGAGTGTGCACTATATTACACCAGGTTTACCTGAGTAGAGCAATATTCCACTTGCCTGAATTTCATATAATCGAGATGACAACACTGAAACCTGACTTTAACAAACTTTCACATGACCGAAAAAGATTCTGAAAAAAAAGAGGCAGTTGGCCAACATGAAAAAAAAAACTCATTGAAGCATCTCAAACACACCCAAGTAGGGGGCTTTGAAAACCCCCACACCCCCATATTGGAGGGCCGTGCCCGCCGCCCCCAACTAAATATACCAACTCCAAGTTTGCACTATAGTGGGGAAAAGGGCCAATTTCCCCATGTTGGCTTCCTGTCTCTTTTCCCAGAAATCTTTTCCGGTGATGTGAAAGTTCGTTAAAGTCAGGTTTTGGTATTGTCTTCTTGATTATATGAGATCCGGGTAAGTGGAATTTCTGTCTACTCAAGTAGACCCATATTGCACCGTATGTCTATTTGAACTGGTATTCCTTCTTACAGTTGCCCAGTTTTATTTGGGTACTGTTGGATAATCTGAACATCTTTATTTTGGAAAGATTTTGAAAGTTTACTGTATTTATTGATTCACCTATAGATGTTGTTTCTCTTTGTTTCCATCAGAGTTAACAACAAAAGAAAAAGGTTCAATCAGGTGAGACTGTATGTTGACCCACTAAGGTAAGTAGTAATTTGTTTTCCTTTCTACAAGGAAGTTTAGAAAGAAAAGTTATAAACTTAGTTAGGTAGTTGTCTGAATGCATATGGCTTTGCCTCACTAAACATAAGCTTCTAACTGTGGTACCAAAGGCTTGCTCCAGTAGAGCAGTTGCTGCTTTAGACAGATTTTTCTCTGAAATTCAGCTCTGGATAGTATTGATACATGGCTACTTGTTCTACTCAACACCATTCCAAACATTCTAAGCTGATGCTAATGTCCCATTCTAGGTCAAGAATGGTCTCATAGGGAAGTCTGACCTGGAAGGTTTGCATAGGAGTTTGCTCTACTATTATACAGGATGGACCCATACCTTTCAAGTGTCCACTATTTGCCAGGAAATACCAGACTAAGTCAACAGGATGTCACAGAATTTTAAGCAACTCCTTTTCCTCATGATTTGTTATTCCCCTCACCAACCTTAAGCCCATGGCATTACAGAATAGAGCATAATGATTACCAGCCTTATTATAGGAAACAGGATAGTGTCCAGTTCTGGACTTTGGGTAAAGGCAGCTGTCCAGTCCTCAATAGAAGGACTTTATCAGGCATTCAGACTTCTCTACAGCTAATTTGAGAAGTTGGAGAATGATAATAAGAGGTATGGCATCTAACAGTGTGGAGTTTAAGATCAGATTTTACTCAACTCAGCTTCAAGAACTTCATCTATTAGTGCCCTGTGATGACTGTTGAACACTGTAAAGCTCTTGTGACCCTCTCTCAGTTAGAGAGTGGAACACCGCTGAATAACTTGGTCATGAGGTTCCATAACAATCAGATTTACATGACTGCATAGTTTTTGTATAAGTCAACCATGCATGTATATTGCTGTGCCACATCTACATTTAATATCTGGTCATGGAGAACCCAATCCAGTTCTTAGCTTCATTTGTATTACATATAAGGGAACATGTTGTTTGGCTTCCTTTGTTGTTGTTTTGATTGTGCTTATACTGGCTGATAAAGGGTTTAATATATGGTAGAACCATACTTAACTTTATTTTATATTAACACTGTTTATATTGCATGGACTTGATGTACAGAAAATGTAAATTTAGAAGTCACATTGTCTTATGAAAAATGTAGGGGCTGCCTCAACTGGGTGGAAGCATAACACTCAACTGTCCAGATTTTCACAGAATGTCCAGATTTTTGTCTCATATTTTTGATCTGTTCCTTATGAAATTTGTTGTTTTTTGGCTAATTGTCAAAGACCAAGGCCATTAAGTAATAACATACACTAGTTTCAAATTCAGCATACTAAAGTGCTAACACATCCTTTCTAGCAACTTCCCAAGTTTATAAGAGCAAATTGTAAAAGTTATTTTAGGCTTTGTACAGATCTCTTGTGCTAACAGGTTGAGAGATATGGGTGGAAGCACTGTACATATGACTGTAGTCATTAAAATTAAGGGACCCCACAACAGTTTGCCCACTGCAGACTGGGGTTTGCAGGTTCTCTGTCACCACTTTTATGGGTTTCTTCATCAGGACACCTGACTACACTTCACCCATAAACATTCAGAACTTTACATCCAGGAACATATTTGCATGTAGATGGCGGCAGTCTGTGAAATTCGGTCAGTCTGAACTTAGGTACATTATATGCACAGATATTGAGATCACTGTGATGAATAGGAAGAACTGCATGATAAAGTAATATACATCCTTCTTATCATTTTTGAGAAACAGGTTACCTGTATTGTACTTTACTGTTGGCTGATAAATTTAGGAATGAATACATATTTTGTTTTGTTTTGCAACTGCATGGCAAAACAGAATAAATGTACTATGATTGTGACAAACATAGCTTTGAAAAATATTGTGAATTTGCCTTAAAACACTTTTACGATACATTATGTACATACAGATTTGTAATGAAGTATGTTACCATGCTTACTTCTCAGACTTTCTTCACAAAAGATATGTCATGTGATGTGTGGGCAGATGGGGAGTATCTAAATGCCCCTTCAGACTTTGGTTATGGAAAATATAATGGAATTAATTTCAGTTTATTTACTCATTTGCATTCATTGTACTATGCTAGTCTTAACTTTGTTCATGACACTTTTAGGTGCAATCCTTGAAGAATAATAGAAATGTAAAGAATGTTTCCATGGTGTAGTACAAATACTACTTTAAAAATATCAAGTGATATGGTAAACAGTCCTGTGTAAATACTTAGATATAGAAAAAGCTTTGAATGTTCTTCATTAGATTACTGCTGCAATATTCCATACTTCAAGGACTTTCTTCATGAAGGCCTCATCCTTCAGTCTAGCCTGTTTAAGCTCAGGATCCTTCCTCCATGAGGTATATGTCTTTCCATGGCACCCACCAATATGGTTATATAAGAGGAGTATCTACTGATGCCATCTTCAGAACTTTCTTGCTATTTTTGTATATGCAGACAAGAGTCAATGAAGAGAGCAATTATTTTGCCTTTCTCAGACTGTGAACCTCAGGAAAGAGAAGTAGCTTGTTGAGGATGTTTTTCTTCTTTACTTCTTTCTTTTAGATTTTGTAATGCTTTTGATTATGTCTGTCTCAAAAAGAGACATTCCATGCTGTGACTACCACTCTAATTTTGTGTATTGTTTAGGGGGCTCAATAAAATGATAAAACTTGAAAAAGCTGTCAGGGGTTGGAACCTAAATCTTAAGACATCACCTATGAATACCATAGCTCTCAACTGTCCAAATTTTTACAGATTGTTCAGATTTTTATCTCATGTTTTTGGTCTAGTCCTCATAAAATTTGTTTTCTGGCTAATCACCAAAGACTGAAGCCAATAAATAATGACATACATTTGAGTTTCAGATTCAATGTCCTTCAGAAAATGAGTGATAATACAGATGTTGATATTCTAGCAACTTTCTAAGTTTATAAGAGCAATTTTTAAAAGCTATCCCTATTCTTGAGCTTTTGCCCCCCATTATTTTAGGCTTCTACAGATTTCTTGCATTAAGACGTTGAGAGGTATGATGGATACCCAACCATTACTTGGAAAACAAGAAATAGACTCTCTTGGCATGAGCTACCATTTAGCTGCTTTTTCAGGTCTGGACCATTCAGTCTAAAATAACCATAGATAATTGGTGATAAAAGAGTTGCATGACTCATATCTTACATCTCTGCTTGCTCTAGGTTAGAGATGGTGAATCCTAGTGAGGCACATTTGCAGCCCCTTAACTATCCATTGACTTCAACTATGTGCTCTAGTGAAGCCCCTTTGGAAATCATTATGATCAGGGAAAAACACAGGTCCATAGCATCTAACCATCTTTCAATTTCCCCTTATCAACCAACTGATATTGTTTCCACTTGAACTAAGAGTTATTACCTCTGAAAGTGAAAGGGATGTACACCAAAATATGGTGAAGGAAGAGATTTTGGGTTGTGGACTGGTGGCCTGCCACTTACCTCACAAGCTGGATCAGACATCCAAAGGAAATGACAATAAAAACAAAACTCTCATTTCCTTCTCTAACCATTAGAAAAGCTACTTTTGAAAAACAAAGTCATTCCTGAGACCCCTCTGTATGAGTGATTTTCTTTAGCACAGTGTGACAAAAGGGGATACTGGTAGCACAGCTATCTGGAATTTTGTAAATACTTATATGTCATTTGTGAATATCAACATGATCTATAGAAGATGCTTGTTATACAGCTATATTAGAACTGTATGTCATGTGTATATCAAACTGGTCTGTAAAGACACGTGTTTAAAATGTAACCACAGTGTGCCTTGCTGGAAGAGAAAAGAAATGTACATGCACTATTGTAACTGTTTTAAATTAATATATGTTAACAGTGGGAACTGGAATACAGGAGGTTGACTTTAGAAAAATACCTAAAATTAAATTACTTTATATGCTAGGCCTGGAGAAATGATGTCTGTACTAGGGAATCTTCTGTATTATCCCTAGGGTGAAAAAATTACTAGTCTTGAAATGTGGAATACTGTAATTGTTTTATAACTTCCAGCATCTGCCAAAGATCTGAGGTCTATGTATTTTCACAGGTAGATACTAAATACTGCCAGATTCCAGCAGTGAAGTTTCACCTGCAATACAGTCAGATGACAAGAAATTATGTCATTCTGCAAGCTACCCCAGCAGTAATATTTGAGATATTAATTTGAGGAGTCTCTTAGTGAGACAGGGCATTCTGTATTCTGTGTTGGACCTTACAGGAACCATTCACCACACATATGCTGTCCTCTGATGAAGTAAGTTTCTAGGGAACAGTACAATTCTCTTGGATATACTCATTATTTATTTGTGACTGTCCTGTGTTGTTTTAAATATTTTCTGTGATTCTGAACTCTGATGTAACTGTGAATATATACTGAGTATTTCCTTGTTCTTTTATTATTTATTGTTAAATATACTTAAACCTTTCATTGTGGCTGATCTGTCTGAGAAATTTAAATTTTGAGAGTACTTGCATATTTATTTGGTGACACTGTTTGGGTCACTCCTAATAGCCTTGCTCTTGGTCAAACTACCATTTGTATTAATATTAATATTACACGGTAAGATTGGACACCCATTGTTAAGAGCCTTAAAGTAGCTGTTAAGGAGTTGGCTGGTGGCAGTGATAACTACCTTATAGTCTGTGCAAAAGGGGTATATCTAGTAAACCTGTGCTAGCCTTTCCCAGGTGTGTCTGTGTGTGTGTGTGTGTGTGTGTGTGTGTGTGTGTGTGTGTGTGTGTGTGTGTGTGTGTGTGTGTGTGTGTGTGTGTGTGCAAACCACAGCTCAAAGAGTATGTGTGTGTCAGCTACTTGGGCAGGGACATGAAGCACTGGTTGGACTAAAAGGGTGCTGGAGGTTTTAGCTTGGCCACTCAGCTGAGATCTCAACTCTGTAGCTGTGCCAGTGGTGAGTCTTACTGGGGATCTGGAGAAAGAGGTAGAAACCAGCCCCGGACTGACTGTAGACTCTGTGTGCTCTTAAGGGAAAATTTCACTTGATGCAGAGAGCTGCATTGGGAAATACAGTGTCTGTATCTGTTATCCTCCCAGCGTACATCCCACATTTTTGCCAGTGGTGAAGATTGAGGCTCCTTGATTACTGGCCCAGTGGTGAGTCATCACACACAGGGCTTACTAAAAACTGTGTAGGACTTGCAGCCCAAACAAAGTGTTTCCTTCTCCTAGTCCTCTAAAAAAAGAAAAAGTGACTCTCCTGAGAATCTTTTGGATGTAGAGGGCCTAATTACATCTCTCAGCTTCCCTCTGTTTCAGACTATGAGTCAGATGTTGAAGGATACACATCTGTCTGCCCAGATGGAGACATTTTCTTTGCCAAAACCATTTCTAGGATGAAGGAATTTTTCAGGTTTGAGGGATGAGAGGTGTCTGATACCCCCAAATGAGATTTTGATCTCTTTCCATGGATTTTCTCAAACCTGTTGCTATTATTCATGTGCTTGTAGCCTTAGGGGATGTCTTTGTTTCACCTTCACTGTCTTGTGATTTTTTAGCCTCCTATATCTAAAATACCTAGTAGCTTGCATAGCATTCATGACTCACATAAATAACTCTACAAAAAGCTTGTCCTGACACTTGTAGAATATGAACAGCCAAAGCATGTGTTTGAGGAATTGAGTATGTGACAGTTTGTATGTATTAAAATGTACTGTGTACTGTGAACTTTGAATGAACTCTGAGCAATGAAAAAATGCTGAAAAACAAGAGTCTGCCTGAAAGCAGGAAATGTGCCTTTTATGGAAGTGCATCCGATTTTCTTTCTTTGCCCAGAGATATGATGATGTGAATTGTCTTATGTTTACGGGTAAACCTTTGATTGGTTAATTGCCCTGTATAATGACCTAATTGGTTCATTTTTATATTTTTGTACTGTCAGCAATATCACCAGTATATAAGTTTGTTTATTCCTTTGTTCTGGAAGTCTCCCTGGTACTTTCCATGAGGCTCCCACACGTGTCTACTATAGAAAATAAAAAACACTGAAAGAGAGAAAGAACTGTATCTGTCTTCATTTTCAAAGTATTGTGTAACATAACAATTGGTGCCATTTACTCGGATCTGAATTGAGAACAAGCTGCAGCAGTCAGGAAGTGGAAGAAATACTGCTAATGAAAGGGCCCATAACAGACTTTTCTGTTTCTGCAGTGTTTCTTTCATCTCTCTGTCTGCCTGCTTTAAAGATTTGAATTTTTTTTATGCAGAAAAATATATCATTTCTCTCATTCAGTTGTTTTGAGGTAAGCAGCATGCATTTCTCTTCTGCTATTAAATGTGCAGTATGAGTGTGGGTTAATATGGAAATACTGGCGACATATGTATTAAAAGGAGGAATGATAGTGGGGTAACAAGATGTTTATATAACGCCTTAGCTAAACCTGTGTTAAACAAGTATAGCTTATTGAGTGAAAATGGGAGCGAGTGTGGGAAAAATAACTGAGCCAGAAAGAGGTACACCAGCTGGTTATATGTTTTATCATGTGTCCCGGGACAGTTGTATGTTTTTAAATCAGTGGATCGCCCTTACTAAAAATGACGGTGACCTTGCTTTTCCCGAAAATGGTAGTTTTAATAAAGATATATTGACTAATTTGCAAAAGAAGTTAAAAAAGAAAGGAAGAATACCAGGGTTGTGCTGGGCAGCCTTTAATGATTGGATGTGTGAAGCTAAAGAAAGGGAAAAGGACTCGTCGGTAGTAGTCTTAAGGACAACCAAAAGAAACTAAAAGAGCAGATAAAGGAGCTGCGACATACTGCGAGTAATCTAGATGTAGCAAACGGTAAATGCTTAAAGGAACTGCCCTTTAAGGGATTATATCCTGTACAAGAATTAAGTAAATTACAAATAACTGAATCATCTGAAGATGATAACTCTTGGTTCCCCCACCCGCTACGGCCCCTCCAACGCAATATCAGCCTTCACAGGTTCAAGATGGAGCAGTGAGCTCCACAACAGAGGGCAAAGGCCGGTGGGGAGAAGAGCAGACCTCACTAGACTCTGGAAGCGGAACTCAGGCAATGGGAGGTCAGCCTAGCAGACCACTTATAGAGCAACCTGACCAAACAGATACAGGTAAACCATCACCTAGACTAACCTGTTTGAAGACAAAAAAATAGCAGAAAAGAAAAGCACAAATGCTTTTTTACCCTAGGTCTAGCCGGTCGAAAAAATATTATCATAAAAAAGACGTATATTTACACAAGGGTAAAATTTACAAACAATGTCCAATTGTAATTGAAGACAAAGATGACTACAGTGGTCCGGACACATCTAATCCAGATTCTGACTCTGAATTGGGCACTAGCCCATCAGATGAAGAGGGAGTATTCCCATTGAGAGAAGTCCCAAACCCAGCACATGCTAGAGATGCGGGACAACCGACTACAGTAGTGGTACCTAGGGCGTGGTCAGCAGTTGATTTTCAAGTGATCACTCAATCACTTCTGCCTATTCCTAATAACCCAGCAAAGTTTCAACATGTATTGGCAAGACATATCTGTTTGCAAAATCCTACCATAGAAGAGGTTAGATCTGTCCTCCAATATGCTGTCCCAGCTGATCTCATGAAACGTATCTGGGATCATGCTAATGTTCCTACCCCAATACCGAAGCATAATATGCAAAGAGAGAATGGATTTGAAGCGGTTAGGCAATGCATAGTTGATTCTATCACTGTAATAGTGCCACCTACCCCCAACTGGTTGAAAATTAAATCAGTCATACAGAAAGAGGATGAGCCTATAGATGAATACTTAAATCAACTCACTGAAGCCTTTGAGGCATATTCTGGGTACCAAGAGCCCACCGAAGGACCAGCACAAGTGAGGGACAAGTTAAAGGAAGTATGTTTAAACTGGCCTAGCTTGGGCTTGCATGAGTTAGTCCAGCAGGTACAGTACCTATCTGACCATTTAACTAAAGAAAAGAAGGATTTACAGGTGAAATTAGTTTGTTTGTGTCTTTCGGCTTTTCCCAGTTAGGGGTCGCCACAGCGGAACTCCGGTCCGCTAATGATTGATAGTTAATTTTTACTTGCCGAGTTACCAGCCCTGATGCCCAACCTTCAACGAAGGTACACCCATTCACGCATGTCTCCACGTAGAAGACGCTCTAGCTTTGAATCAAACTGGACAGCGTCTTACTGTGAGGTGACAATGCTACAGTAAAAGCACAAATCCAAATGTGTAACATTTTTGGTCAATGGGGTAGAGGACGAGGAAGAGGGAGGGGTGGATGCCAAGGACCAGGAAACCAGAATAGACAAAACTGCCAGGGAACACAGTCGGCTCCACCCCAGAATTCTAGTAATCAGACAGAGTGTTTCAACTGTGGCCAACCAGGCCATTGGAAAAATGAGTGTCCATATTTGGCTGAGCAACCTGCACCATACACCGATACGTCACAACAGTGGAATTCTAATTGGACAACATCCAATCGACAGCAACCACAATGAAGGTTCCCTGAACAGAAACAACAGCAATTATGTCCTTTTATTCCTGTGGATCAGGATGGACCACAGGTCATATTACTGGTTAAAAATAAACCCTATTCATTTTTAATTGATACTGGAGCAACTAAATCCATGCTAGCTGGCAAAGCAGCCATGAATGTTCCCCTCTCCGACAAACTAACTAGAGGGGTGGGTGTCTCTGGTATACCTATTGAATACTCCAAAACTATTCCAGTCCCAGTCACTTTGGGACCTCTGCAGGATAACCATGCATTTTTAGTAGGACCTTGAGCATCTTTAAATCTATTAGGAAGAGACTTGCTTTGCAAAATGGGGGCCACCATTTTTTGCACAGCTGATGGAGTTTATCTCTAAGTACCTTCAGACCAACAGGATAATACCCTGGCAGCTTTAGATGACTCCGTTATCTTACAGACGATGTGTATTCAGCCAAATTCTGACAAAGACGAGTATTTACATTCCTTACTCTCTTACCTGTGGACTACTCATGACAATGATGTAGAATTTTTGACCTCAGCTACTCCTGTAAAAATAACCCTAAAACCAGGAGCAAAATTACCGCGCGTACCACAGTACTCTTTGACAACTGAGTCTATATCTGGTATTGCCCCTGTTATTTCTGCATTGGAATGACAAGGGATCATAGTACCTACCACAAGTCCATGTAACACCCCAATATTACCGGTGAAGAAACCTGGTAAACAGGCTCACAGATTTGTGCAAGACTTGCGGGAAGTTAACAAAGCTGTTTTGCCTGTCTTCCCGATTGTACCAAACCCAGCTACTATTTTAAGCTGTATCCCACTCACTGCAAAATGTTTCACAGTAATAGATATTTCATCAGCTTTTTTCTCTATTCCAGTGCATCCCGACAGTCAGTATTTATTTGCATTTACCTACAAAGGCCAACAGTATACTTGGACTCGATTGTCCCAAGGATATGTAGAATCCCCAGTCTTATTTTCTAGAGAGATGCATAGACAGATACAGGATCTGAAACTACCATCACGTTCAGTTCTAGTCCAATATGTGGACGATATTTTTATAACTTCGCCAGACAGTAACTCATGTAGGGAAGATTCTCTTCTAGTGTTAAACTTTTTAGCTACGCGAGGGTTTAAAGTAAATAAATCAAAATTACAATTTTGTCAGGAAAAAGTACAGTATTTGGGACATATTATTACAATGGGTTCTCGTCAAATACTCCCAAATCGTATAACTTCTATTCAAAAGGCCCCACACCCTGTAACTCAGAGGCAGCTTCGAGGATTCCTTGGCCTAGCAAGATACTGTAGACAGTGGGTACCTAATTTTTCGGAAATTTCGGCCCCCCCCTGTTACAATTTAAAAAAAAACATATCACGGAACCTTTACCCTGGACATCACAACACGATGAGGCTTTTCAGGCTATCAAGACAGCTTCCTCCTGCCTTAGGGTTGCCAGATTATTCCAAACCATTTGTTTTCTTTTGCTGTGAGTGAAACAAATCTGCCTTGGGTCTCTTAGCCCAGCAACACACTGGAGGCTACTGGCATATTGCTTACTACACCACTCAACTAGATCTGGTTGCCTCTGGTTACCCAGCTTGCTTACGGGCCATGGCAGCCGCTGCTGTCTTGGTTGACATGGCAGCTCTACTAACCCTGGGACATAATACTATATTAGCAGTCCCACATGCAGTTCAAGCGTTACTTTTGAAAACAAAAACACAGTATCTTTCGAATACACATCTTACTAAATATGAATTGAGTTTAATAAATAACCCTGCCCTGCAAGTCATACGCTGCCCACCACTGAACCCTGCATCTTTAATAACAACATCGGATGAGGGCAAACCACATGATTGTGTGCTTGTGGTTAACTCTGTTCTTTCTCCTATGTTACACTTGTATGACATTCCTTTGCAAAATCCTGATTTGGTTCTCTTTGTTGATGGATCCTGTTTACGATCAAACTCCAGAGAATTCCAAGCAGCTTGGTCAGTCTATACTCTGACTGAAGTTTTAAGGTCAGCACGATTACCCCCAGGCACTTCTGCAGAACTAGTGGCATTATCGAATGTATGCAAAATAGCTAAGGACAAGTCTGTTACTATATATACTGACTCCCGTTATGCCCATGGTGTTGTTCATGATTTTGGTATACTATGGAAGGAACGAGGGTTTTTAACTTCTTCTGGGTCACCAGTTAAAAAACATTTTTATATTAATAACTTGTTACAGGACTTATTGTTACCATTTGAAATTGCTGTTGTTAAATGTACAGCCCATCAATCTAATGACTCTTTTGAAACTAAGGGCAATAATTTCGCTGACTGGGCTGCTAAACAGGCTGCTCTCTCACAAACTGTTCAGGGACATTTTTTGCAGCCTCTGCAACCAATAGTTACTTTTGATACCACAGTGTTGAAAGCTTTACAGGATGAAGCTCCAGAATCAGAAAGGAGACCATGGCTGGCTCAAGGTTGTTTTAAACACTGATTTCATTTGGCAACATCCAGATGGCAGACTGGTCTGCCTAATGTCCATGTTAAATTCTCTTATTAAAGCATATCACTTGCCAGTTCATGTTGGGGTACAAGCGCTAATAAAACAAATCCAGAACAACTGGTTTGCCCCAGGACTTTCTGCTTCTGTACAGCATTTTTTGAGCATGTGCTCCACTTGTTTACAGTATAACATTTCAAAAGGCACTATGGCTCCCACGCAACCACTGTAAAAACCATTGGGACCATTTTGTGCTTTGCAATGGGATTTTATTGAACTTCTGCCTTGTGCTCATTTCAAATATGTTTTAACTGTTGTTGATGTTTTTTCTGAGTGGTTAGAGGCCTAACCATGCACTAAGAATGATGCTATTTCAGTTGCTAAGAAACTTTGTTATGAACTGATACCTCGTTTTGGTGTTCCCTGTCAAATATATTCGGACTATGGAACACATTTTACTGCTCAATTAATTGATTCACTGTGTAAAATGTTAGGCATCACTCTAAAATTTCATTGTCCATATAGACCACAGTCATCAGGTATTACTGAACGCATGAATCAGACACTAAAAACAAGACTGGCTAAAATTACTACTGAAATGGGCCTCACTTGGGTACAGACCCTACCTCTATCCCTACTATCTATTAGTGCTCAAGTACATCCTACTAAAGGTCTTTCTCCTCATGAAATCCTCATGGGCCGCCCTATGCATATGCCCATGACTCCACCACCAGCCTTTTCTGAGTATGATGCATTTGATCATGATATTCTCCTGTATTGCACTTCTCTTGTTTCTTTTTTACAGTTTCATCATCACCAGGTAGCAGTGGCTCAACAGACCCCTGATCCTTTCCTGTCCTCGGCATTACAACCAGGAGACTGGGTATACATCAAGTCATTCTCTCGAAAAACAGCTCTTCAACCACGCTGGAAAGGGCCCTTCCTGGTTCTACTGACCACTTCATCAGCAGTTTGACTACAAGGCTCACCCACCTGGATTCACATATTGCACGTCAAGAAGGTAATCCCATCTGAAGATCAGCAACCACTACCTTTTGTTACTCCTAATTCTCCACCTATTGCTACTCGTACTCGAAGCCATACTGTACCAGTACCTGACAATGCCTGAAGTTTATACATTTGGACAACCTCACCAAACGCAACCGCCATTTCCACAAAAGTACTGCACAACTATTTTGGTGATTATTCTTTTTGTTTTGATATTTTTACTGTGGCCATTTTTATTTCCTGCCCCAACTACATCTCATGCCAAACGAGCTGCATGGCATCCACCTTTCAATACCTACCAAGCCATTAAATGTGCTTATGTGTCATCCCTCAATGTCTCCGACTGCTGGATTTGCACTGTTATTCCTACTGTTCATGGTGGATTGATGCTAAATATAGTCCCTTTAGGGGTTAATGAAACCTGGGCAAATCTGATCTATGATGCATCAAATGTTATTTCAAAGAACAAGATAGCATTACAGTTGTCCATCCGTCAAAACGGAACTGTGTGTTTTCAAAAACTTGGCAAAACCAGAGTTGGGTGGAGCCATTGTAACAAAACAGTGGTATATAACTCCACTGCAGACAATTCGGTTTGTGTAACAGATTTTTCACCTGTAAAAAGACTTGTTAAAAACTCTATAGCTAACTTTTCCCAGAAAATAGAAACTGTTTATTCAAAAATATTCCAAGGACTGCAGGACACCGGGGATCATTTCAAGCCTATCAACATTACTATTAAAGTAGAAAATTGTTATTTTGTGTGCGGCAGAAAAGCATATAAATGTCTACAAGGAAACTGGTCTGGCAGCTGTTTCCTGGGCTACCTGTTTCCAGCTATTCGACATGTATCTGCATTACCTAAGGGAAAAATTCAAAACGTTCGAGAGCTTAAGAAGCCTGCCAATCCTGTAGGTTGAGTTGATGCTTCATGGATCTATCACCATGACCTAGGTCATGCTAGTACCAACGGACTGTCCCATATGGACTTGGGTGATGACGTCATATCATGGGCTGGTATATTTCTGTCATACAGAGCAGTGAAATCAATTTGGGAACTGAGAAAGCTATCTAAATTGCTTGAAATATTAAGCAATGCTACATTTTCTGCCTTAGAACTAGTGACTGATGAATTGACTGCTATGAGGGCTGTAGTACTCCAAAATCGTATGGCCCTCGATTTCACCCTAGTGGTGAAAAGAGGAACTTGCGCTTTAATGCAGGAGGAGTGCTGTACATTTATGCCTGATAATCAGCATGAAATTGAAAGTCATCTTGAACTGATACAAAGAATTTCCGTACTCTTGAAGGCCAAAGAGGCCGATAGTTCAACATGGGCATGGTTAACCAACCTGTTCTCAGGCTGGGGAGGGAGACTGTTGAAGTTGGTTTTATTAATTGTAGTATTAGCAATTGTTGTTTTTATTGTCCTATTTCTAATCAAAGCACTGATCTTGAAATTAATATCTTCAAAAACTGTGAAGAAAGTTCCTAAGTTTTATATGCCTGCAACTATGAATATAGATAATAAAATGGCAATGTCTTCTAATAATGAAAAGGCCAGTAGCATAGTTATGCTAGAATTGGGACAAATGTATGATAGGCTAGGTGGTGATGCTTACACAGCATAAAATGGGGATAGTAGAATATGAACAGCGAAAGCATGTGTTTGAGGGAATTGAGTATTTGACATTATGTATGTATTAAAATGTACTGTGTACTGTGAACTTTGAATTAACTCTGAGCAATGAGAAAATGATGAAAAACAAGAGTCTGCCTGAAAGCAGGAAATGTGCCTTTTATGGAAGTGCATCTGATTTTCTTTCTTTGCCTGGAGATAATGATGATGTGAATTGTCTTATGTTTACAGGTAAACGTTTGATTGGTTAATTGCCCTGTATAATGACCTAATTGGTTCATTTTTATATTTTTGTACTGTCAGCAATATCACCAGTATATAAGCTTGTTTATCCCTTTGTTCTGGAAGTCTCCCTGGTACTTTCCATGAGGCTCCTGCACGTGTGTACTATAGATAATAAAAACCACTGAAAGAGAGAAAGAACTGTATCTGTCTTCATTTTCAAAGTGTTGTGTAACTTAACACACTGATGTGATCTTGCAGATTTATTGAAGAGGTAAACTAGTTCCTGTACTACACTCCCTTCCTAATGACAAAGTGATTAAAACCCTAGGCAGATATGGTAAGAAATGTTATGCTTCTTCTACTCTGTATTTTAGGACCATCAGTTTTCAAACACATATAATAAAATGTTTGTTAACAATGCTGGGCAGTATGGATCAGAAAATGGCTGAGATTCCAAATCAAGACCTGAGATCCAGTCTTTTAAAAATGCAATATTCTACATCACTGGTAGCTAATTATATTACATGAGGGTACAATGCCATAGATACAGCTTCTAAAACTGCTGTCAGTTTGCTCTGTCATTCATTGGTGTGTTTGTCTGAGGTTCTGGCCTTTACTACAAGTTTTTAAGATACAGATATTGAATGTCCTTTTAGACAGACACTGGTTGGTTGGAAATCCCTCAGTTGAAATACTCAAGAACATTTGAGATAGTGGCAAAGTTTTTCATGCTTTTAAGCAGCTTTTCCTTTCTTCTGTTTCTAGCTACTACAGAAATGTTTCTTAAAAATTAGCTCATTTGATTGGAAAACAGACTAAATCCATACAATGGCAGAAATAAACTAAAGGCCAGTTCAAGAAAAAAGGCAAGGAGATTCTTAGATCAAGCAGTCTGGATTCCAGAGTTCAAAAACTAGTAGTAGACAGTCATACTGCTTATTGTCTTCCCCTTCCATCCCCCCAAAATGCTGATAAACCTCTTCTCCACATATTATTGGAGAACATCACTTCCAGTTTTTATGTCTGAACATAAGAAGAGGCTCCAAACTTCACTGGAATTCCAAAACAACTCAATCAGACAATCCTCGGACACAAAAAGACAAATAATTCCCTATTACATCTCTTATTTCAAATCTTCTACTATTAAGAATCTTAAAAAAGTACCCTTGCATCAGATGAAATAGGGATTCTGTTCAGGACTCATTGTGGTCTCTACAGGAGAAGCTGATTGTAGGCGTTTTCTAGCCCTGTCCTGACTTAACACTTTCCTAAGAATTCCTTATTTCAAAACATTCTTTCTTCACACTCTTCTGCCTGTTCTTCACCCATATGCTCTATTGGCAGCTATGGATTTAAATGATGTTTATTCACACAGCCCAGTCCACAAAATGACTAAAAAGTTTTGAGAATCCTTATCATGGACTTGCACTATATCCTTTGGGCTTTCCATAGCACCAAGAGAAATTGAAAACTTTTTGATCCCTGTTGTAGTATTTTGCAGGCTCCAGAGGATTGACATATATCCTTATCTATACAATTTCTGATCCAGGCTTCTCCCTCCTCAGATTTTCTAAAGGCTCAGGATGTTTCATTGAATCTCCTGCAGAATCTAGGATTCATTCTCAGTCTAATTAAATCTTCCCATATTCTTCCTACCAGAGTGGGTATTTTAGGCTGCTAATAGATATCATTGTTCAAACTACCTTACCGTTACCCGAAAATTATCTCTTTATAAGGTTTCCTTTGTGACTCTAGTAAAGTAGATGTCTTCCTCAGGCAGAGAGTGTCTAAAGGCCGTGGGTTTAATGGCTTCAACCAGGCGTGTGAATGCTTATACAAGACTTTATATGATGAAACTGCAGTGGTATCTCAGATCAGTATTGATTCATCATTAGAACTACCTCTGCCAAAAAATTCATTCTTTGTCTGGTTTGCGAGCTGTTTTGGTGGTCCTATCAGGTTCATACCAGCCTGGAGAGAGGGATCTCCACTCTTTATCTTCCTTCTGTTCAGAGAACTGTAACAGATGTCTCTAATTTTACATGGGGATCTTGGTCCTTTATTTAAACTGAAGCATATCAATGTGAAAGAGATGATGGCCTTGATCAATGATGGCTTCAATGTTATGCATCAGTTGTAGACCCCCACACACTCTCAAAGAGGTAACAGACAATACCTGAAGAATGTTTGTGTCTTTCGGCTTTTCCCGGTTAGGGGTCGCCACAGCGGGACTCCGGTCCGCTAATGATTGGCAGTTGAGTTTTACATACCGGCTTGCTAGGCCTGACACACAACCTTGAAGGAAGGTATGCCCATTCACGCATGTCTCCATGCAGAAGATGCTCCAGCTGAAAATCGAACCGGACAGCATCTTACTGTGAGACGACAATGCTACCGCAGCACCACCACCACGATGTATGATATATATATATATATATATATATATATATATATATATATATATATATATATATATATATGCACGGGAAGCAGCTATTTAACACAATCCTTTTTTTTCTTCTAGTAGTCTACATTCATTCATAACACCACAGTTTACTATTTAACAGATCCATGACAGACCATCATGACTGGATGTTGAACAGACTTGTTTTCCAACAGATCTTACCTCAGTTCAAAGTTCTTTAAATACACTTGTTTGCATCAACACAAAACAGGCAGCTAAGGCTGTTCTGCTCCAGGACCCCTTACAAGCAAGCAATCAGGTTTATAGTTACCTGCTCCATACTCAGATGGGGAAGTTTGTTTATGCCTTTCTCACCTTTCCTCTGATTACCATACTACTCCTGAAAATAAGAAGGGAAAAATCTGACAGTGTTGTTGCCCCCTTGCTGTCCAAGACAACATTGGTTATCTCTTCCACAGGAACTGGCCAAGGAGCTCTAATAAAACCTTCTCTGTGAATCTTCTTTCTCAGGGTAAAAAGGCCCTAATTCAATCAAATAGTCAAACCCTGAAACTCACAGTATGGATGATAGGATTCTAATTCCTTTCAGGCACCAGTTCTTTCAGGACATGCTGCAAAATTTTAGAGAGGTTAGAAAATCTAATATCAGGAAGTCTTATTTATCAAAGTGGAAATAGTTATTAGATGGTGTAGGAATAAAAGGACAGGGCCTCAGCTTATCATGGGAGTCCATAGTCATCCAGTATCTTTGTGAGGTACTTAAGCCTGGCTTATTCTATTGTTTTATTGAAGTACGTCTGACAGCTATATCAGGTTGGATTCTTCCTTATCAAATTCCAGTCAGGTCAAACTGTTCCTCAATGAGATTCTCCACATGAAACCTTCAAGGAAAACACGGAGAAAAAGGGAGTAGTTTCCTCCTTGGGGCTTGAGGTATATATTAGTAAATTTAACTCTTCCTCCTTTTGAACTGGCGTCTAACACTTGTTTGAATTTTCTTACAAGGAAGACTGATTTTTTATTGGCTTTAACCTTAGCTAAAAGACAATATGAGCTGCTGGCCCTTTTTTGCATTCCTACTATTTTGGTCTTTCATAATGGTAGAGTAATAAGTCTATGAACCAGTTCTTCATTCATGGCAAAAGTGGTTTCTGAATTTAATGCTAATGAGTTTATCCAGCTTCCTGCTTTCTTCAACAATTTTCAAAACAAGGGAGAAATGACTTCTGGAATAGCAAGGGGCTGACAAGCTGCAGAAAGCGGATCTGATCTCTCATTTGCATATTTTTATTTGTTAAATATAATATTCATTGGAGAATACTAGGTTAACTGGCTTTAAGGGACATTTTAAACCTAGCCAATAACCCACGGTTATAACCAAGCCGTGTACCATGTGTCTGTGAGGTGAAGATATTAATCATTAGGCCACCCCTGTAAATGTAACAAGTGATTTCTAAAAAAAGTAACTAACTGACTTCTCCATTTCTGCTTGGAGAAATACATGAAAAGCAAGAGAAAATATATGCAAAATAATTAGTTTGATGAAGAGGGAATATTACAACAAAATTCAAGCCACATATCAGCTGTACAAGAAAACCAACAGTCCAGCCAGATGCAGGATGAAAATGAGGAATCAACCATGGAAAGCAGAAGTTATAAAAATAAGTGAGACATTAAAGGATTAAACGTGACAAAAAAGTGGAGGAAATGGTAGAAACATTGCCAGTCAGAGAGCATCTAAGAACTTTGGGCAGAAAATCTGGATCTCACAGGCAAATTGCTGGAATATGAGGTGCAGCAAGAAAAAATTCAGTCAAAGTTAAATGAATTGGATGGTCATTCTCTTCCAGAGAAACTACAATTCTCAGCCATCCATGAAAAACTTGAAGGAACTGACTGTAAGGCTTTTATGACAGATTGCATTAGCAAATGGACTTGGCATCCTCTTGAGAGAGTGCTTAGAATATGTCAACCAAATGTGATGGCCAAACAAATCTCTCAACCAATTATTATGAAGTTTCAGACATATTAATAGAAGGAATCAGTGCTATCTAAGAGTGAGAATTTAGTGTTATCCAGACCTTTCTTAGATAGAAAACATCTCTCTGCTATTGTGACTCTTAGTTCTGGGAATGCCCCAGGTATGTTTGGCTTTACACATGATTTTTTAGAGTTCAAGAGGCAGCTAAAAGACCCACTACACATTTTATGAAGAAGAAGAAAAAGGTAGTGAGCTAGTGGCTAAGGTCTTCATATTTTTTAAACCACATAAAGACAAAAATTTACCCAGAAGTTATAGACCTATTTCAGTTCTTCAATTGGAACTAAAGACCTATGCCAAAATATATTCCAACATATTGACCAATATGCATATTAATTTACTCCCCAGATGAATTTCCTCCCTGCAACAGGCTTCAGGAAGCACAGAACCAGTAGCCTTGACCTTATAAGATTGTGGCTTAATGTCATAAGATGGTATAGAATAATATCTTTGAAGAAGCAATCCTGATTAATTTCAGGAAGACTTTTGATTCTTTGGAGTAGAGATTTATTTGGGAACTCTTAGAGAATTTAGACTTTCAGAAAAGTTTTTTCAGAAAATTTAAATTAGTATATATAAATCCCAAGTCCTGCATCACTGCTAATGAAATCTGTTCTGCCCAGCATGAACTCATTTGGGGCATAAGACAAGCCTGACATCTATCCTCTCAATCTTTTTTCTAGTCACAGAAGTGTACATCCAATACATTGACGCCACGTTAAGCAGTATAGGTATTATTAAAGCAGCCTATGGAAAGATTCTGTGTTCATGATTTGCTAATGATTGTGTGGTGTGGATTACAAACCCACATAAGAATAATGATGCTCCCCTTCACTGCTTCAAAGATCTTGGGCACCTAACACACCTAGGTGTCAGTGAATAGAAAAGTTGCATATTCCTATAATCAGATTTTCTTAAAGTGAGAATCCTGGCTCAGCCCTTTAATAGGTAGTGGAACTACATGTTAGACTGCAGACCCCCCCCCCCCCGCAAAAAAAAAAAAATAGTTCAAGCCAATTTTCAGCCCTTATATAATCAATTAAGTGCTAAAACCTGTTGCTGGAAAAAAGTCTTTCCTAGTATTCCTGAGTTAAATAGAAGTACCCAAAATGTGCATTCTCAAATTTCTCTTTAAGATAAATCATCTGTCCCATTCAAGTTCCAGTACTTAGATAAATGTCACAAATTAATCTCAACTTTTTTTTTTGGGGGGGGGGGTAACCCACACCTAAGTGTAAGCAGGAAAAACTGTTCCTACATTTCAACTTTGGAGAGATAGGGCTTCCTAGTCTCTATCAATATAACATGGTGATAGCCAAATGCACATATATACTCCAGAACAAAACTAAGATATATGTTGCTATACATCAAACTTGACATCATCTAATCCTTAAAAGACAAGAAACGACAATCTACATCATTCAAGGTTTGGGATCCTGGAGGGAGAGAATTATAGCTGGAGTGTAGAATTCTCCAGTGGAATAGTTCCCCCTACAAAGGAGTTTATTGCAAAAGAATATGTCTCTGTTTTGATCCTAATTAATGGGAAATTAGGTAACTGGAAATGGTGGATTGAGGTAGGGTTAAATTTTAGGAACCGTCATTTATGGTTGCATTATTTGCAACTTTAACATGTTCTTTTCAAGGATGAAGCATTTTCTATGATAATAGAAGACTTGGTTATCGTATGCTGAAAAAGAATAGCATAAAATCCAAACAATCCTCAGATAATTTTAAAATAAGTCTATTGTGCAAAGAAGAGTTCACCAAACAGTACAATATCCAAGTAAACCCTTATAGACACATGGGTTCTCTTCTTCCATGGAATTCTTGACACATTCACTCTTACCAAGATCTTCCAGGTTATCCTATCCCCTAACTTGCCAGTATTTATGAATTCATTATCTTTAAGTACATCCGCCTATAGCAACACTTCTTCATCAGGCTATGTGCCACAGTTTGGTCTTCCTTCAACAGGTGTTGGCAATGCAGTACACCCAAGGCCAACAATTTTGTTATAATTTTGCAATGACCTCTAATATAAAACAAATGACTAACCCTTACGGAAGCCATAACTTGGGCCATGGGTCAGCTCCCTGATGAATCCTCTCCTGAATTTTGGTTCCTGGGAATTCAAAAGCTAGCTGTTTGTATTCTCAGACTCTGTCTTGGGCCTTAGTCTTGTAGTTTGATTCACAGTTGTGGCAGAACTGTGAACTACTGACTGATTTCAGCATCATTTAGTCATGTATCACTGCATTTTTACATAAACAGTGTTACTGGTAAATTTCTGCATTGTCTGGTGCCTTAGACTGTAGTGGGATTGCAGTAGTGGCAACTTCGTAAATTCTGCTGCAGAATTTGTGCTTCAGTGTTTTTATAGCTGTTAACATTCCAGTTTTGCCACTTGAGTCTTCTATTCTGCTTATCATTTACCTGCTTAATGTTGCACTCTAGTGCCTTTATGTTTACTTTGCAGATGTTCCTCCTGTTCTTTGTGTCTGCCTCCAGGCCCCACTGATGTATTAAGTGGTGCTCCCTACTGATTAGTTACAGTTCTTCCCTGCCCCATCTGCAAAAGCTAAAGTGTTTGAAATCCTAAGCTACATGGGGTCTTTTACCTGTAGCTCAGTGTCATAGGGCAAAGAGAATTGTGAATTGCTGCAGTTTCTGAAGCCACAAAACTCCAATATTGGCTTTATTTGATTAGATCCCTCTCTTGCTAGTCGGCTTCTTGCAGCTTGAATTTTCTCCAGCCCTACCAACATTTTCCTGTTGTAGTTTTAAAAACCTGTGTCTCTGGCTTCCTCACCTTACAGTAATCTGACTTCCAAAGTCCCACCCTCCCCTTTTTCATTGCAATTGTCAGTTGTGTAAGAAATTTTCCAAACCATTGTTTTCCTTAGAGCTATAATACTGAGTGCCCACTAAGCAAACTGGAAATTCTAGTTTACTCAGCACAGAATGTGAGGGTTCTGAATAGATCCTGCACCCTTGTCAGCAGATAAGAGATGTATTTTATTATTGGAGTGCTACTGCTTTTTATTTGCTTTATTTTGTGATTTTGAACTTTAAATTTTTTAAGTGCTGCTAATATTGTTCTGTCTGCTGAATTCTGAGATGTGCACTTTTAAGAAGTCTTCCAGGCAGTGTCACTACACAATTTGCTACTTTGTATGCATTGTTTGTATTTAATTGCTGCATTCTTGCACGTTTGGTCCAGCAAGACTACCATTTTACTCAGTTACATGAAGAGAAACTACTTTGAGCAGAGAAAAGCAGTGCCCCGTGTGCTTAGGAGCAGATACAACAGTAACTACTATTCACTCCTGCAACAATTTACTGACTTCCCAAGTAAGTCAAGATACCATGGGCATGAACTTTTCTGTTATCTCTGCAGCCAGTTTGGAACGTATGGACATCCAAAGGCAATACAGCAATTGTGTATGTTTACTGACAACCAACTTATTTTCAAACAATCAAATAAGGCATGTGAAAGATGTATTTACACAATATCACTGAAGAGAAAACTCTCACATGCAAGCAATCATTATACCAACCAGGCTGCCAGAAATGCACACACTACACACAGCTTACAAAGTATGAATCAGATAAACAGACTCCTATGAGACACCTAAAGGTAATCTTCCTAAACCCCAGGGAGCTAGCAAACATTTGACCTGCAAAAAATATCCTCAGCAACTCCCAAAACACTCCAGCAAAACAACACCCACTACAACACAAACAGCCACACTGTATAGAGCTTCAACCTCAAAGCCTATAAGGCAACCCACCACACAACCCATTATTTTGGTCATAGCAGACTTCATTGTGACACACACAGATGTCCCACTCACCAGGCTGAATAAGGAGAAAGTCACCATCAGTTGTCTATTTGGGGTCAAGATCTACAAGATCACTCTACACTCAGGTCGTTGGACCACATGTATCAGTGTGAATTGGTCGTAATGCATGTTCGTGCAAATTACTTGATGCACCTCCCTGGACTATATAAAGAGATACATTAATAATGGAGCTCTCAGTATATGTCCCAGGCTGATATGAGCCTAGCACTGAGCAGCATTTTACCTTTATCAAGGATGATGCCACAACATGAACAGAAGATGATTGACCTTAATGACTGAATTAGCTTCTGGTGTCATCCCAATGGGGTGCAATATTTTTCAGCATAGGAGGTTATGATCGACTGACTATGCTGCTTTGCCAAGGATGGTCTATACCTGTCCTCTGTGGACTTTTGAATATTGGCTAAAACATTGTCCTCTCTTGTAGTTCTTTTTTAGGCAATGGCAAACTGATATACCTTCCGACTTAGCAAAACCAATCCAAGGGAATCTAAAGGTGTTACTGCTCAATGCCAGGAATCTAAACAAGAAACTCCATTCCCTCCAAGCTGTCCTCACCCTAGAGAATTCAGACATCTGTGCAGTTACCAAGACAAGGATAAAAGTAGCAGAGAGCACCCTGACACATTTAGGCTAGCTAATGTACAGGCAAATATGTCTCAATCTACATCAATGACAAGGTCAACTCAAGGCTGGTCAAACAGGATGATGAGCTTGAGCTTTTCCATGTCCAAACTGCCACAGACAAAGTCTCATACAATGTCCTTGCTAGTTATGGGTCCCCATGTATGACCCAGGAAACCCATAACTCATAATTAAACTTACTAGAGGTGCTCATTATTCAACCCAATACAATATTCATGGGCAAATGTAACTACCTCATTATAAACTGTGAATCATACACATCCCCAAACCTACTAGCAAGCTGGACCATGTAGTCCAAATGCTCACTGGGAGAGCAAACATATTGGATCTGGTCTTCACCAACATGGCAGAATTCTACCCCCCCCACACACACACACACACACACTGTAAAGTCTTCTCTGGTAAGGTTGGACCATAAAGCTGTCTCTTTTTAATTTAAAGTAAAACCGATGACCCCAGCTAACTATGTAGCATTTAGAAACTATTCTTAGGCAAACTTTCTGTTATTAAGTGACAGCCTGAAAAAATGTAAGCCTCCCCAAACCCTAAGAACACATTTGCTTATGCAGAATTAATCACAGATAACTTATACAATCATGTTAATAAATACATAAAGACAGCTATGCCTATCAGAAAGAAGCTCAGAACAAACTCAAGCCACCTTGGTGGAATCCAAACATAAATATGCTGTACAACATAAGGAAGGAAGTCATAGCAAAAAAACAGGAAATACAACACACTATAGGATAAAAACTCTCCCATCAATCTGAAGAACAACTCAGATGGAAAATTAAGCCTACCAAAGCCAATACTGAGGTAAAAATAGCCTGCCAGGCCAAGGGCAACCACAAGTCTTTCTTCAGTTATGTCTGTAACTTCAAAGGATGTACAAAACAGTGTGCAGAGCTAATTGTGAATGGACCCGACAGCACAGAGCCAGGAGATGTAGCAGACCTACTGGTCAATGAATTCAGCTCCTGTTTCCCCCCTTTCCCTCATTCACACTTCAAGAAATACCATAAAGGGTAACCCCCAGCCTTCAGTAGGGGAACCAGTCCTAAACACACTCTCCACGACGAAGAACATCACAGTGATGAGCCCTGATAATATTTCATGATATCTCTTAAACAGCATGAAACATGAGCTATAAGGACCACTGGAGTCACTATTTAACTATAACCTGCAGTCAGGCTTTGTGACTCTCAAGTGGAGAATGCAAACAGTTATCCTCTGCCTTTTATGCCTTTTTATTTTTTATGTCTTTTCAGTGCCTTTTATGGATCCTGAAAACTACAAATCCATTATAGTCTCACATGCAAAGCCTTGAAAAGAATTATAATAGACATGATTAATAATGTAATTGAAAATCTCCAGACACTGGATCCAACCCAGTTCAGTTTTGTCAAGGGCAGATCATGTCTACTCAGTTTGGTGGACTTCTTTGAGAAGGTCATCTAGGCAATGGATGAGGGCAAAATGGTGCATACTGCCTATCTTGACCTGGGCAATGCACACAGGATTGCTAGGTAGCATTCAGATTGGACACAGGAAATTAGGATAGGGTGTCCACATCCACAAATAATCTGGTCACTAATGGAGTTTTAAAGCTCAGTGCTGGGCACTCTCCTTCTCAGAAGTCAAGGCCAATGTCAAGGGCCTCTGTCTGGCTAAGTTTGCAGATGATTGTAAACTGGAAGCAGTCCTAGAATCTCCCCAGGATACACATATCCTCCAGTAATAGCTAATACTGACAACTAAAACTGGTGCCACATAATTTAAAACTCTGTGCAAAGAAATGCATGATAGTATCCTTTGGGAAGTTGGATACCCTAGGAAACTCACTCATTGATAACACATGCCTAAGAGTAGACCTAGTTGTCAGGGTTTTGAAAACGTATGTAGACAATAACCTGGCTTTTAACCATCATGTATTTAAGGTAGCAAATAAATCATTTTATGTTGCTCAGCTTATAATAAGAGTATCACACCTAGGTTTAAGGAAGTAATGGTTCCAGTGTACTCAGCCCTCATAACACCCATCACTGAGTACATTGCTCCCTTCAGTATGTACCTGACCAAGCATATGCAACAAATGGAAAGTCAACAGAGCTTCATTACAAAAAGAATACAGGGCATTAAAACATGTTAGATGAAGACTGCCTCAAAGCTCTATCTCTATACTCTGTCTCCTACAGACAGTTGAGGAGTTATATATGTCTGGTACAGAAGGTATCCCAGGATCTCCTTCTGATGGACCTCTTGTGTATCTGTAAAACAAATAGCATCAGAGCTACTTGAGCTAGGAACTTAAACCTTATTTGCAACATAAAAAGGACATGTTGGAGGAGCAGGTATGTGTCTCAGAGAATACCCCATTTCCTGGGACAAGCTTCCCATTCATGTGAAGCAGAGTTCTTCCCTGACCTTATTCAAGCATAACCTTGACCAGTGGATGAGAAATTGAAAATTCACCCTTGATCTGTCACCTATGTCTCTAATGGAAAGAGGCAATCTGCAAACATTTGAACACACATGCCCTAGCTTACACATACTCCTACAGATAACCTCTAGGGCACCAAACTTGTTGGATACATTTGGGATGCATGGTTATGCTTAATAGGCCTTTGCAGTCATTATCCTAGTGTATACCTATGAACCTATGAGCCCTGGTTAGGATTTTTATTTAGGGGATCCCCTCCCCATATGGTAAAACTGGTCTGTGTTTCATTCGTGGGATTTCTATTAAACACTGGAAAGCATTGCCATCTAATTGAAAACAAGTTTTCCTAAACTTTCTAAATAGATATACAAATCAATACCCTGCAAGAAATGAACCGAGGAAATAGTCATTACTATGGGTGATTTTTATACAGGCCCTGGCAACTGTGAAAAAATTTGTTTTGTAATCTAACATGCTAATCTATATTTGTGAGGAGGATGCCAGCGATTATTAGTTGCTTTTTCTGTTAGTCTTAACAAGATCTTCAACTGGTTTTGACCTTCTATTTTTCCAAGTTGGTAGAGTCTCCTTTACCCATAGAGAACAGTTGAAGAAAAATATGTACTTTGGTAGTATGGCATAGCTTTACAAATATTGATTAACAAAGTTGAAATTCATTCACAAGTAAATTTATATACTAAGATAGTATAGCATTTTCTAATGATGATAGGAAATGCAAAATTGTGGGTATAATAGAAGTTCAGTGGTATTGTCAAGAGGAATTATAGATAGACTAGCCAGCAAAGAGAGTGTGTGGGGGGCAGTCAATTAGAGATAGGAATTCAAGGGGACTGAGTGCAGGAACAGTTCCAGGTGGAGGACAGGTAGGTGTGGAGAGAAGTTTTGAAGATGGCGGAGTTTTGGATTTTCTGATAGTTAATGGAAGAGCATTCCAGTTCTTGACAAGTGTGTGAGAAAAGAGAAGTTGGCCTGGTGGCAGACTTTGTGTACCTGAAAGATTTGCTGACTCTTAGATCTAAAGGGCCTATTTGGGGGGGGTGGTAAAAACTGAAGATAGAACTAAGAGCAGGATAGTCAGAAGGTGTAAAGATATGTTTGTGGACAATAGTAAGTTGGAGATAGTTGAGGCAGTGTGGAAGTTCCATTTATTTTAGGGTGAAAAGAGCAGTACAGTGATGGGAGGAGTTTTTGGAATTTGCTGAGAATTTTGCTATTTTATTGTAACAAGTCTCGATCTTGGCTTTTAGAGTGGTTTGGAGGTGGATAAATAGAGTTGTACCATACATTAGAGAGTAAAGAATGTAGGTAGAAGTGAGTGTTTGTCTGGAAGAATGTATAAGGAAATGGCTATGCCTATAGAGCATTCCAAGCTTCAGAATTTCGTTTATGTTTTGTTAAAGGGGAATATCAAAATTTAGTTGTTTATCTATAGTAACTCCCAGACGTTTTATATGATTTAGAATTTCTATTTCTGCTTTAGCTTAGGATAGGTCTTAAATGTATCTTTGTCCAAAAGGGTTGTTTTTTGGGGGGTGAAAATCATGATCCAAGATTTATTGGGATTGAGGGCTATGTTGTTTTTAAGCATCCAGGATTCAGTGGTGGAGAAGGTTGTTTGGGTTTTAAGATGGAGTTGAGAGATAGAGTCAGCTGTGCAAACAATGGTAGCATCATCTGCATATTGGATAAGAGCCTCATTGGTCATAGATTTGTGGAAGTCATTAATGAAAATATTGAATAGGAGGGGGCAACGTATAGAGCCTTGAGGAACTCTAGTAGATGTGTCAAGACAGGAAGGTATGGAGTTTTGCCATTTGACAGCTTGTTGTCTGTCTTTTAGATAGCTAGAGAACCAGTTGAAAGTGGTGGGGTATAGTCTAAAGTTGGAGAGTTTTGAAAGAAGCAAAGGGTGGGAAACAGTGTCAAAAGCCTCTGAGATATCCACGAATATGGTGTATACAATTTTCCCATGATCACAAGCGTTGTTATTAGTGTTCAGGAAAGAAATAAGGGATGTGGCCAGGTCTGAATCAATGTTGTGTGGAAGACAGGAGGTTCTGAAATAGACAGGGCATAAGCTGAAGGTGAATACATTTTTCCAAGATCTTAGAGACAGGGGATACCATAGCAATAGGTCAAAAGTTGGAAATATCACTGTTTTTTCTGCCTTTGTGGAGGGGCAGAATGAAGGCTTTCTTCCATATTTTTGGTACATAAGATTGTTGGATGGATCAGTTGATTAGGATATTCATAGGGAAAACAATGGCTTCAGCTGCAGTCGTTTGAAATGTTTGAGGTAGATTGTCAGGAGCATTAGAGCAGGTTTTGAGCTTAAGGAGTAGTCATCTAATGGTTGCAGTTGAAATGGGATTTATGTTGAAGTTGGGTGTAGAGTGGGGGGTAGGTTCAGGGTTAGGGGTGGTGGTTGTAGAGGTTGGGATGGTAGGGGAGGTTTGTGGAGGATCAGTGTCACTTAAGCTGTCTTTGCTATGAAAGAAGCTGTTGGTAATATTGGCTATTGAGTTTATAACACAATGAGTTAAAGAGAGAGGCAATTTCATGAGTAGGCTTGTCAGGGTAGGGACTGTTTTTTTGTGCCAGGGTTCAGGAGGGATGAGATGGAGTTCCAGAACTTTTTTGAGGTTTTGTTTATGGTTAGACTGCAGTTTTGTGTAATGAGTTTTTTTGTCATTGTGGACTAGCTTTTTTGCCTGGTTCCAGAGCTGTTTAAATAGTGATTGGGTGTCCTGCTGTTTGATGGCCTGATAGAGATTCCATGTTTTATCTCTCGGGTGCATCAGATTTTTAGTGCACTTGGTTAGCTAGGGAGCATAGGTTTTTTTGACTTATTTTGTCCGGAGAGGTACAAGGCTATTCAGTGTGTCCAGGAATGTAGTACTTAAGTAATATACTGCGTCATCTAATGGGTCAGTTTGTGTTTTTGAGGATCTTGGTAAAGGTAAGAGGGTTGAAGTTGGTTAGTTTCCTTGACTGCTTGTAATAGTGTTGATTTTGGATGGTTGAGCTAGAGCGGTGGATGAAAGTAGGGAGATGGTCGCTCAGTGTGTTTGGAAGGGTGCCTGCTTCAGATATTTTATTGGGGTGGGAAACAAGAATCCAGTCTAGAATGGAATCTGAAGTGTTGTCTTTGTTAGGTCTAGTGGGAGTGTTAATTAGGTGGGTAAAATTGAATAAGTTTATACTAGGAGTAAGGGTTTGGATTTTAGGTTTATCCAACTGATATTTACATTTCCAAGAATAATGGTTTTGTTTTTAATGTTAGATGAGATCCATGCCAGAATTTCTTCTAACAAGGGATATTGTTTTCAGTAGGTATGTAGAGGGTAATAATATTACAAAAATGTTTGTAGTTATTACATTTTAGAAGGGCAATGGTAATTTCTGTGTTTGAGAATTGTGGGGTGGGGTTAGTGTAGGGTACTGTGTTGAGTGAGTTATGAAAAAATCAAAACTACACAAAACCAATGTGGTGATGTACCAAATAAGGCCTGTGATGAAAAAATAAAAGTCTTGTAGCACACAATGAGCACTTTAATAACATAAAAGAATGGCCAAGCGCTTTTGTCATTAGACTTCTTTAGAACCATTCATAAAGTAACATTGCATCCTTATATAAAAATAAAACCATCATGTGATCTCAAATAGTTAAAACATTTCCATCTTAAAGAAAAATGACATCAAAGTTACACTTCATAAACACATAACCTTTTTCTTAAGTATTGCTACAATGGAGGTGTGTTCATTAATACCTGTCACCATTGTGGCATTTAGCCTTAATTGCCATCTTAATTCCCACTCTTCCACTCTATTTTCCTAATACCCTCCCTTTACTTCCTTATTCACTTTTTCCAAAATACAAAAGCAAAAAAATATTGTCCTGACAGAAGCTTTTGCTGTACTTATGAAGAGCATTGTTCTCATCACAACTCCTAATAGCATACAGGTGTTCATAAATACATTTACAAAGACTTCTGGTAGTTTTCCCTATATAAACTATATATAGTTACAGTTTTTACAAATAGCAATGTATACTAAGCCAGTGGTACCACAATTCCCTATATACAACCAGACATGTTGTGGAGGTTCACCTATCACTATATTTTTCACCTGTAAAATATAACTACAGTATTTACACATTCCACATTTTGGTACCTCCTCTGTCCTTTTTGTTGTATGATATAGGGTGTTCTAAAAATGTTTCAAATTCCAGAGATTTTGTTGCAAAAACTTTGAATATCTTAAGTTACCAATTGAATGGAAGCATTATTTCTAAGTGGAGGTGTGGTCATATTAGTTGCAACAGGGCCAGGGTCGGGATGAATATCTCCTGATAGAGGCAAAGTAGTGATGGTAAATGAATGAGGTAAAAAGTCTTGCTTTGTAGGGGGGGGGGGGGTTGCAGTTTTATTTTTGGAACTATTTCCTACAGTAGCCTGTTGGGGTTATGAAGATCATATTTATAAGCGGGGCTATCTTTAATTTGTACAGGAAGAGGGGGCTTAATAGATAAAGTCTGGGAGATATTTGGGTATAACTTGTGAAGTTTGTGGAATGGAAGGTAGAGGTGGTGGAGTAGTCAGGTGAGTAAGAGATGGGCTACAGTGTGGTGAGTTGTATAAGTGTACAGAGGAGAATGGAGGGAAGTTATAAGGAAAGATGATTGGTATAGGGTGATTGCATTTGAGAACTATAAGTGACTGGTTGTGGGGTGTAGCACTGTCTGGATATTACAATGAGAGGTGGATAGCAATAAGTGGTAATTGTGGTAGGGAGAGTATAGCAAGTAGTAAAATGTTATTGGTTAACTTAACTGTGGGTGTGTGTTGTGTTAAAGACTTTAGAAGGTTGGAGAAATTATGCAATTTAGGATTATGTTGAGAACAGAAATTGAGTAGTTGGAGGAATATGGAGAGAGAAAGAAAGATGTAGACTGGTTGGAGGACAATGGGAAGGAGTTAAGAATTCATAAGTTTACATGTAGTAGGGGTGGGTGGGAATTGGGAGTCGGGTAGGAGAGTGGAGTGAAGCCCAAGTGTAATGAGGGCGAATGCAGTGGGAAGAACCAAGCTGCTTGTTTGCAGCTTGCTAAGAAATAACTAAAGAAAAGAAAAAAAGAAAAATATCAGTAAACTATTGTGAGATAAGTTACTTACTAGAGATCCCTGAGCAATAACTCTATGGTGTTTCTTTTGGTTAGCTTGCATTCTAGGGTCAGAGTTATTTAGGTAGGAACAAAATAGTGCAAACTAGACACAGGAAGGTTGGCAAGTTAGGACAAACAATTCTGAAAATCACTCTGCTGCGCTAAGATGAGTAATAGTATGCATTAAAGAGATGTACGGGATGGGTAAAAAAAGGATAACAAGGAGCTATATTGGAATTGGGAGGCTACTTTTCCAGGCTGTGTGCATGACAAATTAGGAATCAGTTGCACTTCTAACAGAGAAATCTTCCATGAATGAATACCTACACTTATTACTTTGGAGGGAAACAGTTTAATTTAGGAAGATCATCAACTGTTCCAGATTGCAGTTGCACTGGGTGAAGTCCTTTAGTTGTGTTTCTCAACAGAGGGAGGGGGACACAGTTCAGTGAAGAGTTAGAATGAGCACAGAGTAAAATGTATTACTTTGGTGGGAAACAACCTCATGTAGGAAGATCATTAACTGTTCCTGATCGCATTTGCACTGAATAAAATCCTTTAGTTGCATTTTTCGATAGAGGGAAGGGGACACAGTTCAGTCAAGAGTTAGAACGAGCATAGAGTAAATTGGTGAGCACACAGGACTGTGTAGCAAGTAAGATATTTAAAAATTACATGATTCTTTCTTACGAAAGTTTCACAAGTTTGTTTTCAAGAAGATAAAATTGCTTATTTGTTGCTCAATAAAGAATTTTCTTGTGGAAGAAAATAGTGTTATTTATGCTGTGGAAAAGGGGCCAGACTGTCCAAATGGACCAATAAAGGATATTTCTGGACCATTTGGTGGCTCACTGCTGTTCTACTGCTGTAATAAACATTTATGTAATGTTTACTGTCTAAAAGAGTATAGGCTAGTAGCTGTAGTATTGTTCCCCATCCTCCCTGTTGGTGCCTTGCTGTTATACTTGGTGGTTTTGCAGTTGCCCTCCCCGACTGTAAATTTGATCTGGGACACTCCTCCCAGCCTAGTATCATTAGTTTATTTTATCTAATACAGAGAGAACATTTGAGAAGGCCAACCCACTTAGTTTCCTAACCTAGATATGGGCCCTTTAGGGGTGAGGGAGGTAAAGTTAGCACTGAACCTATCTGCCAGGATGTTGGCAATATCAGTTGGTTCTGTAATTTTCATGCCGTTGTGCTATAACTCAGAGCAGATCTGGGTGTTAAAGACAAAAACACAGCATCCATGACCGGACAACATCCCAGGCTGCGTTTTAGACAAACATCAGAACGAACTGACTCCCCACTTAAGCACCATGTTCAATAATAGCCTCACATCAGCCTTTGTGCCCACTGAATGGTGCAAAGCAACAATTATCCCACTCCACAAAGGGGGAGCCACCATTGATCCCAGGAACTATCAACCTATTAGCCTGACGAGCCTGGTCTGCAGGGCCATGGAACGTATCATCATGGAACCCATAAACAAAGACATTGGTAACCGCCAAACTCTGGATCCCACCCAGTTAGGGTTTGTGAAAGGTAGATCATGCCTCCTGTACCTGATCAACTTCTTTGAGGCAGTCACCAAAGCCGTAGATGAGGGTAAGGTGGTTCACACAGCCTATCTTGACCACACCAAGGCTTTCAACACCATCCCTCATTCTGGAATTATAGCTAAACTCACTAAACTAGGTATAAATCCCTACATCACAAGATGGGTTGCCAACTGGCTCACTGACAGAACCCACACTGTAAAAGTTGCAGACTCCAAATCTGACCTCAAAGCAGTGACAAGTGGAGTAACACAGGGTGCCATCCTGGGACCTCTCCTGTTTGGTATCTACTTCTTTGAAGTACAGACTAATACAGAAGGCCTTTGGCTAATGAAGTTCACAGATGACTGCAAACTTGGAGCCATAGCCAAGTCCCCAATTGATGTGGACATCCTACAGAAGGGCCATGCTGAGACAGATGCCTGGTGTCAGAGCCATGGCTTCAAGCTCAATGCCAAAAAGTGCAGTGTCATCCCCTTTGGTAAAACCTCTGTACCTATGAACTACCACATAGGCAGCAATCTACTTAATACCAAATGTGTGATAAGAGACCTTGGGATCCAGGTAGACAGTAGTCTCTCCTTTGATAGTCACATCCTCACAGTATTCAGGAAGTCCTTCTATGTGGCACACCTCATCATAAAAGGGTTCTCATCCAGGAAAAAAGAGGTCATTGCTCCCCTCTACTCGACACTCATTAGACCCATTATAGAGTACAATGTTCCTTTTGGAATGTATCTCACACAACATTTGCAGCAGCTGGAAAGGCCACAGAAGTACCTCACAAAGAGGATTACTAGCCTCGAATAAATGCCCTATACTGACCGTCTCAAAAAACTCCAGCTTTACTCCGTAGCATATCGCTTACTTTGAGGTGATCTCTGCCTAACATATAAAGCTATGTCAAACCCAGAGTTGTTGGACATGCTACACCTAAAGAAATCCCAATCCCTCGAAGCTACACGCTCTAGGGACCTAAACCTTGTCACCACAATAAACAGGACATGCTGGAGGGATAGATTCCTGTCCCAGAGACTTCCCATACTCTGGAACACACTACCCATCTATGTCAAGCAAAGTTCTTCATTAGCACTCCAAGAAAAATCTTGATGAGTGGATGGGAAATAGGAAATACATCCCGGAGATCACTTTTGTGTCTCTGCTTGACATTGGCACAGGAAAATAACTTTCTTGGGTGGCGTAAGCCAGAGAACCTTGTTGGCTAGGCTTATGTAGGCCCTTGGGCCAATAGCCTAGCACCTGCCTATGAACCTATGAACCTTAAATTATCTTCTGCTTCTTTTCTCTTCCTTTCCTTTACAAAAAAAAAAAAAAAAAAAAAAAAAAAAAAACTTTTCTAGAATCTCTCTGTGTTCTGCTTAATTGTAACAAAAAAAAGTATGCTTGTTTCCTGCCTTTCCTGTAACTAGTCTAGTCCAGATACAGATTTGCTATATCCAGGACTTTTTGTAAGCTTCTGAGGCCCCCAAGCCTGTCTGTGTTGGAGGGAAGCCTTCCAGCTTATCAGTGGGAATGGTAAGCACTAGGTAACCTATCTACCACATAAGGGGTGGCTTTGGCCCAGAAATTGTAGTTACTGGCCGTTTGGGCAGTTTTTCCATCTCTCTCAACTTTCTGATTTAAAATCCCACATTTGCACTTGTTTCTTTCCTGTAACTAGTCTAGTTCAGGCACAGATTCTTAGTTTTAGCACTTGAATTTGCTTATTCGTGCTCAGCACTTGTTCAGAACCTGTAAGCACTAAATAAGCTACAAATTACTACAGCACTCAACCTTCCTCATTACCTAGAGGAAAATAGTTTTTGTACTTACTTTCTTCACTTGCTTAAGAAAAACAACTCTTGTACTCACGTTCCTCACTTGTCTAGAGGAAAATAATTTTTTATTCAGGCATGTCCAAGAGTCAGCTCACAGTGTTCTCCTGTCTATCTGATGAATCTGGGCATCTTGGGACAATGTAGCAATTGCCTCATGTACATAGACAACCCTCTCCTCCAAACACCTAACATAACAACTTGTGAGAGATGCAGTTATCTAGCCAAATTGGAGGTCAAGCTCTCTCCAACCAAGACTGAACTTGACAGTCAAGAGGAGAAGGTAAACACTTGCACCACACCACATTCATCACTTAGTCCCAGTAAACACACACCACCAAAATCCACACATAGAAACACAAAAACATTCACAGATGCTCTCAATAATAATCTACTCAAGTGACAGAGTCCTCCAGAGCAGAAACGCAAGCAACCTCCACCCCCCCAACACAACCCAAATGACACATACCCCACAGACTCAGTGTGCCACTCAACCACAGCCCATAAGGCAAAACAACGTACCCAACATACTAGTTATAGGTGACTCTATAGTCAGGCAAACTGATGTCCCACTCACCAGGCAAAACAAGAAGAAGGTTACTGTCAGCTGCTTTTTGGGTGCCAGGATCTGCCACATAACTCCCGCAGTCAGGTCACTCCACAACAAGTACAAATATGACTCTCTCATTGTCCATGTTGGTGTGAATGACCTGAGACATACCTCCCTGGACTACATGAAAAGAGACATGGAAGAGCTCCCTAATCTTGTAGCCCAGACAGATATGACTCTAGCCCTGAGTAGCATCTTGCCATCACCCAGAATGATACAGCAGTACAAGGGCAAAATGATTGACTTCAACAATTAGGTAAGCTTCTGGTGTCATTCTAAGGGGATCCAGTAACTGTCTGCCTGGGACGACATGGTCGATAGACCACAATGCTTTGCCACAGATGGACTGCACTTGTCACCCTGGGATTGCAGATAATGTTAAGGCTCTTACTGCCCCTATAGTGTCTTTTTTAGGCAAAGCTCAAATGACAAATTCACCAGCATAATAGTAACAGGCAAGTAAAAACTGAGGGTAATGCTACTCAATGCTAAAAGTCTAAATCTCAAAATGCACTCACTCAAGGCACTCCTTAAAATGGAGAACATCGATATCTGTGCAGTGATTGAGACCTGGTTCAAGGCTCGAGAGAGCACCCCTGCATTACCAGGATACAACTCACACCACACTTTTTGGCCATCTAACCTGGACCGGAACACCAAAGGCGGAGGTGTGTCCATATTCATTAAGGATATCCACACCTCTGGCTAGTTGCTCAGCATAATGCATCCAAGATTATCCAAGTGCAACTAACTCTGGGCAAAACTGCAGTCCAAGTTGTAGCTTGCTACAGATCCCACACCATGCCCCAGGATTCCCACTCCTCTTTTCTTGATATACTGGAAAATATTAGGGTTCAACCAAACACCCTAATAATGGGAAATTCCAACTACCCCAGCATTTACTGGGAAAGCTACTCATGTACCAACTCCTTTGCTGAATGCTTTCATAAATTCCAATGCCCTGGATCAACTTATCCACACCCCAACCAGGGGCAACAATATCCTAGACCTAATCATTACCAATATGAATGACTGGTGTTCCACACCTGAAGTCAACTCCTCATTGGTCAAGATCTGACCATAAGCTAATCACCCTAGATATTCACTTCCCACCCCTACCTCCTATAAAGGAAATCATGGTAAAAAATTTCTCCAAAGCCAACTCCATGCTTCTTAAGACAGAAGTGGCGAACCTCATTACACCCATGCAGATAGACAATACAGTTGCAACTGCTGAATCCTACACAAATGCACTCTATAAGCACTTACACGAGTGCATGGATTGTGCTATCCCAAGCAGAACCAAGATGCTATCCTCCAAAAAAAGAAAACCAATCTGGTGGTCCTCTGCCATAAACAAACTGTACAACAGAAGGAAGAAACTGTTGCAAAAGAGAGTAAAATCCCATGACTGGAGGAGCTGCCTGGTCAGCCTCAGTGAAAAGCTTAGATCCCTTATAAGATCCTACAAAGCTAGCATAAAAACACATTCTAGGGACAACTACAAAGCATTCTATAGCTATGTCAAGAATCTCCATGGCAACACCCAGATCTGCTCTGAGTTACAGCACAATGGCACGAAAATTACAGAACCAACTGATTTTGCCAACATCCTGGCAGATAGTTTCAGTGCTAACGTTATCCCCCTCTCGCCCCCTAAAGGGCCCATATATATACAGGAAGAATGCAGAGTCCTTGTAATCACAACTACATAGGTAAAATTTGCAATCTCTAAAGCCAAAAATGCAGCATCCATGGGACCGGACAACATCCCAGGCTGCATTTTACATGAACTTCAGAATGAACTGGCTCACCACCTAAGCACTATGTTCAATCATAGCTTCACATCAGGGTTTGAGCCTGCTGAATGATGCACAGCAACAGTTATCCCACTCCACAAAGGGGGAGCCACCAATGATCCCAGGAACTATCACTCTATTAGCCTGACAACCCTGGTCATCATGGAACTCATAAACAAAGACATTGGTAACCTCCAAACTCTGGACCCCACCCAGTTCAGGTTTGTGAAAGGTAGATCAACTTTTCTGAGGCAGTCACCAAAGCCGAAGACGTGGGTAAGGTGGTTCAACCAGCTTATCATGACCTCGCCAAGGCTTTCGACACCATCCCCCATTCAGGAATTATAACTAAACTCACTAAACTAGGTATAATCCCTACATCACAAGATGGGTTGCCAACTAGCTCACTGACAGAACCCACATTGTAAAAGTTGCAGACTCCAAATCTGACTTCAAACCAGTGACAAGTGGAGTACCACAGAGTTCAGTCCTGGGACCTCTCCTCTTTGATATCTACTTCTCTGAAGTACAGGCTAATACAGAAGGCCTTTGGCTAATGAAGTTAGCAGATGACTGCAAACTAGGAGCCATAGTCAAGTCCCCAAATGATGTGGACATCCTACAGAAGGGCTTCACTAAGATAAATGCCTAGTGTCAGAGCCATGGCCTCAAGCTCAATGCCAAAAAGTGCACCGTCATCTCATTTGGTAGAAACTCTGTATCCTTGAACTGTCACATAGGTGACAGTCTACTTAACACTGAATGTGTGATAGACCTTGGGACCCAGGTGGACAGTAGTCTCTCCTTTGATAATCACATTGCCACAGTAGTCTGGAAATCCTTCTACGTGGCACACTTCATCACAAAAGGGTTCTCATCTGGGAAAAAAGAGGTCATTGTTCCCTTTACTCGACACTCATTACACCCATTATAGAGTACAGCACCCCTTTTGGAATGTTCCTCACAAGACATCTGCAGCAACTGGAAAGGCCACAGAAGTACCTCACAAAGAGTATTACTGGTCTCAAACAGATGCCCTACACAGACCATCTCAAAATATCACCTACTACGAGGTGATCTCTGCCTCACATATTAAGCTATGTCAAACTCAGAGCTGTTGGACATGCTACACCTAAGGAAATCCTAATCCCTCTGACCTACATGCTCTAGGGAACTAAATCTTGTCACCACAATAAACAGGACATGCTGGAGGGATAGATTTCTGTCCCAGAAACTTCCCATACTCTGGAACAAGCTACCCATCTATGTCAAGCAAACGTCCTCATTAGCACTCTTCATGAAAAATCTTGATGAGTGGATGGGAAATAGGAAATACACCCTGGGTATTACTTCTGTTGCTCTACTCAACAGGTGGTACAGGAAATAACTTTCTTGGGTGGTGTAAGCCAGGGAACCTTGTTGGCTAGGCTTAATTAGGCCATTGTGCCAATAGCCTAGTACCTACCTATGAACCTGTGACTATTCAATAGCAACTAGTGTCCAAGGAAGCAAATTTCTGTTGGTGATCCACAGCTCAGCTTGAGGTATAAACTACTCTACATATTTATTCTAAGACTATTTCATACTACAGGGATCAGTACATCCATTGGAAGCAGAGGCAGCTTTGTCGGACCTGCAGAGACAACAATACACCCAACCGCCTTCAGAGAAGAGAGGGAAAAGGAGAGAAGCAACTAAAAGAGCCCAAAGATTGAAAATGAAACTATTCCCAGACTTTTAATAAAAGATGAAAACAAACAGAAAAGAGGGTGCAAATATACTCACAGATGATAAAAGAAGCCTTTTGGTCAGTGAAATTGTAGAACGAGGTGATGACTGAAGAGAAAGAAGAGTGAGGGGATGAGCCAAAGGCTGACTGTAAAGCAATATGTTATTTTAGTTGAAAGCATGCCTTTGCACCTTAAGCAAAATTTTGAGCTCATGTGGCAAAAGAGATTGTGAAACAAAATATTATTGTGGGTTATTATACAAGTCTGTATAAAGTAACATCCTTGTTAATCTTAATCTGTAAAATAGCTACAGAGACATTCTATATCATACAGCTTTTTGAGTAAAAGAGTTATAGATCATGTATACTAAAATGCAGGTACATAACATACTAAAAACCAACAACAGCTGGAAGAAGAGGTTTAGATCAGACAAATTTTGGTATGATTAAAATATTAATGGAAAAATGAACCTCCTCTGCTCAGATTTCAATTGGCATGAATCAACAGCCTATCTAGCATAACTATGGTTATTACTGGTGTGGTCCTAAGATAGCCAATGGGATGTAAGGGTCAGTTTGATTAAGGGATACCAAGACTAACATGTCACAAAAGTGAGAATGGGATAACACAATATCTAATCTCCAAGCATGGGTGGTGGTGGGGTTTTTAAAATCAGAGATGGGCGAATAAGGAATTAAGTATGAAAAACTCACCCAAAAATCCTAACTCTCTCTGTGGAGAGTTCTGTGTTGCAGCACTTGTCACAAGTTGAAGCTGCTGGGCTGACATGTACAAAAATCACCTGCACAAACAAATGCAAGTGAGAGGGAAAGAGATAAAAAGCAACTGACTAAGAAAAGGAGGAGGGGTAAGAATCTATATAAGACAAGAATTTCACACAATATTGCAAATGTCTCTGGCAAAATGGGTTAGAGCATCCTGGGGACCTTCAGGAAAGAAGACCTAAACGGGGGGTGACTGAAAAAGGGACCTTTGAGTGAAGGAGAGATGCCCAGAAAATGAGCTATAGTACAAATACCTTCACCACAAGAGAGTTTTTATTTTTTGCCCTTAAGAGTGGAAGCTTGTTATGATTGTAAATATAAGTAGATGGACTTCAGTTATTTTGAAGCTGTAGCAAGAGAAGTAGACAAAATTATGGGGTAGAGACAGAAAACTAGAGCTAAAGCATCATGAAGTTGAAAAGGATAGTCTATGTGACAGAAAGATAAATGGCAAGGTCATCCAAAAATAGAAGGGAATGAAAAAGTTAAAGCAAAGCATGCGGATGCAGTCAATCATAGACTGAATAAGAGAATCACATACACTATCCAGTAAACAGGTCTATCTATAATACCTCAAATGTCAGTGGTCTAGTCAGCAAAGAGAAAAGGGTGAGAATACTCACATGTATAATACAGTATTTATAAAAGTGACAAACAGGTTGCTAGGCTACAAGAAACCACTTGAAAGTTCTTGAATGCAAAGAAATGGAGAAAAATATGCACGAAAATCAGCCTCAGTGTGCAGCTAGAGGAAGAAAAAGTAGAGGTCTGATAATTAGAAATGCAGGACTAACAATAGATGAAGAGAAGACAGGCCCCAGTGGCATATGATGTGGTAATAATAGGCTATTGTCTAGACAAAAGATTGATGATTGCTAATACGTGTCTGGCACCAAAACTGGAAATACGGGACATAAAAGAAGTACTCATGGAGATAATAGCCTTTCAGCAAGGAATAGTTATTATGAAAGAGGACCAACATCTGGTATTACATGGGCAGAATGTCTCTGTGAACCTTAGAATGGAGCATGCATTTACAGAGGTCAGATTCCAAAGAAAGTACATGAAGATGTTTGGCAACATAAATGCTAAGGTAACCCCATATAATTTATGGTAGTATGCTTTTTTTTCTCAGGGTGTCACTGTACCTAGTCTAGATTAGATAGATTTTATATTTCTGTAGAACATAGGGAACTAATAGCAAATTTTCAAACCCACCCAATTATACTTTTCACCATGCTCCAATACTTTTTAAAAATAAAACTCCCTGTGCAGAGAAATGCAGAGAAACATTGATCTGTTAAATATTTAGGGAAGGGTGTGAGGATATTAGACTGTTCTCTCTATGTTGGCATGACTGGCTGAAGTTTTGTAAAAACTTGTAAATAATTGTAAATTACCCTGTGTTATATAGGCCAGCATGACTAGTTATAATTTTGTAGACAGGTTTATGTTTTTTGAGTATTACTTTGACTAATGTAGGATATTTGAATCAAACAGTGATTTTATGGCTGACCAAATGTACATGTTTTTTTAAAAAGAATTCAAAATGTAGGTTATGCCAGACAGCCCTCCTAGATATGATGTCATCATGTGCCAGAGCTGAAAGGAATAGAATCTCCACAGCAGCTGTTTTGTTTACCTTTTAAAGTCTGATATGAGAGAGTAGAATTCTCATACCAGCATTATGGGACATTTAAAAAAATCTGCTGTAAAAGCAGGTTCTGAGTCAGTTACAGTTCAATTATTGTAGTTGTTTCCAGAGTAGTCCAGTGGCCATTGTTGTTTTCCAGATCAGTAGTTATCACTCAGGTTTTTTCCAGAGCTATTTAGCAATAATAGTAGGAATTGACACTCCAGCCACTGCAGTCCAGACAACAGTCTAAAGATTGGAAATACATTCTTATCTTGCCTGTTAGACATAAGAATATCATTTTGCCTTGCTGAGTTAATGATATTAGACAATGACAGCTAATCTTTAGATAGTTAGGGAACTATAGTTAGGTAATTAGAGTTTTTCCATAATCAGTGCGAAATCTATCCTACAGTGTTATTTTCATTATTCGTGTGTGTGAAACTCTGTGGTTTATTAGAATCAGTTATTCAGTGTGTGCATGTTTTAAAACATACTATTTATTATTAAATATTTTACTACCTTTTATTGTGGTTGGTTATTTAAAAAGTACTTTTAGTAAGCTGAGAGTATTTATGATTATTGTGATAGTACTTTGGTCACTCCAACAAGTCTTACTGCTTTAATTACATGCTACCATTTATATCAATATTTATTTTACCCAATATAATTGAACACCCCTTTTGAAGGGTATTGTGGTATTTGACTGGTGGCAGCTGTTACCTTGTAATATGGGAAAGAGGTCATAGGAGGTAAATCTGTTCCAGTCCTTCCCAAGAGTGCTTGCATGTGTGAATATCAAATATTTAAGAGTGAGTGCATCAGATACCTAGAACTGGGACAAAATGCTCAGCAGTGGTTAAAGTGAAGACTTATTTGGGGACTTGGAGTGAAGCATATAGTCCATTCCCAGGTTTGGAGCCTGTTCCCAGTGCACTCTTAGGGGAAATTGTGTATTTCTATCCCTGTTTCAGTGATGGTCCCTTAGTTGAGACAGTGGAGAGGATTGAAGCTCCTTAGTTACTACTCCAGGTTTAAGTGGGGTCATCGCAAAGGGTATGGGAATTGCTCTGGTTGATCTAGTAAGTAGGGAAATAGCTAGCAGATGGAGGCATTTAAAACAGGAATTATCCTACAAAGTAAGATATATAAAGAAAGATGAGTTAGAAATTAAAAACAGTCAATATGCAGAAGGACTGTGCAAGATAAAATATTTACACTGAAAGGGCAAGGAAGGAACAAGTGAGAGGACAATAACTAGAAGGAAAGGAGAAAATAGGACACCTGGCAAGCCTGAGAAACTGCAGATCTGTGGCATTAAAGCACTCTTTCTTTGAAATTACTGCCAAGGCTACTAAATCACTAGTGCAGAGGTTATGATTTTAAAGGATATGCTATTTTTTTTTAATTCACACTTCTCTGAGTTTGCATGACCATGATGGTAGCAGGGGGTATAAATGCAGAGCCCTCATACTGGGAGGTAAAAAGACACGACCTTCAACCCTACAAAAAAGCTGTTTTACAAAATGTGTTGACTTTTTCTTTTTAACGCCTTACAGTGCTACTGTATTTGTTGGTTGTTTTTTACAATGCATTAAATCTTGATTAAAGTAGACAAGACATTTTATCATAGATCTACGTGACATATTAGTATTGGTGTCTGTTATTTTAAAAGGTGATCAGTGTGATTCTTATGTGAACATCGATTTACAACAAATCGTTTTGTAATGCTGTATTAAGGTTTTGTAATACTGTATCGTTTTGCTATGTGTACATACAAATTAAACTGACATTAAATTCAATGGAATCTGTTGCAAATATCCAGTATCCCAGAATATCAAGATGGGCTTTCCTTTAGGCTTGTTTAGAGGATAACCAATTTGTTTTCTAGTTACTTTTCTGGGTTTTCAAAATTAATGTTAACTCAGAGGTTAATATGGAACCTTCGACTGCTCTTTATACATCCTCCACTCTTGGTGCTCTCTGTATTTTGTGCAAGCAGCTTCAGCACTAAGAAACATGTCTTCTTCTTGTATGTGGATAAGTATGTTGCTTTTTTCTTTCCACTGTATGTGTTAGTCAGACTAACCAGCTGCTACTGATGATGTAATACTCTGTGTTTGATCAGTGGGCTGCCCTGTTTCCTGGAAAACAAAAAAATTCCTATAGGAGTTGATAGGCATCTTCTGGTAGCTAAATATTTATTCTTCATTGTTATTTGTTGCTCAGCTTGTGCTAACTGTCAGATTTGAAAACAAATATAATAGTATAGCTACATAATGTGTGTTGTACCCCAACATATTTAAAGAGGAGAAAAGTTACCCTTCCCTGCTAACATTTTTCAACAGCAGATGGAAATGAGTTTAAAAGCTCCTCTCTGTTTTATGAAGAGTCATATTTTTTTAATGAAATGTGTTTCTTTTTGTAACGAATAAGAGCTTGATGTGTAAGATGTCTTTCTTTTAGAAGTGGCTCCCAGGGGATATGGTAGCCTCATATCCTTTCCCTTACAACAGACAGCTTGCATTCATCTGCAGCGGACATGGCTTGGGACATTGGCATTACTACAAAACATTCAGACAAGATAAAAGATAGTGTAAAATCAGACAGAGTGAAAGGACACTTACTACAGCCCTGGCAACATAAGCACAACTGACATTTCTATAAACATGCAAGAAGCCTACTTATAAAACAAATATGACAGCAGTAAATATTGTTTTTTTAATAAAATGTTTACTTGTGAATGATTTCCATTACAGCAGCTTCTGTGAAAAAAGAAATTCATATCAGCCATAGTGTTACCTATAACTATAGGACAGTGCAAGACTGAAGAATGTTATAACTAATCCTGTCAGACATCTTACTTTAAAACAGAAGTGTCAAAACATGAATGAAACCTACCCAAATAAAAAATACAAGGCTGGTCATAAACATATGTACTTTTGTTTAACTGCTGATAATAAAATCAGAAACACACAGAGACCTCTAGTATTTTTTTCTGAATACTATAAATTTAACTACTTCCTTTAAATCTGGTGCACAGGACGTTTGCTATATAAAAGGTGAACTTTTTTAATGTATACCTAATTTCTCTTAAGAAGTTGGGTTTAAAAAAATTACGATCAGGTCTCTGGCTATAACCAATGCTCATTGCATGGAGCATCTCAATTACACTCCAAAGTTAGTGAGAAACAGGATGTTAAGCAATATTCTGATGTCAGAAAGGTGCTTAATACATGTTTGTTTAGCACGCCTCACAATTGCCAAAATCTTGTTTCATGCATTAACAGTGTTAAACGACCAATACAGAAAAGCAATGAAAGTTGAAAATGAGTTTTAAAACATTAAACACATCATTTAGTTTACTGTTTTTTTTTTTTTCTTTTTTACTCTTGTTTTATGATGGCTGCTCTCTCTTTCTGTGGTATTGGTAAGTATGTTACAACTTTCAATGCTGTAAAACTCTTTACATCCCTATACCTTTACATGGAAGTTGTTAAAGGTCCATGTACTACAAAGAATTATGATCATGTCTGTCTGATCATAAACCTTTTTATTATGTGTTCTTAACACATTATTATCCTCTCGAATTTCAATCCTGAGATGAACTTCTTGAAGTCTGTTATTTTGCACACATAAACTGATTATGATCGGACAACTGATCATAATTCTCTGTGTTATGTGTTTATAAATGGATGCAAAGAAGTCCATCTTGAGAAAGAGTCTTGACATCTATTACAAGAAATGCTTATTTTAGCCTCGCAAGACACTTTTTGCTTCCACAAGTAATAGTGTTTGCTTCACTTACAAGGTCTAGAGGTAATTCCATCTCCATGGGATACTGCATTAGAAACACTAAGGAATTCTCAGAATTTTTAGATGATAAGCATTTGTTTCCAAAAATATACAACCACACAGCCCACTGTTCTGAAAAGTGGTTAAAAAACTGCTCAGTGAAACATGTACAAGCTTTCACAAGTATTTTGTTTACTGTCAGAGTGATAAAACTGAAACAAGTTATGGCCCTTCTAGAAAGTGAGGACATATATGAAATCATCATGATTTTAATGTGCCTGTTGCATTTCTAACATAAACATCAGCTTTTGAAACTACATGTGCCTTGGGAGACACTTCTTGCTATAGCTGTTACTGGGTTGACAGTGCACATGATATATACGGGCATTGATATTTGAAATTCAGATTTTTGTTTGCATTCTAAATATACAATGCTGTTATCAAAACAAAACGTTAGATTTAAAATAAGTAGTTTCTGGGCATGGAGTTGGCAGTTACAGGAATGCTTATTTGAGAAAGATAGGAACCATAATTCACCTCATGAATCTATTCAATTTAGGAAAAGTTATAGAGGTTACTTGTATATGGTTCAGCTGAAGTGTAACAAATGCTGTGGCTCCTGCTACATGTAAGTCAGAATATACTAAAGTGCTAGTTACTTTCTGCCATTCTTTGAGGCATGGCTGTGCAGGATGGTCACACAAGGCTTTTGGTATTTTTCTGGCAGGTATGGTGGGAGGAGCTGATGTCTGAACAAATGAATAGGAAGCTTATGAAGACTAACAGATGTATGGTTATGTTAAAGGTAGGGCTGGGTAATTAAAAAAAATGATATGTAGATAGGGAGAGAGTGAAAGACAGAATTTATAAAACTAAACACGGAAGACGGACAGGAATCGAGGACAGTACATTTTGGATATGAAGTATGGTATTGGAGGTGGAAAAAAATTCAAGAGTATGAGGATGGAATAGAGACATAGAACTATATATATAAAAAAATGCAAAAAAGGGGACATAGGACCCCATTTCTTTTCTTGTTGAGAAAGAGTATGTATGTCCTTTTGCATTTCTACAGGAGGTTAAAGCAGTACATTTAGTTTTATTGGTACTTGAAAATACTGGAAGTCCATTCTTCTCATCAAGCTGCTAATAATCTCCTCATATTATGGGGTAGCTTTATAATTCTGAGTTTAAGTTATGAATGATTCTTAATGGTAAACTGTTAGTGGACCAAGTGTATAAGGTGACATCTGCTGACTGTACATACAATGGAAAGCTGTGAATCTTTTTGGATAACTTAAGAAATAAGGAATGCACTGGGTTGAAAACAAAGATAAGGAAATATAAAAAAAAAACGTATACCTTTTCCTCATATGTGAACACCACGTTTTTACAAGGCTCAGGTAAATTTTTTTAGGGGTATGTTGGAAATTATCTTTTTAACTGTACAAGTAGGACAAAAGCTAAAATTTACTGAGAACTTATTACACAGGGTTAGCAGTGAAGTGGAAGATAGAACTTGATTGGCATTCTTTAGGTACATTTAGGATAACAGATGCATGAGACATATATATTAGTGTTATTACCTATAGGCATTCTGGGAAATTTATGTAGGCCACTCTCTGAGGCAAAGCTCTGACCTGTGATTGTTATTTCATGAAAATACGTTCAGCAGTGTTGTATAGGGCTTACAGTCACTTGTTGAAATTACTTTAATCTATTTAAAGTTTCTTCAGCATGATACTTCAAGATGGCAGTTGCTAATATTATGTTGTTCACTTTACAATGGAAAGAGATCATTGTTCACAGGCACTAGAGAGCTGTGAGTGCTCCAAAGTAGCTGCACCTTGATGAAAGAACAACATATACATTACATTGTCTGTCAATTATCATTCTTTCTGTTTAATGTATTAACATTGGAATGAGAATGATAAAGTAAGTGGTTATTGCAGTTAAGTCCACCACATAGAGAGTGCAGGGGGCTTTATCTTGCAAAAGAAAAAAATAAATAAATAAATAAAACATAAATAAAAATGCTTCCTGTATGTGCCTTACTTACTCACCAAATGATGAGCTAATGTTAAGTCCTTACAAAGACTGTGTGAACACTCACAATCATTTTTGAGATGGAACAGCCAAACTGCAGTGATGTTAGCTCCAATGTGCTGAGGAAACATAGCGAATAAAGTTGACAGCAATCCATATGCAATTATCAAGGTGATATGTGATCTCTGTCAGATTTATCCCATCTACTGGCATTTTTTAAGCATTATGCTAACTTCTCAGTGGTGGCACTCAAACACAGGTGTGAAAGTATTTGGAAGGTCAGTTGTAAGTTGTAACTTTGATTTGGTTAAGTGCATACTGATTTTATTTCAAAAAATGAATTATAAACTGACAAATATAATGTGACTTCACAAAGCATCTACATTTTATTGTGATTAATAATAGGTTTGTTTCAGTGAAGGCAGTGACATTAAGTATAATGTACATCTTATTAGGCATTTTTCTCTTGTCTTTCTATCTGTCTCCTAATGACCATTGGCTCTCTCATTCCCATTTAGCCATTAGGGATGAGAGGTGAGTTGAATAGGAAGAGATCATCATGCTGCAAGCTAGCAAACTTTAATTGCAAGACCCCTGTGCTTGTTCCAGTCTTGGATGTTGGTTTTAGCTGCCATGAAAGGCAAACATCACCACCTCCATGGTGTAGTGCCTGTCTTGGGCCCCACTATCAAGAAACTTGTAATGGTGTGATACAAGGTCATACCCTACCTCTGCAGAGTTACAAGTCATCTCCCCTTTTTGATCTGCCCCCCCCCCCTAGCCTGGCATGAGCTCTGCTGTGCTCACTTGGACCCTGGCATCACAACAGTGATAATCTTCCTTGAAATGAAACACTGCCCCCCCTTAGAAAGAGAGAGAGAGACAGACAGACAGACAATGGGCTTAGCAGATATAGCCCCTTCATCAGCTTCTGTCATACTGGGGCTGTTAATAGAGCCCAGGTGACATGGATCATAGACAGAGCCCCTTCCTTTTACACCACAACGCTGACTATATTTTGAGGAAAATTTATGATAAGATCTGTGGGAACAAACAGAAGCTTGTGCAGGATCCACCAAGGCATGGTATCATCTTTGCACCTTTCAGACACTTCAATGTCAGAGCAGGATTTATATAGAGTCTTGCAAACGTTTGCTTCTGCTGATAAGGTAAAATTATATATCACATAACAATATACAGGTATGACATTGCTAGGGATTTTTTTTAATGATTAAGTAAACTGGTTCCTCTATCACTGTTTGTAGCCACAACTCAGGTAACAATGGTAGGGTACATACAACATATATAAGGATGATTTAAGGTATCCAATTACCCAACATGATTTGTGGTGGTAGTAGGTACCTGCAGAAAATCCATGTAGACATAGTCAGAATAGACAGTGAATGGGTAACACAAATGAAATGATGAATGGATGGTTGTTGGTAGATAAAATGAAGATGTCTGACTTATTTTAAATATGATTTAGGCATTGTTTATTGGGAGGAACAGTTGGTTCTTTAGTGGGTTTTTATGTATTTGTTCTTTCCATATGTGTTGACATAAAGAGATGATATACAATACGTTTAGCAGATTAAAATATTAGATATATTTTTCTTCTTTGTCATGTGGAAGATAGTAGTTTGACATTCTGAATACATTAGAAGAGGTCATCCAATGGCAAACATTTGCAGTGTTGTTTGGTCAAACATAGTAAGATACTTGTTTGTCAATATGTTCTTTTGAGACTGATTTGATGGCACATTAGTGGTTCAAAATAGTGAAAAAACAAACATATCTGTTTGGTTAAAGAAAGTTCTGTTTAGTGTTTTTATTTGCATTAGTAAAGTTATATTTGCCCACAGCTAAACATATGCAGTGATTTGGCTCCTCTTTCTTCTGAGTGTGTAGCATTTAGAAACCAAACATCTTAAGTAACAAATCAGTTAACACTCCAGTACAAAAACATCAGCAGGAACATTGCATACATAATGTCATAAAAGTCTAAATTCTGTCTTATGTTTTAAAAAATAAGACATTGCAATTGTGAAAATTTTAACAAAGCAATATTTTTATGTTGTCATGTTTTTGCATCAAAGATGACAGCTTAATTCAGACCCATATCCTTCTCATTGTTAAGGCCATTAAACTTTAGGCAGTGACAAATCAGCAATGTTTGTTGTTTTAGTAATGGGGGGGGTATTAAGAAACAAAGAGCACAGTGATACACAAAATAGCACGGAGAGCTCTGCCTTGCTAATGGAGAAATGGCAAGTGACATATGTTAATGACTGCATAGTGACCTGCAGACGAGTGTAAATCTGTTAACAAGAGCCATTGTATATGCAAAAGGGGTCTACTTTACTTGGCTGACTTTTCACAAAGTCAACTTTCATATGGTCGAGACCATATGATCGACTTTTGGAAAGCCGACCATGTAAAATAAACACATAAAACACAACAAACACTTACCTTAAAAGTGTTAGAAAGGGGGCAAGCCCCCCTGCACTCCCCATGAGGGATGTACCCCCACATCCCCCATAACTTAAATATACCAACTCTGAGATTGCAGTATAGTGGGGAAGACAGAAATTTTCCCATTCCACACTGTACAGAGATAGCGGTTCCCCATAGTTGGCTTTTCAAAAGTCGATCATATGGTCTCGGCCATATGAATTTCAACATTGTGAAAAGTCAGTCGTGAGAAGGGGACCCATGCAAAATATATTATTTATTTTTATTTATACTTTACTTATTTATTTATACTCTGTTGATTGGGTTACTCCCAATAGACCAGTTTCCTCTTTTCAGGAGAGATTTGAGTTGGTATTCAAAATGAGTAGGAAAATTTGGCCAGAGCACTTGGGAACTTCTACTTTTTTCATGTTTGTGAGCAAAAGCAAGGAGTGAGATGGAGGAGGAGGAGCACGAGGAGTGAGATTAAGGAGAAGGAACATGAGAAGTGAGATGGAGGAGGAGGGGCATGAGGAGTGAGATGGAGGAGGAGGGGCATGAGGAGTGTTGCAGGTTGCAGCAAAACAAAGAGCAATCTCTGGAAGGAATGCTGGAAAGAGCAGTTATGGCTGAAATGAGTCAGCAAACATGCCTGTTGTCAAGGTTCCTGTGGATGAGATGAGACAGCCTGAGGTTACAGTACTTGGAGAAAGAGATTTGGAAGATTCGGTTTTGTTCCAATTGATGAGAAAAGATAAAGCAGGGAATGGTGTTGACATTCTATGGATGCAGTCCATTGAACTGGTCCAGGAAAGTGAAGAAGAGGGAACCAGATGTTTGTGAGATGTGCTATGGGAATGTGAACTGCAAATACCAGTACATACACAATCACATGAAGTACAAGAGGAAGAGCATATAAAGAGCTCATATGTAGCAGTGATAGCTGCTATAGAGAAAAGAACAAATCAGAGTATTAAGCAGAGAAGAAAGCTTACATTAAAGATCTCTTTCAATAAAAAGACTTGGTCATTGAAGAGTATGATATTTGCCATAAAATAATTGAGCTATTCAGATTTAATACCTCACAAATTTGTTAAAGAGTTCATTTTGGAAAGGATCAGTTTTAATGAGACTAGTGAGACATTTAAACTAATGGAAAAATGTGTATGCAATTTAGTTAGAGAAACAGTCGTATCCCTGGAATGAAGATGCTTCAGGCAGTTACTCCAATGTTAAAAATAGACTGACATTCTGTTGTAGGTCAGATGACCAATAAGAAGAGGAAATTACTGCCTATTTTCTTTCTGTATGTCAGTCTGTGCATTCAGTGGAAAAATTATACGATGAAAGGAAAATTTGGGCTAGGGCATAGGGATTATATGTAAAATTGCAGGAAAAAGAAACACTGTGAATCATATTCCATGTTTAATGGTAATTGGGTTAACAAAACTATTAAATATTAATGCTAGCTTAATTTGTGTGTGTGTGTGTGTGTGTGTGTGTGTGTGTGTGTGTGTGTGTGTGTGTGTGTGTGTGTGTGTGTGTGTGTGCGTATGCGTGTGTGTGTGTGTGTGTGTGTGTGTGTGTGTGTGTGTGTGTGTGTGTGTGTGTGTGTGTGCTTGTGTGTGCAGAAAATCATTTTATTAATGATTTTATTGAAAAGTGATGTCATATTCATGGACAGGTAGGCCATTCCGCTAAAAATTGGAAGCCACAACATGAAGACTGGTGGTAACTTTGTTAAAGAGAATGGCATGTTGAAATTGAAAATATGGGTCAAACAATTCAAGCTGAGTAAACTGGTGAGGAATTATTACATGATTATGAAAAAGAGGGGGAAGTGGAGTAAGATGTTTGTGTAGATGAAAGAGAAAGTGGTTAAGAATGTTTAGTTATACAGACTGAAAAGATACTCAAAACAAGAAGAATGAAATGATATTGTCACAAGTAATCAAATTAGAGATAGAAAAAGAAAGAAAAAAATCCACTGAGAGAAAAATTGATACAAGAAATGTCCTATCCATTTCCTTATTGCAAACAGTGGAAGAAATTTAAGCAGAATTGCTGTGGTACAATAGTGTAAATATAATAAGCTTATTAGATACACCTTTAAATAAAAGAGCAGTTAAAACGAGTATGGAGACAGATCACTTTTGGTCATCATATGGTAATGACTGGGGAAATTATAGTGTGCATACTAACTGTCTAGTATTAATCTAGGATAATAAGCTCTATGGGTAATATTTCTGCTGTGGAATCATAATATTGTATGCAATATTTTTTTGTATAATCATAATATTGTATAATGTAGGTTATACTACAATATGTGAAGTTACTATTGTTTGGTCAGGAAGGTTTTTGATTAATATATTGTTTTATTAAAGGATAGGTAGCAAGATTTATGGTGGTTTATATATTTACATCAATAAATAAAAGAATACAACTTTCTCAAGGGTTCAAAAATGATTGGAATGTTAACATGAATATAGAGATTTTGAGATACTTTAACAGTGACATTAGTAGAAGAAACAGAAAGCAAGGCAAATACATTAAATTATGTAAAGACGTTTTACCATTTTGACTAAACATAGGACAGCAATATAAATATATGAAAGGAAAAATTAAGGATAGAAACTGACTTTGTTCTACAAGGTAATGTCATTTTATTTTGTGAAGTTTCTGGTCGTGCAGCAGTAGGCCTGTTTATGGATACAGACAGTTTATTATTGATAAAAAATGGAATATGAGAGATTATATAAGACATTCTGCCATCACCCAGAATAATACCGCAGTACAAGGACAAAATGATTGACTTCAACAATTGGCTAAGTTTCTGGTGTCATTCTATGGGGATCCAGTATCTGTCTTCTTGGGACGACATGGTTGACAGACCACGATGCTTTGCCACAGATGGCCTGCACCTGTCACCCCTGGGATTCCAGATACTGGCTAAGGCTCTTGCTGCCCCTATAGTGCCTTTTTTAGGCAAGGTTCAAATGATAAATTCACCACTGTAGCAGGAACAGGCAAGCAAAAACTGAGGGTAATGCTACTCAATGCTAGAAGTCTAAATCTCAAAATGTACTCACTCGAGGCACTCCTTAAAATGGAGAACATTGATATCTGTGCAGTGACTGAGACCTGGTTCAAGGCTCCAGAGAGCACCCCTGCACTACCAGGCTATAACTCATGCCACACCTTTCGGCCATGTAACCTGGACTGAAACACCAAAGGCGGAGGTGTGTCCATATTCATTAAGGAAATCCACACCTCCAGGCTAGTTGCTCAGCATAATGCATCCAAGGTTATCCAAGTGCAACTAACTCTGGGCAAAACTGCAATCCAAATTGTAGCTTGCTACAGATCCCCCACCATGCCCCAGGATTCCCACTCCTCTTTTCTTGATATACTGGAAAATATTAGGGTTCAACCAAACACCCTAATAATGGGCAACTTCAACTACCCCACCCACTGATAAAACTACTCGTGTACCAACTCCTTAGCTCAATGCTTTCTGGAATTCATAAACTCCAGTGCCCTGGATCAACTTATCCACACCCCCACCAGGGGCAACAATATCCTAGACCTAGTCATTGCCAACATGAGTGACCGATGTTCCACACCTAAAGTCAACTCCTTGTTGGTCCAATCCGACTATAAGCTAATCACCCTTGATATTCACATCCTGCCTCCACCCCCACATTAAGGAAACCACGGTAAAAAATTTCTCCTAAGCCAACTTCATGCTTCTTAAGACAGAAGTGGTGAACTTCATGACACCCATGCAGATGGACAATAAAGTTATGACTGTTGAATCCTACACAAATGAATTCTATAAGCACTTACATGAGGGCATGGATTGTGCTATCCCAAACAGAACCAAGACACTATCCTCCAAAAAAAGGAAGCCAATCTGGTGGTCCCCTGCCATAAACAAACTGTACAACAGAAGGAAGAAACTGTTGCAAAACAGAGTAAAATCCCATGAGTGGAGAAGCTCCCAGGTCAGCCTCAGTAAGAAGCTGAAATCACTTATAATATCCTCCAAAGCTAGTTACGAAAACAAAACTGCCACTAATTCTAAAAACAACTTCAAAGCATTCTATAGCTAAGTCAAGAATCTCGATGGCAACACCCAGATCTGCTCTGAGTTACAGCACAACAGCATGAAAATTTCAGAAAGAACTGATATTGCCAACATCCTTCCAGATAGGTTCAGTTCTAATTTTACCTCCCAACTCACCCACTACAGGGCCCATATCTATACAGGAAGAATGCAGAGTCCCCTGTAATCACAAATATGCAGATAAAAGCTGCACTCTCTAAAGTCAAAAACAAAGCATCCATGGGACCGGACAACATCCCAGGCTGTGTTTTACACAAACTTAAGAATGAACTGGCTCCCCACTTAAGCAACATGTTCAGTAATAGCCTTGCATCAGGCTTTGTGCCCACTGAATGGTGCACAACAACAGTTATCCCACTCCACAAAGGGGGAGCCACCACTGATCCCGGGAACTATTGGCCTATTAGACTGATGAGCCTGGTCTGCAAGGCCATGGAACGTATCATCATGCAACTCATAAACAAAGACATTGGCAACCTCCAAACTCTGGATCCCACCCATTTCAGGTTTGTGAAAGGCAGATCATGCCTTCTGAACCTGATCGACGTCTTTGAGGCAGTCACCAAAGCAGTAGATGAGGGCAAGATGGTTCACACAGCCTATCTTGACCTCACCAAGGCTTTTGACACCATCCCCTATTCTGGAATTATAGATAAACTCACTAAACGAAGTATAAATCCCTACATCACAAGATGGGTTGCCAACTGGCTCACTGACAGAACCCACACTGTAAAAGTTGCAGACTCCAAATCTGACCTCAAAGCAGTGACAAGTGGAGTACCACAGGATTACGTCCTGGGACCTCTCCTGTTTGGTATCTATTTCTTTGAAGTACAGGCTAACACAGAAGGCCTCTGGCTAATGAAGTTGCAGATGACTGCAAACTACCCATGAACTACCACATAGGCAGCAATCTACTTAACACCAAATGTGTGATAAGAGACCTTGGGACCCAGGTGGACAGTAGTCTCTCCTTTGATAGTCACATCGTCACAGTAGTCAGGAAGTCCTTCTACATGGCACACCTCATCATAAAAGGGTTCTCATCCAGGAAAAAAGAGATCATTGTTCATTTCTACTCGACACTCATTAGACCCATTATAGAGTACAACGCCCTTTTTGGAATGTACCTCACACGACATCAGCAGCAGCTGGAAAGGCCACAGAAGTACCTCACAAATAGGATTACTGACCTCAAACAAATGCCCTACACTGACTGTCTCAAAAAACCCCAGCTTTACTCCGTAGCATATCGCCTACTCCGAGGTGATCTCTGCCTAACATATAAAGCTATGTCAAACCCAGAGCTGTTGGACATGCTACACCTAAAAAAATTCCCAATCCCTCTGAGCAACATGCTCTAGTAACCTAATCATTGTCACCACAATAAACAGGACATGCTGGAGGGATAGATTCCTGTCCCAGAGACTTCCCATACTCTGGAACAGGCTACCCATCTATGTCAAGTAAAGTTCTTCATTAGCACTCTTCAAGAAAAATCTTAATGAGTGAATGTGAAATAGGAAATACACCCCAGAGATCACTTCTGTGTCTCTGCTCGACAGTGGCACAGGAAAATAACTTTCTTGGGTGGCGTAAGCCAGGGAACCTTGTTGGCTAGGCTTATGTAGGCCCTTGGGCTGATAGCCTAGTACCTACCTATCAACCTATGAACCTATTAACTGGGCAGTACTGAAAATTACAGGAGTAATGCAATGAAAGGCTGGTATTATTTACAGGATATTTACAAATGGAAATTTTTAAAGGAAGTGGTTAGAGATGTGGTTTGATTAAAAAAGAAAATATAAGATTGTGCATCCTAATTTAGAATATTGAGTAAAATGGAAATTTATGAAGAAGAATGTCAGAAATTAAAGGAAATTATATGAGCTGATGATTAGAAAGCAATGATAAAGCAAAAATAATAGTAAATATAAGAGCTACATTATTGACAAAAATGTGTTGTTAAAGGTAGAAAAGAAGTTAATCCATTTTAAGTAAGCAAATAAAGTATAGCAATGTATTTCAGCTTTTCCAAGTTAGAAGACAGAAGCGATAGATAGAAGAGATAGATAGAAGATAGAAGAGATAGATAGAGATAGATAGAAGCTCACCTGTCCACAGAATGATTGGCAGTGGAGTTATTATGGTGTTAAATTGTCAGCCAGCTCCCAGTCATCATTGAAGGCACATACATATGCACCTACCTGCATATCTTTATAACTCACTCGACCGCAGGGAGGACATGCAGACTCCACACAGAAGGCGCTCCACCTGAAAACTGAACCGGAGAGCCTTTTGCTGTGAGGTGACAACTCTAACTGCTGCACCACAGTGACTGACAAGTAAGCAAAGTATAATGAAAGTATATTAATGGAGGTACTGAATGTGAAAGGTGTGACAGTTAATAGACAAGAAGAAATTAAATCTGTAAATCTTTTTGATTTAAAGCTTTGTATGCACAGAAACAGACTATACATAAAGTAGAATGGGTGATAAAATATGCCTATAGAAACAATGGCTGTATTAAGTAGAGAAATTACAAGACTTATATGGGAAAAGGGTAAAAACAAAGTATTGAGTAACTGGAGACCCATATTATTATGTAATTTGGAATATAAAACAGTCACTGATATTTTTCAAATAATGTTTAATAATGTCAGAAAAGAAATAGTTGGTTATGGAGTCTATGGGATGAAAGGAAAGGAGATATGTTGGTTATAGTTAAGATAGTGATAGATTAAATTGTTCAAAACCATAGTGATGGTATATTGCATAACCAAAAAAAAAAAAAAAAACAGCTGAAACATAAACCATAAAATCTCACTTTATTAAAACCCTTCAGTAAGTCATTTTGTCTATGCACAAGACTTCTTCAGCCTGAATGTAACAAAAACAAACACAGCATTTAAATAATTTGATAGGTCACATGACTGCCACTAATTAGTGCCTAACACTTTTTCTTTAAAAAAATACTTCTCATTGTCATTCAACCCTGGTGTCAAATTGCAGTATTTTCTTTTTGGCTTACTACTACTTCTCTTGTAAATCTAAATTTGTAGTCTAACTGATTTTACATATTTCTTGTAATACATTTTATGTTGGTAGAACCACAAGAAAACTGAGATGCAGAATCTATGAACATCGATATGCAATAAATACTAAAGGTGAGAAAAATGCCCTTAGTAAGCATTATAATCATGGTAATTGCCCACAGAATTTTAAACTTGTTGTTTTGGAACAGATTTATTTAATGCTAAGGAGGAGCTTGATTGGCTGGACTATCTTTGGCAGGTGAAATTGGATGCCTACCATCCACCAGGGTTGAATGACAAAGAGAATTTTATTTATTTATTTTTTTTTTAAGAAAAAGTATTAGGCACTAATTATTGGCAGTCATGTGACCTGTCAAATTGTTTAAACGCTGTGTTGATTTTTGTTACATTTAGTCCGAAGAAGTCTTGCACACAGATGAAAGTGCTTCCTGGTTTTAAGAAAGTGAGATTGTATGGTTTATGTTTCAGCTGTTTTTTTTTTTTTGGTTATTCTTTTAAGGCTTAGTGTTCAATGTTTAATTCTTCTCACTATTACTATTATTACTGATGGTATATTCATTTAATGTGATATTAAAAAGCCATATGATATGTCATAATTAATTATAGAATATGTATAATATTCCTGATAAAAGTATTAATTATTGAATGTTATTTCTGAAAATGCAACTAAAAACATATTAATAAATTTGCAAGTACACAAAAAGTCAACTAACCAAATGTTAAATCAATAGTGTCACATGTAAAGAATGTTATAAGGCAAAAAATACCAATAACAATATAAATAAATCATAACATAAATAACTGTTTAAGTTTCAAAAGTGGTGCTATAGAAATTCTATCATTAAGACCTGGAGGGGAGTATGCATTCAGTCTGATCTGCCACTTTAACTCAATGTACTCCAAATATTCCTCAACAGGTCCGCCCCTTTGTCCCAAATCAACTTGTTCAAGAATAAAAAAACTAAAACTGTGATTACTTTGGTCATTAATATGCCTAAATAAAGCATTCTTCATATTTTTCTGCTTGATGTCATATAAATGTTGGTAGACTCTAAGTCTAAAAGCATTTTTTGTTTTCCCCACATAATAACCTTGGCAGTTTTTACATACTGCAATATAAACAACCCCCTTAGTATAGCAAAACATTTTCTTTTTATTAGTAATGGATCCAAAATTCTTAAGATTAAATTTGTCTGTATTCATCATGAAAGGGCACTGGAGACATCTACCACATTTATACGTGCCACCTCTAGTGAGATTAGGTTTGCCTTTTTCAAGTAGTCCTTTTATTGATGTACTCTTTTTATAAACTATAGTGGGTCTCTTACCTATCTTGTCCAAGACCCCAATGTCATTATCAAAAACCTTCCAATATTTATGTATTATGTATTTGATTTCTTCAAAATCTGCAGAATATGTGAGTGTCAATGCATGTGTAAAAATAGTATTATTGTGCCTCACATTGTTGTGGCCATCCCTATTGCCCAATAGGGCTCTAAAGTGTCCACTGGTCCTCTTATTTATAACTTCCTGAATGATGTTTGATAGAAAAGACTCTGGATAACCTCTTCTTTGAAACATATTGGACAAATTGTCACATTCCTTGGTAAAGTCATGAAAGTCAGACACCATCCTGGCCAATCTAACACATTGGCCCTTGACCAGGGCCTTCTTCTGGTGCAAAGGATGTGCACTAGTAAAATGTAATAATGTGTTAGAATAGGTTGGTTTCCTATGTAGTTGGGAAATAAAACAGTTGTTCACATAATCTTTCTTTATGGTGATGTCCAAATAATGAATATAATCTAGATCCTTGACCATAGTAAATCTCAAAAAACTGGTTGTACTGTTCATGTACGAAAATAACCTATTCAAATCTTGCTCTGATTGATTCCAAAACAGGACAATATCATCAAGGTATCGCCCATACAATACCCATGAAGTCCTGAATTCGGAGTTAAAAATGTATTGATCTTCCCAATGTGCTAAGACAATGTTGGCGAAGATTGGTGTACAACATGCACCCATGGCAACTCCAAGCCTTTGTTTAAATAAATGTCCTTCAAATGTAATGAAATTATTTTCCAAAACCATCTCCATACAAGTACGGATGGTCAAGATGGTGTCATGATTCAATGACGAATTACTGCATAGAAACTCATAGAACCAGTCCAGACCTATATCATGTGGTATAACTGAAAACAGGTCACAGACGTCAATAGTCACCAGGATGAGGTTACTGTCATACATATTCTGATTGACTTTACCAAGGAAGTCCCATGAGTCCTTAATTATAGTAGTCCGATTATCAAGGACCCCCTTAATCATACTGTCAATGTATTTTGCTATACTAAATGTTTTGGAGGCTTTAGCATCTACAATGGGTCTTAAAGGTGGACTGTGTATTGATTTGTGAATTTTTGGTATTCCAAATATGGTGGGAATCCTGGGATGTTTGGTTAAAATGTGGTTGTGTGTGTCTAGTGTGATTTGTCCATTCAGTAAAAGTTGCTCCAATTCTAAGTCAATGTTACGATATGCTATGTTTAATTCATTTCTTGAGGTCTCAGTGTACACTTCACTATATAGTATGTCAAACATTCTACTATTGTAATCATCAGTGTTCATAATAACCAGACCCCCACCCTTGTCCGGTTTCATAAGTCTTATATTAGTCTGATGTAAAATTTCACTCAAAATACCCTTCTCCTCTATTTTTAAATTATCTATGGGTGAGTCATTATGCATATAACCCAATCGTGTTCTAATGTCGTTTTCACATAGAACCTCAAATATTTGTACCAAAGGGTGATTGGGAGGTTGAAAGGTACTTGGTCTTCTAAGGTTTGAGCCACAAGTAAAATTACTATCAGGAAAAAATAAAGCTAGATTTAATTTCCTTGTAAATAGTTTTAACTGCACCATAACATCTACTATGTTGCCCTTACTAGTAGGCACAAAATTCATACCTTTGGATAGAAAATCGGCCCATTCCCTAGTGACAGTAAGACCACTGTAATTATAAATACTGAAGTCACCCAAATCATTAGTCACAATTGAAAGAATCGCATTCTCAGTCTCAGTATGTGATGGGCTGCTTATCTCCGGTAGTTGTTCCATCCCCCCCTCCCCCTCCGTGGTGCAGATCGAGGACTGTAATAATTCAACCTCATCTGTCTTTGGTTGATTAACCTCTCCGATCTCCTGAGGGGGGCTTGTTCTAAAGGGATTTCCTCTCCTTCCTTATCATCTTGTGTCTCACAAACTTGCCCTAATGTATAAGTACTGTGATTACCAGTCATTTGATTAAATTGCCCTCTTGGGGGGGTCTAGATAAGCCACACCCTTCTCATAATCCATTTTGTCCCTACATAACTTCCTTTCCTTTCTCCCTTTTAAATCACTGAGTTCGTTATAGACAGTATCAAACACAGCATTAAAAACATTTTTCTTAGATTCAAACAATAAGTCATTTTTAATGTTGACATCTACCTGATTAATTTCTCTTAACAATAGTCCCATTTTCTTATTGTTATCCACAATAAGAATACGTAACAATTCACAGCCTTGTCTGTTAAAAAATCCCAAAAGTTCTTTGTAAAGATGTGAATCCTTTTCCAACCCGGTTGGATATTTCCACATTCGTAGTCCTTTAGGGACTTGCTCCCTCTTAATACATTCAGTTAGGTACTCATTTTCTAACTGAATTTTCTTATATTTGAATAACAAAGTTTTAAACATGTGGATTTGTTGATCTAGTGTACCCAGGTCAGAATTCACATTCTTGTTCCTACAATTTAAACCGAGATCAGTTTTTAACCAATGTTCTATGGAAAGGTTAACATAGTCTGCTTCACGAGGCTCATGCATATTCAAGCCTTGAGTGCCAGACGCACCAATGGTAGTGGAATACGTCACTTCCTTATTCCCGTTACCCTGGCAATTATTTCCTTGTCCCGGAGGAATGGAAGAACAAGAACTAGACTGTGAAGTGTCCAAAGGTCTATTTCTCAAGCCAGCATTGTCCCTGATAATATTATCGACCTTGGCTGACAGTTCAGCAACAGTCTTGGTAAGAAGCGTCACAGATGTCAAGACACTTTGTGAATCGGCACCATCAACGCTGGTCACCTGGCCACTTGCATCCATAACAAAACACCGACAAACTCAGTAAGCAGAATAAAAACTAGAATGAACAGCAGATGCAGGGTGGTATCCAACGAGACGGAGCCCGAATAATGAAAAAATTCTTTACTCAATCCAATGATCAAAATGAAGTACAAATACACATAAAGTCACAGTTTAAAAATGATAAAACAACAAGTTAAGCGCTTTTGTCAATACTCAGACTTCTTCAGAACAGTGAATTGCTGGCTGATAACTCCTTAAATACACACCCAGTCAATTAGTAAAATATTACCCCACATCATTTCCTTTCAATTAAGAAACATCACAGGAAGTGTAAGGTAGTAGTGAATACTCCCCCTGTTTGCAACATTTTATGTTGGTAGAACCACAAGAAAACTGAGATGCAGAATCTATGAACATCAATATGCAATAAATACTAAAGGTGAGAAAAATGCCCTTAGTAAGCATTATAATCATGATAATTGCCCACAGAATTTTAAACTTGTTGTTTTGGAACAGATTTATTTAATGCTAAGGAGGAGCTTGATTGGCTGGACTATCTTTGGCAGGTGAAATTGGATGCCTACCATCCACCAGGGTTGAATGACAAAGAGAATTTTATTTATTTATTTATTTATTTATTTTAAGAAAAGTATTAGGCACTAATTATTGGCAGTCATGTGACCTGTCAAATTGTTTAAACGCTGTGTTGATTTTTGTTACATTTAGTCTGAAGAAGTCTTGCACACAGATGAAAGTGCTTCCTGGTTTTAAGAAAGTGAGATTGTATGGTTTATGTTTCAGCTGTTTTTTTTTTTTTGGTTATTCTTTTAAGGCTTAGTGTTTAATGTTTAATTCTTCTCACTATTACTATTATTACTGATGGTATATCCATTTAATGTGATATTAAAAAGCCACATGATATGTCATAATTAATTATAGAATATGTATAATATTCCTGATAAAAGTATTAATTATTGAATGTTATTTCTGAAAATGCAACTAAAAAAATATTAATAAATCGTTGGCTGTGCAGAAAGATTGAAGTTAAATACTGTGAAAGAAAAACTAGAAAGAAATAATTGTGAGGAACATTTTTATTTAAGATTTGTTAACCAGGAAAGTCTGACTTAGAACAAAGCCAATTTTCAGCCAACGACTGGGAGAAATGCTCTAGATGCATGTCTTTATAACAGGGAGAAAACTGGAGAACCCAGAGGAAATCCCCATGAACATAGGGAGAACATGCAGACTCCACACAGAAGGCACCCCAGCAAAGAATTGAACCACAGAACCTCTTGTAGGGAGGTGACAACACTACTGCTGCACCACTGTGCCATAGTTCATTCATAGGAATTTAGCAACATTGCCTACAATGATTTATTATGCTGATGATGCTGTTATAAACCATGGTATGGGTAAGTAGTGTCATGATTGATTTTTTTTTTTCCTTCTAAAGATGATAGGATTAGATTTAAGTAGATTTTCTGTAAAGGATTTGGAGAAATAAAGAAAACTGATTATATATATATATATATATATATATATATATATATATATATATATATATTACAATGCATGACACTGAAGTGTTAATCGTTAAATTCAAAAATGGATTATACTAAAACAGTGGAATGTTTTAGTACAAGAGGTAAAGGACTTATTTGTTGCATGGAAACCATATGACTGAATTTTTCAGAAAAAAGTTTACATAATACATTTAGTGATATTAGGGTGTTTATGTGGAGTTTTTATATATCCAGGATGGCTAAAATGATCTATTGGATTTTTTTCATGTAGTTTGAGGTCTGAGATTAAATCCTGTAAAAAGTGTTATATCATGCAATACAAATGATAGAGGGGAGGTGGGATTAATAAATCCAGTATTCTGTGGGAATCACTGCATTTATTTTATTTTTATTTTTATTTTATTTTGGGTATGTAATGCTAGATAAAATAAAGAAAGATGGATTGTGACTAAAATAGTAAATATAAAATATGAACACATTTTCAAGCTGATACAATCCAGGAAGTAAGAGAGAAAAACAAATGAAAGAGAAGCTACAGAATATATGAATAAAATAAAAAAATGGAAAAGTCATATAATAAAAATTAAAAAAAAGAATAGAAAAAGTTATGAAATATTTATGGATAAATACAGAATTTTCTTATGGCAGGGAATAGAACGAGAAATGAAAGAAGCTATTATATATTCGAGAAAAAAGAACTGAATATATTAAGGAATACAAAGAATTTTTAGAGACCGATAATTACAAAACTCCCAGCAAAGTCAGTCATGAACTGAAATCAGTTATCTGAAAGGCTACAATATATGTGTAAGAAAGAGGAAACAGTTGTGCATGTCATTTTAGAGTTTATAAGAAAAAAGCTATGGAAAGGAATTGGATATAAATGGAATATTGCAAAACTGAGCATGCAAATAATGTATATGGATTACAAATATGAGCAGAAAAAGCCGAATGGGATGTAATAAATAATTTATTGTTTTTCAAAATATTTGACATATTTTGTTTTCGAGATACAATGAAGTTTTGAATAATAAAAATGGGATGGGTATGCAATAGTAAGATAGGCAGAAATAGGTTATGGGTGAAAGAATGTGAAGGTGTATATAGTTTGAATTTTATATTATGTGGTTTTACAATGAGGGTGGGAGGGTGTCCTAATGGTTAAGGTGTTTGCCTTACAAACACAAGGTGCAGGGTTTGAGTCTCACAAGGGATAACTGGCAAGGCTTAAAATGGCTTGCAAGGGCATTTAGCTTAGTACTAATCTATGAACCTAGGAAATGCAAAAATAAAATGAAAAGGGAGAAGAAATGGTGAAGAAGCTTTTTATTTTAAATAGGAGAATGTGTTTTGAAGTTTTATATGATGCTACTTTGATTGTTTAAACAAAGAACCCTTCATTTACATTCATCTGAGCTACCAAGAGCTAAGACAGATGGGGCCTTGGTTTAACATCTCAACCAAAGTATGTCCCACTCAGGAATGTATCACCTCATCCTCCTCACCCCCTCATGCTGCACCGCAGGGTCAATATCGGTAAATTCGACTAACTACCTGGTTTGGGAATGGAGCGCATAAACTTTGGATCATCCTACACCAAAGACAAATATACTACATGCTGAGTTGGTGTGTCTGCTCTTTATGATAACTCAGACATTGTGGTCTAATTCAGAAATGTGTAAAATACCATGATAAGCCTCAGTGATGAGTAATTCTGAATATCAACATTTTAGTCTACAGGAATATCACTTATGCAAAGATGCAAGGAGTAGCATTTGTTGTAGTTGGTCAGTATGTGTTAGTGGCCACTTAAGAGAGCCAGTATCCAATTTGTAGTTTGTGACTACCCTTTGTATCAATGAATATTCCATTATCATTGGCTATACTACTGCCTTCATGACTAGGACATTGTCAAATGTTAATATATAGATAAAGATCCCACTTGATGCTAAGATTTATGCAGCATTAACCATTTTTGCTACGGGAACCTTTCAGCATCTGACAAGGGACGCATTAGGAGTTTCATAGACATCACCCACATAGATTCTATGCAAGTTCCTAAATGTGATCTTGTAGCATGTGAGAGGCATACTTTTTTTCCATGGACAGGAAGATTAAATCCCATAAAGATAAAAACCTCACTCATCAAAGTAAATAGGCAACTAAGAGGGTTAATTAGGTCAAGCAAAGCCAGCTTTGACAGTAATATAGCCTCCTAGGTGAACGATAACCATAGGGCCTTCTACAGTTTTGTCAGAAACCTCAAGGGCAGCACGCAGGAATGTGTTGAACTGATGGTTAATGATGCCACATTCAATGAGCCTGGTGATATATTGAACATGTTAGCAGACATATTCAGTTTCAACTTTGCCCTCTCTAACTATAGCGAGGGAGCATGTACTGGCTGCACTCAATAAAGTGAATAACACTGCCTCAGTGGACCCCAATAACATCCCAGGGTGTCTCTTGAGTTGTCTAAAATATGAGTTATTATTTAATTATAGTCTTAAAACAGGTTTTGTGCCATGTGAATGGAAGGCTACAGTAGTCATCTTCCTTCATAAGGGAGGACCTTCAACAGATCCTGGAAACTACAAAGGCATTAGTCTGACTAGTCTTATTTGCAAAGCCTTGGAAAGAATTATCATGGAAATTATCAACAAAGACATAGGGACCTCAAGACACTTGATCCATCCCTCTTTGGCTTTGTCAAAGGAAGAGCTTGCTTACTGAATCTGGTTGACTTCTTTGGAAAGGTCACTAAGTCAATGGATGTGGGAAAACTGTGCATACTGCCTACCTATATCTTGCTAAGGCATTTGATACAATACCTCACTCTGGCATTATCAACAAACTTACAAAACTAGCTATAAACCCCTTTATAATATGTTCAATAGCTAGCTGGCTCATTGATCGGACCCAAGAGATTAGAATCAGTGGGGCCAGCTCCACAAAGATGTTGGTCATCAGTGGTATGCCCCAGGGCTTTGTTTTAGGCCCAATCCTCTTTGGCATCTACTTCTCAGATGTCAAAGTTAGTGTCAATGACCTCCAGCTAACCAAGTTTACAGGTGAACGCAAACTGGGAGCAGTCACTGAATACTCCCAAGAGGAGAACACACCGGGAAAGTCTAATACAGACAAATGTTTGGTGCCAAAGCCATGGCTTAAAACTCAATATCAAGAAAGACATTCATATATACATACATCCCAGGTAACTAAATCATCAAAGAAACAGCCTTAGAAATTGATTCACTAGTCAGGGATCTGGGAAATCATGTAGACAGTAACCTATCCTTTGACCAACTTGTACTCAATTTACTAACAAAATCCTTCAATGTTGCTCAACTTATAAGGAAGAGCATGGCATCTAGGTCCAGAGAGGTCATCATACCACTATACTTGGCCCTCATCAGGTCCATCATAGAGTATAATGCCCCTTTGGGCATGTATCTAACCAGACACATGCAACAACTGGAACATCAACTAATGTTCCTTACAAAAAGAATCCAGGGTGTAAACACAATGTCCTATGCCAATTTCTCAAAGTCTTGTCTTTTTAGTCAGTATCATGCAGACTTCTGAGAGGTGGTCTTTGCCTGGTCTGTAAGGCATCCCTGGACCCTCTTTTGAAGAATCATTTGCACATCCACATAAAGAACATCATCCAAACTGCTAGATTAAAGGACCTAAATTTTGCTTGCAACATAAATAGGACATGTTGGAAAGACAGATATGTTTCTCAGAGAATCCCCTTTCAATCCATTTAATGGAACAAGATCCCCATCTATGTGAAGCAGAGCTCCTCCTTATCCCTATTTAAGTGCAACGTGGACTATTGTATGAATAATTAGAAATGTACCACTTGTCTGTCTGCATTGTCTGTAATGGACAGAGGTAATCAGTAAATCACCGCCTATAAATCAAATTTGTGGGTCAAACTGGGGCTGTATGGCTAGTCTTGTAAGGGCCCTTGTGGTCATTAGCCTAGGATACACCTATGAAACTATGAACCTAAGCAGAAGAGGAAATCACACCTATGCATACATTCTATAGCTTTGCCCATTTCCTTGAAATTCTGAGTGTCATCGACTGGACCCACATTAGTATCAAGGCTATATCTGCTCCACATGACATCTGGTATATCAAAAAATAAGGGCTTTCACACCATCAGCTTCCTGGTGGTATGCTGTATACATGGTATATTATATACAGTGTGCCTGTGCATGATTCAGGCAGTACCATTAATACCTACATCTGGCATATGTGTGACTTATATTAGAATTTTGTATTGTGTAACTTTCAACAGCATAATTTAGTTTTATATGCACACATTGCTCCCTCCAAAGTCCCTGACTGTCTTGTCCCATCAAGGAAGGTAGCAGACCACTCATAATGGTGTTCACTGTTATATGTTGCACATGACGCTGGGTACACCTTGTCACTGTGAGTGATAATCTACATCCACAGCCCACAAATCAAGAGAGAGAAGGCATATAGCATCATACTGTCACAGATACATGACATCATCAGAATGTGATTGGATTGCTGAGGCCCACTTCCACTGCTTGGATATATTTGGGGGTAAACTGCAGTATAGTTGTATAGACCTGCAACGACATATTTGTGACCTATGATATACAACATAACAAGGTGCTACAAAATCAGTACAACATGCGAGCATCGTAGCACTTGTTAACACATCTGTGGCAGCAGAAGACCTGAATCTGGGTGAAGAGTTGTTAGAGGGACCAGTGATGACTATACACCATGTGAAGCAGAGATGAGTATAGTATGTCATAAAACTGGCAAAGAGGTGGTTTCTGGTCCATAACTGTAAGACATGAAAAGACAAAGCCAGAATAAAACTGATATATGTAACAGCACAACCAGACTACACATTTCAGTACATAAACTAGAAATTACCAAACACATTTAGATCGGGGGGAGGGTCTGCCATCAACATTTGCTCAGATGATGTGGGCCACAGTGTCAGGGGACAGCAATGCTAGCATAGATAGAAGGGTCATCAGTGGTCAATGCAGTAGTCACACACAGCTAGGAGTTTGGTGGGAGTCAGGGATCATAGCCTGCAATGAAGGGGTTGAGTGTCGATTGGCGTCATGCTGCATGGGTACAATGTATGCCCCCCCATTGCCAGGACTGAAGGAAATCTGTCCTTGGGATGGTTTTCCACATTTGGAGTGTGTACTGGAACCCTGATGTGGTCTGCCATGCAATTATTCCAGTGAAATGTTGCATCTGTGACAATGGAAACAAACACAGGTAGATGTTACTCAACGGTGAGCTACAGGATAGAGTGATAGTGTTGAACTGCAGGACTGTTTGTTTGATTGATTGTTTTGCTCAGTGTGGTGTGCCCTTGATGGAGCAAGAACTGCATCAGCCATAATCATGGGACTGTAATACATGAGAGGAAAAAGTGAAACTGTGAACTGACATTTTTCGAATAGAGAGCAATATATTTTTTGTTGTTTTGTTGTTTTTGAAATGAAAAGCAAGTGTCCTGTGATCCATCTGCAGTCAAGTCATCAAAGTGAAAATGCTGCAAGGCAAACTAGTCCATTAAGATGCATTTCAATTTGTGGTCCAGTATTTTTTATTTTTTTTGCATTTGTGTGACTGCATTAAGGACACACAGTATTTGCTGCCTAAATCCTACATCCAGATACAGTTGTGATTCCAATATTTGACAGTCCTGTCTGTGTAGCAAGGTAAGTTTTGAGAGACAGAGTGCCATGACATGACATGACATTCAGTGTCCATCCATGGGTTTCACATGTGGATTTGGAGATTGTGATACAGATCTTTCACACAAGTCAGTGATTTTGTGGTCAACTTTCCTATCTCTGAACAGTGCACTGACATCTTCCCCCTGCGAACAGTTGAAAGGAAATTTTATTTTCCTTTTCTATGGACCTCTCACAATGTCGGCATTCTGAATATTGATCATATGGTGTCGGCCTTATGGTTGTTGGCATTCTGGAATGTCGGCGTTCTGTAGGGGATCCATTTTTCCTTACTCTTCCAAAAATATGCTAATGTATTAGTTGACCTGTCAGTGAAGATACAGCAGGTTATCCAGTTCACAGGGTATGTGCCAGGTATTGCTGGGGGTTGTGAGGTATGTCACTGGAATGTAACTTACAAAGTTAAGTTCCCTTATTTTATTTATTTATTTTTTATTCCTTCTCCAATTCATTTTTTTTTTTATTGGATCAGCTACAGCGAAGAAACAGAGTAGCAGCAATCAGTGAACCCTTGACCTATTTCACTGCAAGGTGATAAAGGCTATCCTGTAAAAGATAACCTGGTGGGCTCACTAGTGACCTCTGTAGCAGAATCTCAGGTAGAAAGTGAAGACTGTTTTGGATGGTGTCTTGGATGAGCCTAGGTAGGGAAAACGGCAGGTTATTTTTTCTGAAATAGACTTGGGACTTCATGCTTGGACTGACACTCTGGACCATCTCCTTTCTTGGCCTGTAAAGTCATGCATCCAGACGACTGTAGCCATTAGGACACAAGAGCCTGAGCTCCCCCTGAATGTTGGTCATAGGGATGACTGACTTCAGATTGGGTTCACTTCTATTCATTTGCCTCCTCTACCTTCCCTTTATCCTCTTTCCTCCAACCCATTGAACCTTATTACCATCTCTGTCTTCCTTTCTTTAAAAAAAAGAAAAAATATAAATGGGCACTTGTCTGCAAAACATATATTCTCTTATCCTCTATCCACTATCTCACCTTCATGATATCTTCCTGTATATTATTCTGCTTGCTCTTCCCTTTTTCTGATTGCTCTTCCTTTTTACCATTTTCTAATGATCGTCTTTGCCACTGTGCTATGTGGATTTAGTATGACTAATCCCATCTTCCTAAATGGACAAAAGAATAATCCAAACTAAAATATGTAGTACTCAGGCTGGTATTCAGACATAATCCCACATGAGCATAAGCTGCTGAAACAAAAGGGGACAATTTTCACACTTCTTTTGCTAATCACCAGTGGTGGCCCATGCACTGGGTTAGTAAAGGTAGCTCTTTCGTTCTGTCTCCCACAAACATGACAAACATGCACACATTCTAACACACACACACGTGCTCACGGACACATTTCAGTACCTCTTAGCAGACCTTGATTTTACAGAATGCCCATTATTTTGCCTGTTATATTTGCTATGCCCCTTGTCATGGATGTATACAATCAGTCACTAATGCCAGACATTAGAGCTTCATACCTCTTATAGTTTATTTCAGCATCTTTCTGTAAAATATATTGTTATTTTCACTTTATGAGTTAGGTAGAGTTATTCTCCAAAAGTGTCCCTCCTGTCTTATACCATCTACCATATTGCAAATTTTCTCATTAACCTAAAAGGAGTTGAGAAGTACAGAAGCTTACCACACACAGAGTCATAGACAGTCTCTCTCTCTGTCTCTCACATACGCACAGCACACACACACCCACACACACCCACACACACACACACACACACACACACACACACACACACACACACACACACACACACACACACACACACACTCACTGAGACAGCACATACCCCTACAAACATACACAAATTGTCACACACATGCATACACTCGTACACTCCCCTGCAATACCATTCTGTTAAATTCCACAACATTTTCCTGCTGCATTGTTTATTTCATACAATGCAATAAGTGAAAACAGTATTTTGGCCATATTAATTAATAAGGCTGGCAGTGTTAATTTATGCAGAAGAGAATTCTCTGAATAACCTGACTGTGTAAACCCCTTACTAGAAGGATTTCTAAAGACCATATAGAATCACTGTGGAAGGATTGTTTATGAATTGAAGGGACTACCAACAGTGAAACATTTGACATATTAGGGCTTACCATTGGCAGCAGCCCTTTGTAAATCCCTGGATCAGTTTAATTGCACTCCCAAACAATTACTATAAAGCATGACTATTGTCATAAAATAATTCTTTTTCCCCTGGCATTGAGTTTGCATGATATGGGGCTCTTCCCTCACACCACCAATCTCTCTCTATCTGTACGTATATACACACACACACACACACACACACACACACACACACACACACACACACATATATATATATATATATATATATATATATATATATATATATATATATATATACGTATCTACTGTCTGAGGTTGCACAACATTCAAGAAAAGGGAAAAGCTGTAAAACAAAAAAGTAAGTATAAAACTAATTTTTCCCTTTCTTCTAACCCCAGTGATCCAAAACAAAGCATGGAATCTGAGACAAACTGCAAACTAAGTTTTGATGTGCTAAAATATTGACAATGTAAGCATGCTGTGATGATGTGAGGTATTGCCATCTCTGCCAGGTACAATAGGGCAGTGCATGTGTAACATTTGCCAGCATAGTCAACTGGAGTTTTTTAAAGAATTTTACGTCATTTGACTATCATACTCATTTGTACAGATGCTTGTGTTAAAAATGTAGCAACAGTGTTTTTATAACTACTAAAATTTTTATGTTTAAACAAAAAATTCTGGAAGGGAAGAGTAGAAGTTTTTTAAAATTGTTCTACAGCTTTCAGATACTGCAACAGATCTTTACAAAGCTCTGAGTGTGTATTGTACCAGCACCAAGTTATCAAATGTGATGTCATTCTATAACCAGCACTGAGAAGATGGAACTCACACAGCAGCTTGTTTTATTTTGTTTTCTTTGGAATCATCACTTTATGCTCATTTTAGTGAAACCTTGGCCACTCCGAAAAGCATTGCTGCTTTGGTTACACTCTACCATTTATATTAGTATTTATTTTACTCAGTATAATTGGATACCCTTGTAATAGCCTTAGAGTGGCTGACTAGTGGCAGCTTGGCTAACTTATAGTCTGGGCAAAAGAGGCACAGCTAGTAAATCTGCACCAGCATTTCCCATGAGTGTATGCATGTGAAAATCAAATACCCAGGTGTGGGTATGTCAGCTGCTCGGAACTGGGACACACTGCTCCAAATTCAGTCTTGTTTGGGATCTGGAAAGGTAGAGAGTCCAGTCTCAGGTCTAGAGCATGTTCCCTGTGTGCTCTTGGGGAAATTGTGCTTGATGCAGAGAGCTGCATCTGAAAATACTGTGTAAATTCATTCTTGTTCTTTGTGACCATCTCTCACCGGTGAGGAATGAGGCTCCTTGATTACTGGCCTGGGTTGCAGAGGCCATCACACATGCAAACTGTCTTCTATGATAGTTTGTGTTACAATAACAAGCATAATCAACTGTAGTGCTCTCCTAATTACAAAATGCATGCAGCATCAAAAGTAATTTGAAAACCTGCAAAAAAAAAAAAAAACTACACGCACATACAGCTTATACAAAATTATTGTACACTCAGCTCAAAGCAGCAAATGCATAATAACACTTTCCAATTTTTACTGTGCAACCTGACCTCTGCAGCTTTATGTGTGTATATGAGCACTTGAAATAAGCAAAACTCCTAAATGATATTGACATCTGTATTGTCAACACAGTTTGGTCAGCAAGACGGATGGATGACTGATGTGCAAGATTAAAACATTCCTGGGTTTGGTAATATGCCCCTTCCCCAAGAACTGTAAAGTCTCATGGTTAGTTAGTGTATATATAATGAGCAATGAATGTGGGGGGGTGGAGGTTGGGGCTTACTTTCCTGAAAAAATTATGCTTTTGATATTTTTTAATTTGGAATTTTGCACACACTGAGGTTTTTGCTTAACACATGAGTAGCATGTTGGCATTTCCGTAATTGATGTCATGCCACATCAACATTTGTGTGTGTGTTTGTGTATTTCTAAATACAGAGTTAAATAAAAACAGTTACAATGGCTGAAGAGGGAGTGATTATTAAATGGAGGTTGTTGCCACAGACGCAGAGTTAGAATTTTCTGAAAACACTTTGGGGAAGTTGTAGGGAGTGAAAGAACAAGTTATCAAAGGGCAAAAGCAGCCCTGAGGTTAAAAGCAGGTATACATTTATGTATATCTGTCCTTGAAGGCCGAAGGCTGCAATTCCAATAGGCTACTTGTTGGTGTCTTTCGGCTTTTCCCAGTTAGGGGTTGCCACAGCGGAACTCCGGTCTGCTAATGATTGGCAGTAGATTTTCACGAACGCCGAGGTGCCAGCTCGACCTTCAACCTTCAATGAAGTCACATCCATTTACGCATGTCTTTCGAATGCCCACCCAACCACGGGGAGGACATCAGTCTCCACACAGAAGGCACTCCCCACACTCCAGCCGAGAATCGAACGGGAGAACCTCTTGCTGTGAGGCAACAATGCTACCACTGCACTACTAATAACACATATTTGAATCTACCAAACAAAATTATTCCATAGAAGTTGCGTGGAAGAGAATTTTCAAGAAAGAAGATGTATATAAAAGATAAAAAAAACATCAGAAGTTACAACTAGAAATAGCAGAACACCTAATAATTAAAGGAACTGAATATTTTCCAAGCTGTTTGAGCATCAGGATGTGTGTAAGATTCTGTTTCATACTATCCAGTGTAACCGAATGGTGACAGTTCTTCTTTCTGAGTGAGGAATGCCATTGCAATATTTTTGGCTCCTTTCAGATGACCTTCAGCTGATCCAAAAGATTCCTTGTTCAGAGGGTCTACTGAGTCAAACTTAACCAACATTAGACTAGCTCCAATCTATTTTCCAGACTAGAGAGACTAGTGAGGATATCAAGGTTTTTGCATTAGCTTCATAATACTGCCAAGCAGTAAACACACACCCCTGTATGTGTTTGCCTAATCCCAGGGTAAGGCATGCTGTAGGCTGCTCTAATGTAAAATCCATACAGTCTCATGTGACTCAGCAACAGTAATTGTCACTCTCACCACTGTTTTTAACATCCAACACACTTTCCTGGCTTCCAACTATTCTTAGCTGTAAGGTTGTGTCAGAACCTGTGTGCTCCACTCTCCAATGCAGGTATGCCTATCCTTCTGATATCTGCACATACACCGATTCACACAACTATTTGAACTAGAGTCATCCTTCTGTGCCACTTGTGCAGACTGAAGTGTTTCACAGCCTTTAAAGATGTTAGTCCATCTGAGCTACATTTATCATCTGACCAGTATCTGTCTGACAGTGCTGCATGCTTCACTTATTCATAGCTATAAAGTGCTTTGTGCTCATACCTTTTTGTTTTCTCTATAACTAATGGTACATCACAGTGTTTATTCAGTTTTATCTTCTTATTAAGTATTCTCAACACTGGATGTCAATATTTACCTTTTAAGCTTCACTCTGCTGTGCCTACTCTTGAAGTAGGTTTCTTGGCATCAATGTCTCAAACACACAGGAAATGGATTATGATTGGAAATGTAATTATTATCTTCTGTAGTATTACTTTATTTTATTTCTAATGTTTTCTTTGTTTGTTATCAAGGATACTATGGCATACCATGCTTGTAATATTCATTTTATCTCTTTCTGTCATATAGCATTATGATTATTTTATTTAGAGACATATACAGTTACATCAACACCTGAGATGTAATACTTATGTTTTAGTATTTCCCTAAATTGAGCTACTGCCATCTCTTGCATTGGGAGATATATATTAGTACTGTGTTAATTTGCATTGGGTTTTCACTTTAATTTGTACCTCTTTATACAGCACAGCAGTGACAGAAGCAAAGCATGAATCCACGCCCCCATTGTGGGATTAGAACCTGCAGACATAATTAAGGAAACACTAGTTATTTCTGAGACATGGAGGGGGAATAAAGGAGTAACTAGGCCATTTGGAGGCCAGGGTGAGACCGTCATTTGTTGCCCCATCCTGCCCCCGTTCCACCTGAAGAGCAAAAAAAAAATTAGGTTAACATATTTGCAGAGTTTTTCATTTAACTGCCATGTGATACATTGCTTTAGCAATTTAATGAGGCCACACAGTCAGCATATTAAAAATAAATCATAACTGAGTAACATCATACTTTAGCTCTATTTTCCATTTTATATTCCAGTTATGTAACTGTATACACATATGTTTTGTCTATTCTCCCTTTTATATTTGAGTTGTGTAACTATACATGTATCTGGTTTGTTAGTACATCTATGTATATAGTTTGTCAGAAGGGCTATTCTTACTGAAATGTTAATTACCATTGTTATGGAAGATGCTATTGTGCAACAACAGAGTTTTTGAGTAGATAATGCAAAGACTGAATATTTTTTAATGTCTGTGTCTGCAACCAGGGTCGCCATTTAAAGTGCATAAAAAATCTCACGTTCAACTCTTACTTTATTTTTTCACTACCTTTTCTCATATCCAAATAAAAACATATAGTAAACAAAAATAAACATGATTTATCCAGATATTAGCTTATAACATCAATTTACCAGTTCAGAATTCAGCATAATCCATATTTATTTGCAGGTACAGTCCACATGCCAGCAGCAGTATCAAATGTTATACTATAATCGCTTGCTACTGTGCTGCATACAAAAAGCAGCAATGTATGGCATATGTCAGCATAGAGGGCAGGCATTCACAGGTGCGCATTGCCGATATTGTGCAATCCCCCAGGTATATTATATTCTGAGTCATCATGGCCCCAAAGGCAAGTTACATTGGCAAGTACATGAATAATGACTTACTGAGAGAGAGTGTGCTATCAATATGAAATCCTCACACCACTCTATTGTCTTTCTAAAGTATTAAGGCAGAGCTGCCATAGGAAACCTAGGCTAACTCAACCTATTCAGTCTAGCCTGTAGCCTGCTCACTGGTTGGCTGCCTTCAGTGCAGCCTGCTAACTGGTTGCCTGCCCTTTTATCACTTCTAAGTATGATACTACTTAAGCATCCAAAACTAAATGGCAAGAAAAAAATGACTTCACTGTCAACATTAAATTCTACTTTGAGAGTTCACATTTTCAGTCAGTAAAGGTATGCAAGGCATTTTAACACACAGAAAGAACTGTCTATAAAGTTAGGATCTAGATGGAGCTGGACACTTGCATGAAATTTCTGTGATGTACATTATTAAGTTAATTGAGCAATGTATGGCATCAGCATGTTATGCATGCATGGAATTCCATGAAAGTCCTTCCTTCCAACATGTGAAAAAAACCTGTGGTATTCCTATTTGGAATTCTCTGTTTCCTCTGCCCATGATACATGATGACATGTACAAGTACTGCTAAACAAGTCGGAGTATAAATTGTATCCAAGGAGGACCCAATGCAAATGGAAAATAACTGACTTACATTAGAGCAAAGCAAAATACAATGATCTTATATCCAAACAACTCTCAGAAAACCTTTAGGGAAATAGCATCCATTTATTCAACTATTAATAATAGATAAAAGCAACCTTGATGAATTAAGAACTTCTCTTCTCCCCTCCATCAAACAGTGTAGTATTGATTGAAAGTCCATCAACTAATAGATAAAGCAGCTTCATTATTTATTAAGTGCAGTTCACCACATTTCTTCCAAAAAGGTAATTTGGTTGTATGCAAAGCATTTATGCATTACATTTTAATCTGACACAGCAGCCCACCAGCAATCCTATAATGTCCACTAGACAATTGATATCTAGATTCAGATCTGGATTTACTTACAGGTAAACAAATCCAGAAATAATAATCAGACAGGGGCAATTCAGGAACACTTAAAATATTAATACTGTATTAACTTGAATCATTGACAGAATAAGTGAATGTGAATTATACATTTTTTTCTGAAGTAAAGGAGACTATATTATAATTCTTCATTTCTTTCTAATTACTGTCTTTATATATTAAATAGATTTTTTAACCACTCATTTTTCCTAAAGGTAATTAAACATTTTAAAAAAGCCATTAAGCCAACACTGCTTTGATTTGCATTATATTTTAATTTGACATGTCCACCAGTCTAGTCAGTCTATCATGCCTGTCAGCTATCCAGAAATCAGCAGAATTTCCAGGTTTTATTTTGTCGCATTTTTAATCTGTTGCTCATAAACTTTGTTGATTTATGGCAAAACACTGGTGAGTGAAGTTGTTAAATAATGACAGACACATCATATCTTTCAGAAAATGCATGCTAACTCAAAACCTGCTAATTGTAGAAGGCTGCAGCTTTCTTATTTTATATGAGCAATATCTAAAATCTAACCCTGTTTTTGGCCTTTGGGCCACCACCATTATTGTGATGCCATTAAATAATGACATACATTTGAGTTTCAGGCTTCACAACATTCAGAAAATACATGCTAACACAAATCCTGTTATTCTAACAACCTTCTAAGTTTACCAAATCAACATTTAAAATCTGTCTCTATCTTTTGGCTTTTGTCCCAACACCATTATTAATCAAAGTCACTAAATAATGACAGACATTTGAGTTTCAGAGTTATTCTCCTTTAGAAAAAAACAGAAAAAAATGAATGCTAAGACAACCAGTTACTCTAACAACTTTTACATTTATGAGCAATATCTAAAATATGTCCTTATTTTTTTACCTTTGTTCCACCATCTTTATTCTGCGAAGTCACTAAATAGTGGAATACATCTGAGTTTCAGACTTCACATTCTTCATACTCTTTTATTCTAGCAACTTTCTAAGTTTATAAGAACAAGGCTTCAAATCTGTCCCTATATTTGGACCTTTGTCTCCCCTGTTATTTTTCTGGCTTTGTCCAGATTTTGTGCACTAAAAAGCTGAGAGGTATGTAAAAAATACTTTTGAAACAACTTACATACACAGACAGCTTTTCTGTCTCTGTTTTCACATACTTAAACATTCTTTCTGTGCAGACAGCCAGTTAGAAAAAAAAAGATAAGGATGAGTAGGTTTGTACAGTATAGTTCACTCACACAGTGTCAATCAAACACTGTATGTTTACTTTGTTCTACCTCACCCTGTCCACTCCAAAGTGAAAGTAAGTTGTCCTTGTCTTACAACAAGGCAGGTCCCCAAAAGCAGTTGGTGGTTGGAGTTTGAATCTGAGAGTGACTGATCTCAACAAAGCCAAGCCTTTTTAATTATTTCTAAAAATTAGTAACTATGTATTTATTTCTGGTTTACTTATTTATTTGTTGTTGTTAAATAAATTACTTGACTCAATGATGCACCAAAGATAATGCCCTGTAATTGTTTTCTCTACACAGCCACATCCACCTGCACCGCAAATCACAGGTCTTTGGGACAGTGCCCATGCAAGATGAGGTAAAAAGGAGTGGGAGGCATAGTATGCACGCTTTGATTCAAAAGATTAATATTAGAGTGCATTTCATAGCTGCATAAATAAGAGTTGTTAGGAGAGAGTCAAAGTACAAATGTGTATGCCTTCATATTGCTGAAAACATTTATTGAGGGCATTTAATGAAGCTTTATTCTACATTTGCAGCTCCTAAATTTTAAGAGCCATGTAAAGTTATCCAAGCTTCATATTCAAATCCTCTGAGATGTAACCCTGAGGTCTGTTTTCATCCATGCAGTGTCTCCTCTGAAAACTGAAGCATGTTGTGTCAGGGTGTCACGTCCTTCACCTTATTATTACTGAATGTAAAGTCCAGCATTTCACAGATGATGGCACTGACCTTACTGGGAATGCTGTTCCCTGAAACTGTGCACATGGGTCTACAAATCTGACTTGTAAGCACAGACAAGGCTAACAACATGGTGGGAATATGCATCTCTTTCAAAACAGAGTTGTGATAGTCCAAGAATGCCTCGGCCAGATGTGTGGGGGAAGTGTGTTGAAACTGTATATCTTTCAATAAATACCAGTCCCAGTAGGTTGCCATTAATATTTCACTACTTTTACAATGTGGTAGAAATTATATGTGATTTTATGGCCAGATTTTCTAACTGCCTGTTAGTAAAAGTTCTCTTGGATAGCATGTAAGAGCAGAGTCTATGTAAATTTATTTACTTGCCATGCAATAGACGTTAACAGCTTTAGTCTGCATTTTTGATGGCTGTGATCTCATGACAGAATTAACATATACTAATAGAATTTAAACATTTTATAGAAGTAACAAGTTTAGCATTGGGATCCTGTAAGTTTTGCTCAAAGAGAACTATGCTCCACACAGCTCTCACTGTGTAACCTTATTTGTATCACTTGACATCCACATGTACATACATTCAAAGTGACATTGTTTCCTATCATTGCTGCTTGTAACAGTTCCTTTGTCCAACTATTGTCATTTAATAAAGAAGGTCTGTTTAATAAATCCCCACAGGTAACTCATTGCTTTTTATTGGCCCAAGTTACAAGTTACAGAAATACTTCTCAAACACTTAGTGCAAAAATTCTGGATAAGGCTAAAATTAATGGGGGTGGGTGGGGTCAAAGGTCCAAATTCAGGGACAGATTTTAAATTTTGCATTTTTCTCTTATTAACTTAAAAAAATGGAAGAATAAGAATATGTGTATTAGTGTGTGTTTTTGTAAGGAAATTAAATATGAATTACAAGTGACTTCAATCCTTAATGATTTTCCAAGAAAAACTCATGCACTCACACACACACACACACACACACACACACACACACGCACGCACGCACGCACGCACACACACACACACACACACACACACATTTTGTGAGAAACAAACCAAAAATACGAGGCAAAAATTTGGACATTCCATGAAATTTTGGACATCTGAGAGGTGTGGTTGCTGAAAGGGGCTGACTTTATTTTTGTTACTGGAATAGCTGTTCTGAATATCTAAACATTTTTTAAGAAGCAATATGCTTGTGTTACTTCATATGTGTTTTTGTTTGCTAGCATATGTGATTTGTGAATGATGTATAATCTTATTTGCATAAGTGATAAGCAGCCATGTCATAAGTTGCCTTTTTTCCTCATCTATGCCCAGGTTTAACATGAAAAGGATCCTTCTGGGATAACTCCACCAAGTTGATCCACAAACTCTAGAAAATAAATGAAGAAACAAACAAATAGAAATGTAGGAATTTGAAATCCCAGGTGAGGCAATGAAGAGACTGTATCCAGTGAATTATGCTGATGGTGATTACAGGTTATTCCTATTAGAGCACCAACACTGTTTTTTTTTGTCAAAATGTGTTAGGCCATACAGTTATAGTAATTATGAAACAAGCAAACAACCCTCGAAATACTTTCTGTTTATATCTTACAGCTACCAGACTGCTAATCAGTTTTAAATTGCAACTTCACTTATTCCCACTTAAACATATCAGCCATTTCATTGGATATGTGTCAAGATTTCTGAGAATGGCCAAATTGGTACACCTCCACAAGGGTGACCTTAGCACTGACACTAGGAACCAAAGACCAATTAGCATTGCCACTCTAGTTTTTGAAGTCATTGAGTATATTATGATGGAGTTCATAAACCACAATATAAGCAGACTGCAAATCCTCAACCTGAATCAAATTGTCTTTGTGAAGGGTAAGTCCTGTCTTAAGCCTTTTTTGTGTGTACTCTTTGCACCCATGTCTATAGATCATCACGCCTCTCTATGATCAATTGGCCCATTCATTTTCCATTCTCAGGGTAGGGTTCAGCCAGGAGAGGCCTTCGTTGAGACAGCCATCGGAGGTGGTTTGATATTTTTGTCTTAAAAGTTCTCCTTCCTATTGCATGTACCCAGCAAGGTGTCATGGTTGGGCCTCCAATGGAATGTCAGGAGAAGATACTTCACTTTTGCAATGGGTTTCCTTCCAGATATCCCTGGTTCACTCTCCCAAGCCATGAATAATGAACTTCTTGGATGCCAGAAGGAAATCAGAGCTGCCTAGTGTAATCCCGAGTGTGCATAACTCATCCCTTTCCCCTTCTATAGGTAATCAGGCCAAAACCCTTCACTCATTCCCCCCTCTCTGCCTGGCTCCTGCACTGCTGGGACTGCTGGTCAAACCGTGGTCATCTGAGTTGCAGTTAGCAATTCATTCCCTGCACCACAGATCCAGGTTATATCTTGAACTTGAAATATTTAATAGTGGGAAATCCATACACACTGCCTACCTGGACCTAGCTAAAGCCACTTGTATTATTCCACACTATTATATTATTAATACAGTCACCCACTTTAATAAAAACTCCTATTTAACCCACTGGATATTTAAATGGCTCACAGATAAAGCCCACACAATGAATGCTGGTTTTCCCTTGTACTCCAAAAGGCTTGTTACCAGTGGTGCTCGACAGGGTTGCATACTAGGTCCTCTCCTCTTTGGCATACAATTCATTGCTGCTCAAACTGATGTCAAGGATTTATAGATAGCAGATTTTACTATTGACTGAAACCTCAACTATACTATTAAAGTGTTAATTGATACCCATATTTTGCAAGAAGGTCTATATTATACCAATACCTGGTGTCATGAAAACAGAATCAAACTCAATGCAAAATAGAAAAAAAAAATGCAGTGTTATGCTTTTTTGGGGGAAATAAGGGTATAAATCCAGCTACCATATAAATGATATCTCTGTCAACACTATTACCATTATTAGTGTCTTAGGCACCTTCATGGAAAATTAATTCTCTTTTCAACACTATATGTGGACTATTGTCAAGAAATCATTCTACTTAGTGCAATTATTCAAAAAGGAAATATATTGGCTTGTAGGTTCATAGGTAAGTACCAGGCTAGCTGCCCTTGAGGCCATTTTAAGCCTAGCCAGTTTACCTTTTTGTGCTCAAAATAACCTATCCCATTTTGTTAGAAATTGGCCTTACCCATCCCATGGTTGATGATTATATATTACCTGTAAAGAGAATAACTGGAAACATACCATAGATAATTTGAGGGGACCCATGCATGGGATTGGACAAAGCATTTAGGAGCTGCCTCTGCCCATTAGTAGTACAGGTAGTAGTCTTGAATGTTTCCCATCAATAGATCTAAGTTGTGCCAATATTTTGAAAGGATTTGCTGTTTTTATTCTAGCTAGAGATTTTAAAGTAATGATATATCTCTAAGTAAAAGATAAGATTGTCCATCATATTAATCATTTGTTAAAGAATTGGGTACATTAATGTATCCCATAGCTGCAGCCACCATCATACCTCCTTTTTACTTACATAAACCTCATCCTACAGGAAGATGGACAGAGAGGGAGCACTAAGTACATGCTGAAAATTATTAGTTAATGACATTATACCTTTATTATGATGGTCTGTCTACTACAGCTTCAGTGCAGTCACAAGGCATAGAGAATTCTAGAACTAAGATATGCATCCCAGAACTACATCAAGCCATAAAGATTTATTAGCAGATACAGGGCCCACTACTTGGCTGCAGTGCTTCCCATTTTCACTGACAGCAGGCCTTTAAGGCATCAGAGAAGAAAATATGAGGAATGTTCCACACCCATGTCACTTAAGGCCTAGTCCAGAGGACCCCTCACTCCTCTCCAAGTTTAAATATATTCTAAAAATCTAGGGCAAAGTAAAGGCTTTGGTGTTTTTTTTTTTTTTGGAGGGGTGGGTCTCTCTGTGTGCAAGCTCCAAGTTTTAAGATCTTCCACACTCTGACCTGGCTGGTGTGTGTCATCAATATGTGCTTTTTTGTGGTCTAACCTCTATATCTAGCTGTGTCAGAAGTATGCATGCATTGATGATGGAGGTGATGTACATTAATATCCAGTAGACCCTTGGGAAGAAAATTATATTTTGAGCATTCACTTGCTGTAACTCTTCTTATATAAACATGCTGCATGAAAATCTTGCATAATAGTTATAGGTAAACTCGAGTATCATTTTAGGTAGGTGTAAACCAAATCCCCAAATATTTAAAAGGCCTTGTTTCAGAAATATGAAATATTTTGGTTCATTTTATTGAATTTCCTGGTGGATGGGTTGGCTGGAAAAATCTGTGTCTTTGTCATATTGTCTGAATTTCAGACACCAGTGACATATTTTTAATACCTGTAATTGGGAGGCAGAATCATTCCCAGGGTTCCTACATAGCAATAAACAGTTACCTGCACACATGAGGAGCAATGTGGTTCCATTATTTGACTTGATTTAAGTGTTAAAGGGGCTCAATAGCTAAGAGTAACAGGGAGGAGTTACAGAAACCCCTGACATACAACTTTTTTTTTTTTTTTGCAAAAAGAAGGAGGTATCATAATATTTGTATTTACTTTATATAACTGCGGTGGTGGTGCTGTGGTAGCGTTGTCGCCTCACAGTTAGACGTTGCCCATTCGATTCTCAGTTAGAGTGTCTGCTGTGTGATGACATGCATGAATGGGCGTTCCTTCATTGAAGGTTGTGCATTAGGCCTGGCAAGCCAGCATGTAAAACTCTACTGCCAATCATTAGCGGACCGGAGTTCCGCTGTGGTGACCCCTAACCGGGAAAAGCCGAAAGACACACACACACTTTTATATTTTTATTACCTGGTTGGAGACCTAAGGACAATATCTGGTTAAGTAGTTTACTCAGACTAACACAGCAGGAAAATGGAGAATTACAGTATCAAACCCAAGAATGCAAGATGAAGGTCATTAGCAGTTCATGGCCTTAATAAAGTGCATTATGCTGTTAAATAAGTAGTGAAAATCTGGCCCTGAATTGAGTTGTGGAAGGTATAAATAATTGTAATCAAATGACCCAGGAAATCATGAAGTTGTATTACTTTCCAAAAATATTTTATAGTGTGGTAGGCTTTTTCAAAAGCCACAGATGTTGTGAGGAAAAGACAAATGGCATGCTTTGTCAGCAAAGTCCTAATGTGATCTATGTTTGAATAAATACTCATGACAACTGATTTGCCCCCAACCCCCCCCCCCCCCCAGTAAAGTCTACATTCTCCTCAAGATTTATCCATAGACAGGTCTGTTTACTGTTAGACATTAACATTTTCTTTTTTTCTTTTTATCTTTTTTCTTTTTGTACTCCCAGCTTGTCAGGAGCTGTAATTAAAGATGTTTTCATTAAGTTCCTCATCAATGCATAGTTGTGAATGCCTTGGTAATTAGAAAGGCCAAATGTCACACTAGGTACTTCCAGAATTCAATAGAGAGGCCATCCAGCCCTGGTGCTCTCATGGAAGATGACATATTCATGTCTTCTCTTACATTTCTTTCTGTTACTGAAAATATGAAAACCTGTGCCTCACTGCAGATAGCTGTGGAAGGCAAAGAGCCTGCAAGAGATTCATGATGTTCTCTTTCCAGAGATCCCTGAACTGCAGCATCTTTTGCATAGCTCAGCAATGTAAGGTTGAACAATTTCATATTAATATATTTGAAGCCTATTATAAACTTCCATCCCTCACCCTTCTATCCTGCAATAGCCTTTACACCCTTTCTCATCCTTAACCGAAAGGCCATGGCTTTCCAGGTTTGTAAACATCTGCATATGTTTGGAGGGCAGCCTGTTCTGGATAACACTGTGAGAATAAACTGTGTAACCTCTGTTTACTACTGTTAGATCCAGTGCTTTCTTTTAGAAACCCATGTAAAAATGCTGAAATGAATCTGCCACTTCTGTTTTCCTGAGGAATCTCTGCAGACTATGTCTACACTGAAGCTCTGCTTTGACTGTTGTACAGGAAGTGTTCACTTCAAACATGAGACTGTCCATCACTTTATGTCAAGTAAACAGCCTAATGTGCTTAACTCTAAAAGCATGGGACTGTTTGGGATAAAAAGGCATTATGTTTGGTGTCCTGAAGGATAAGAAGATCCAGTAACACCATTCTGGTAGAATGGACCATGGAAGAAAAACATAAACTGCATTAAGGTGGCTTTGTGATAAATTAAAGGGCATGCTACCTGTTTTGTGAACTGTAATTACCCCCAATGAGCAGTGCAAGATTAATCTTTAATCAGATATCCTGAGGCTAACTAATGAGGGAGTAGTGTATGTGAACATGACTTCATCTGGATGAACTGCCCATCTCATATTGATCCAACCATGGTTTAGTACTAGCTTATTCAGCATTCTCTGTGCTTCCAGATTCATTTTACCTCAAGGGTTGAGCTGTCCAAAATGGACACGAGGGTGACATTAACATCCCCATACCAAACACCAAGCCTGTTATCACCATTTAAACCTTTTACCTGTTTGGAATGGCAGATATTAAAGCATGGGATGTTGGAACAGGGGCCATATGTGGAAACTATAACACCCACACCTGTGAGTTGGAAAAATGAACCAGTTACTCATCTTGTGCACCTAAAGGTGCTAACTCAATCTGCTGTGAACAGAGACTACAGGCTTTCTTAGGAAGACCTAACAGTGCTCCTAAGTTTGTGTCCCAAACAAACCCATGACAATCTGATATGCAGGCTGGTAAATTTAGTTTCCTAAGTGAATGCCGTATTTTGTGTTTCTGCAAGTAGTTAGATATGCTGTGCTATTTAGGAGGCATATTCAGCCTATAGACCACTGCTACATTCTATATGACCTAGATCAGCTACCAGTTACTGAAAGCTCCACCATCCTCTATACAAATTACCATTTAAAATTCAAAATGACAGCTTCTGACCCCCCCCCCCCCCGCAAAAACAATTTCATAACATGGTAACAATCTAAGTCTTTCAAGAAATCTTTGGGCAACATAATATCACTCAACCGTCTCCTACTTAAATCAGTCCGTTGTAAAAAAGCCTTCTCAGTAACAGGCACATCTCTCTGGAATGAGCCATCAGCTGAAATAAATCATTAAGATTGCTCTTACTAAGTTTAAGAAGTCCCTTTCTGAGCACCTCTTTAAGGAAATTGTTGGTAGATGCTTTAGGGATAATGGATAAACTCTTTAAAAAGCTTAAAATTCTAGAAGTGCTTACAGTCTCAACTGTTTTACTTCAACATTTAATTCTTCTTACTCTTGCATTCTGTTCATGCTCAGTCTGTCATGGATTCTCCACCTGTACCCTTACTGAGTGGAAAAATAAACTTATCTTTAAGGAAGTCCTCAAATCTGATTTTGAAGAGGCCATTTCTGGGTCTAGGACTGCAGCTAGCTCATTTTCATTCTTTTTTTTTCCACCAGGAAAATACCTTCTTCACTTCCTAGTACATCAGAACTTTCCAAGAAGGTCTTTAAACTGACCTCGGTGCCAAAGAGCGATTAGGCACCTGAAGGTTTATCTGACTCGACACTCAAGATGGTATTGGAGCCAACAGTGACTTCTTCGGTACCCACAGTTCCCTTGGTGTTGAAACAGTCACAGCTACCTCCGCTTCTTAGGACAAGATGCTCACCAACCTTTGATCCCTTTAAGGACAGGCCACCAAGTCCCTTTACCGAAGTGAAACCCCTAAGTCTCTTTCGACTGCCTCGATCCAATCTACTAAGAGTCTCTCAGAAGCTAACATTTTGAGATGGTGGATCAACTTCTGATGACGAGGAGACTGTCCTCAGTTTCTAGCCACATTGGTGTCAGAACCAACCAATCTATGACACCACCAATTCCTCTTCTTCCAACTTTTGTTGAGCCTTTGGAGCCCTTGGTTCCTTCACTCCCGGTGTTGACTGTCTCAATTCTGGTATCATCCTCTTCTCTGGTTCAGAGTTCTGCCTTGAGGTCCTCCAGGTTTTTGACACTGGAGGGCACTCGGGGTTGAGGCTGTCTGGTTGGGGCCAAGGTGCATGGATCAGTTTCCTTAATTTTGGAGCCTTCCATGTCCCTTGGTGCTTCGGCTTTTGTAGCGCCAAACCAGGCTTCTGTTTTGGGGGCCACCTCCTCAGTGTAAGGTGTGACACTATTTCCAAAGGAGTCTATTTTGGTTCTGGGCTCCCATCCCTATATGGGGCAGGGGGCTGGCCTTCTGAATCATGAAGAAGACCTTGTCTACTGGGGACTCACAGTCTTTGGTATCCCTGCTGGGATAACTGTCCACTTCCCCTTAACCTGAACTACCATCTGTCTTACCCTCCAGGACAGAGGGTACAAAAGTTCCACGATACACCCACTTTGGTGGTTTCCTCTTCAGACACTTCCCTGGATCATTCCCCGAAGAAGTTCCTGCGAAGAAGAAGTGCAAGAGGAAGCACTTAGACTCCCCAGAGGACTCATTCACCAAAATTACTGATTTTAATGAAGATGAAGTTTCCCCCAGGTCACCCCCTGATGATGTTTCTTTCAGGGACATCCTAGAAATCCTGAAGCAGAGGGGTGGGTGGTCCTCCATCCAACCTTCCTGGAAGCTTTTTGTGCCCAAATCTCTACTTCTTGGTTCTCCGCCTGCTGACAATCTCATTAAATTGATCACTCAGTGGGCATGGAAGATGCCCAATGCCATTAAGCCGATCCCCAAAAGGCCTGATCATATCTTATCAGCCCCTAAGGATGAGCCTCACTGGTCCAAAGGAATACCTGTTGACACCATGGTGATAGTGGTGGCCACAAAAAGGGAACTTGCTGAGAAAAGTCTGACTCTCTAGCCTCCTAACAAGGAGACTAGGACTTTGGATAGATTTGAGAAGGGTGTTTATGCTTCAACGACCTTTTCTCTCAGGTTCCTGAATTATATGGTGCACTTTACAAGACTAGAGAGGGATCTGATCAAGGAGCTCTTGGATACCCTCAAAGGAGCAGTGGCTGAAGGGATACGGGACAAAGTTACCTCTCAGCTACCAACCCTTGATGCAATTTCTAACTTGTCCATGAGGCTGATTGCTCTATAGACCTCCAGGACACTTATTACTATATAAAAATGGACAAGAGCTCCAAAAGGTATCTGTGCTTCTGGCTAGGAGCCAGTTATTTCCATTTTCAATGCACTGCCCTTTGGACTCACCACAGCCACCAGGGTGTTGACCAAATGGATGACAGTAGTGGCAGCTTATCTCAGACAGCTAGGGATTCATAGTTCCTTACCTCAACAACTGGCTCCTTACCACTACCACCAGGCATCAGTTAGAATGGGAAAAAGACTATACTCTTCACCTCTGTACATCTCTAGACATAACCATGAATTTTGAGAAGTCAAGCTTGCAACCAGCTCAGCAATTAGAATTTATTGGAGCCCATTTAAACACTGTTTCAGGAATTACCTCACTCCCTCCAGAAAGACTTCACTGTATCAGATCACAAGTCAGATGAAACTACAAACATTAGGCTCCATGACAGCATCAATCATTCTTATTCCCCTAGCAAGGTATAACATGCACATTTTGCAATTGTTGCTTGCTTCCCAATGGTCTCTGATGCACCTACCAATGTCTCACCTAATCTTGATTACCAATTGCTGCAAGCAGGATCTTATGTGATGGCACCACTTTGAACAGATTCTCTTGGGTCAGCCATAGTGACCACTGATGCTTTCCAGATGGGGTGGGGGGCATTATCTGGGAAGGATAGTCCAAGGCATGTGGTCCCAACTAGAGGCAACTTGTACATCAATGTTCTAGAGATGAGAGCAGTGCTGTTAGCATTGCAAGCATTCCAAGATGTCCTTCCTCTAGGGACAGCAGCTATTCAGATGGACAACATGTCGGTAGTCTGGTACATCAACAAACAAGGGGGAACCAAATCTTACCCATTGTGTCGAGAAGCCCTCAGAGTTTGACAATGGACAATTTCTTCAAAACACTTTCTCACAGCAATGCACATCCTGGGGAGCTCTAACTTAATAGTGGACAAGCTGAGCAGAACTATCCACAAGCCTCAAGAGTGGTCTCTCAATCCTGTAGTGGCAAACAAGATTTTCCACCACTGGGGCAAACCTTGCTGCAATCTCTTTGCCTCTCCTCTGAACAACAAGCGCAGAACTTATTTTGCCCTAATCCTCCCCTCAATGGGAGTCATCTAGAGATGGTCTCTTCCAAAATTGCCCCCCCTGGTCTTCTCTATGCCTTTCACCCAACTCCCCTGATATTGCAGTTCCTAAAGAAATCCGAGAGGACTGAAAATTTAATAATCTGTATTGCCCTCTTCTGGCCTTGACAAGTTTGGTTTCCCTTCCTTTGGCCTCATCTTCTTCAGAAACCATGGATTCTGGACCCAGATCTGCTATCTCATCCAGTGGGCATGGTTCATCTGAATCTCCAGCATCTCAAGCTCACTGCGTGGCTTCTCCAATTCCCATGATTGCCAGGCATCCTTCCCTTTCCTCTCCTGTTCAACAAATTATTGTTGCTCATCATAAACCTTCTACTAGGAAGCTATATCAAAGTAAGTGGGAAAAATTTGCTAACTGGTCCCTTCACAATGCACTAGACCCTTATTCATGTCCTATTCATAAGGTCTTGGATTTTCTAGCTATCCTTTACCAATCTGGTTCCTCTGATTCAACAATTAAAGTCCACCTACTGGCAATTTTGAACTTTCATATGGGTCTTAATAGTGCATCTTTAATGTCACACAAACTCTGTAAAGCATTTTTAAAGGGTCTCCTGATGTTAAGACCTCCTTTTAAGGAATGCATTTCTTCTTGGGATCTAATTTTAGTTCTTCAGGCTCTTTCTATGAACCTCTTCTAACCATCAGCAACTTGTGACTTAAAATATTTGTCTTGGAAAACTTTATTTTTGGTGGCTATTACATCTGCCACAAGAGTTTCTGAACTTCAGGCCTTATCCTGCAAACCTCCCTAATTAATATTTCACAAGGACAGGGTTGCCCTTAGGACAAATACAACCTTTTTACCAAAGGTTGTTTCTGAATCTAAAATTAACCAAACTGTACAAGTGCCAGCCTTCTTCCCTAATTTTTCTAATAAATGGGTGCATGCTCTTCACTTACTAGGCATCCACAGACAATTACATTTTATCTTCACAGAACAGAGGTTTTTAGAAAATCTGACCAATTATTTATGGCATTCTCCTCATTAGGAAATCCAGTTTCAAAAGTTACTTTGGCCAAATGGCTGCATAACTTTCATGTGTCACTCTAGAGGGTTCCAACTTTCATGTCTAGTTAAAGCCCATTCAATGAGAGTGATGGTAACTACTGCAGTTTTCATGCCAGAGCATCTTTGGACGATATCTACACAGCAGCCACTTGGTCTTCTCCTCATACCTTTATCTCTCATTACAAATTAGATCAGGTCTCGAGGGGGTGGGCATCATTCGGCTCAATGGTACTTAGGAATATTCTTCCATGAGACCTCCCAAGACTAAAGTAGCTGGGGACTCTTTCCCACTGTCAAGGATTGAGTGAAGATTGACAACATCAGATAAAGAAGTTATGTCTTACCACAACGTTCCATCTGTGTTGTCAATCTTCACTAATCCTTGACATCCCCACCCTCCTTCCCTCCAATCTGTGACTCTTGATGAACCAGATTGTCCATAGCTAGCTTCATATGAAGGACACATATCTGGGCTCTGACTATTATGTCTATTATTTTGACTATAATTTCTACTTGTCTGTCTATTGCTATGTTGGGCAAACTTGATCTGAGGTAATTTTGAGAGGAACTTTGTGGGTAGTGCCTGGCTCGAGAGTTTGGAAGGCATGAGCTGGAGTAATTGCCGAGTTAGTTCCAGGCTTGGAACAAAGCCCACTGTCAAGGATTAGTGAAGATCAACATCACAGATGAAACATTATGGTAAAACATAACTTCTTTTTTGAGGAAACTACACTCCTTCCCTCCTCAAAAACATCCAGTAAAGAGGCCGATAACACTGGAATAACCAACTTTATTAATGAATTTAAGCTTCTTTGCGAGCTTTTTGTCAGTTTAAAATTCACCAACTTCCTCAGAAACGCTGAAAGCATAAAACGGGAACAGTGTCACTTAAAACACCACTCATTTAAATACCCTTTCATGTTGATTAAAGCAATAAAACAAATGAACAATATATAAAAACGCTAGAAATATTTAGAAGAAACATTGAAATGCCACCATATAAAAGTATGAAAAAACATGGAACATGATTCCCTCGTACTAAACACAGTATATCTTACTTCTGCTTGAAATAAAAATATGTAATTAAAAATTATTATAAAAATCGCACCACGTGAGTCCATAATGTCCCACTAGATAAATATAGTAGTATTCTATTGAACAATAAATATATAATCCCTATTACTGATGAAATTGAGATAAAGTGAAAACAACAGTAAATGAAACAGAGTAAATAATGCTACGCAGATCTGGCATGTATAAATGTAACATGTGCCGGTATTGTAAGTTTATTATGGTGGGCTCATCTTTTGCCATTAGAGAGTTTAGATATACCATTCAAGGTAGATTCGACTGTACCAGTTCAGGAGTTGTTTATTTAGCCCGGTGTTCTCATTGCCCAGTTTTCTATATCAGCAAGACCGATAGAAAACTAAATGAGCATATCTATGAACATACATACGCAATTAGAAAAAGGTAAAGTAGAAAATGCATTGGCAAAACATGTAAAGGAAAATCCCTCCCACCTTTTCTCATTTACTATCATTGATCATGTTAGATCAGATGGCAGTTGATTCTCTCATTTTAGAGGGAAGAGAGCTGCTATGGCAACTAAGATTGGATGCCTGCCACTACCCGAGTATCAATGATAGGTTGTCTGTTTCTTGCATATTTAGATTAAGGAGCCTCATGAGATAGGGTGTAGCATTATTTATTCTATTTCATTTACTGTTGTTTTCACTTTATCTCAATTTCATCAGTATTAGGGATTATATATTTATTGTTCAATAGAATACTACTAGATTTATCTAGTGGGACATTATGGACTCACGTGGTGTGATTTTTATAATGATTTTTAATTATATATTTTTATTTCAAGCAGAAGTAAGATATACCGTGTTTAGTATGAGGGAATCATGCTCCATGTTTTTTCATACTTTTACACGGTGGCATTTCAATGTTTCTTCTAAATATTTTTAGCGTTTTTATATATTGTTAATTTGTTTTATTGCTTTAATCAACATGAAAGGGTATTTAAATGAGTGGTGTTTTAAGTGACGTTGTTCCCGTTTTATGCTGTCAGCATTTTTGAGGAAGTTGGTGAATTTTAAACTGACGGAAAGCTCACAAAGAAGCTTAAGGTCATTAATAAAGTTTGTTATTCCAGTGTTACTGACCTCTTTACTGGATGTTTTTGAGGAGCGAAGGAGTGTAGTTTCCTCATTTTGCTACAGAGTTTGTGCACATACTTGGTGCAATAACTTCTTTTTTACTTGAACTGTTATTGTCCTCTGAGCCTGATTTGTGGAAGAAAGGGGTCTCTGGACCAGTCTGCCCCCCAGTTACCAAATAATAAATTAATAAACAAATAAATAAATAAATAAATAAGTGGTAACTCACAGAGAGATGTGTACATTTAACTTAGGATTCTACAATATATACCTCAAATCAAGCTCGGTCCATGTTACCTGGTTGGCATGTCACAAAATTAAGCCTATGCAAGTCAATTTAGTTTAATATTTTTAGATACTGTTCAACTGTAACACTTAAGTTTACTAAAAATCACTCAGCAGGATACAATAAACTCCACGTAGGTTCTGTACAGAGCCTACACAGAGTGTTTTTGTGTATGTGATACTGCTCATCATGCAGCATTGCCCAGCGTAACTCCATGAATATTAATGAGGCACAGTGTATATAAGCAAGGTTTAACAGCTCGCACCAGGGAATGTGGATCATATCACCCAACCTGACAGCGCAAGAAATCTGGACCAACACTAAAGTAATGGGGGGCAAAAGGCCAAACAATGGTAGAGATTTGCTATATTTATCTGATAACTGTAGAAAGAAGGTAGAATAATAGAATTTGTATTAGCATGCATGCTCTGAAGGATATGAAGTACGGAACTGAAATGTATCACATTCTATATTGATTTCAATCTTCAGTGATTTCACAGTAAACCACGCATTTTACAAGGAAAAGCCCAAGAATATGATGCAAACATCTGGACATTCTACAATAAACTGGATAATCTCCAAATTTTTTTATTGTTTATATTTTATTTATTTATTTTTTTTAGGCTACTGTTTGGGCGATGTGCCGCTTGGCATAAACATGTTTAGCTGTGCACACCTGGTTTGTACAAAGGGCAGCAGCACACAGACTGGAGGAATGGATCACCCAGATTGTAAGCAGGACCCAGACAGCTGCAGATATAAACTGGATGCATTTAATTAATAATTATTATTATGGACAGCACAGTGGTGCAGCGGTAGTGTTGTTGCCTCACAGCAAGAGGTTCTCTAGTTCGATTTTTGGCTAGGGTGCCTTCTGTATGGAGTCTGCATGTCCTCCCTGTGTTTGTCTGTGTTTTCTCCAGGTGCTCCAGTTTCCTTTCACATTACAAAGACATGCATCTGGAGCATTTCTCCCCAGGCCTCCACTGAAAAATGGCTCATTCCAAGTTGGACCTTCCCAGTTAACAAATATAAAATAAATAATATTGGCTATCGCGCAAACACAGTAATTGTGCTATGATTAATAATGAAGACTTTACAATAACTACTAAGATAGGGCATATGATATCACTAATCCTGTGGCAGCAGGTGTTAAGTGTAGGTGTGGAGTACACATGGTCCAGGGTTCTCGTACACAATATACAAATTATGTTTTCTGTTCTAAGATTGCAGATTATAGTAATGAAGTGCAACATACAGAACTGTTTTCAAACATAGTGCCCAAAGGTGTGCACCCTCACCTAATTGGTTTGCATGATGGTAAGCGATGTGCAACATTTTTAAATGTTGCAAAACCAAAATGTGCACACACTCAGTAAGCATGAGATATGCAATAGGTGGGAAAACATCAGCATATAAAATGCAACTGGCAGGAAATGCTCATTATACATTGAGCTTGAGTTATGGCAGCCATGTCAGGGGTTTCTGGAGAGTGTGTACTTTTGGGCACACAGGTGAGTTGTCCAGGACTCCCAAGTGTTTGTTGGACTCCTATTTAAGGAGCATGGGTCTCAGTTTCTGCAGTGGGACTATTCAGTCTCAGAATACAAGTTTGAAGCCTGGAATAGTATTGCCTGGGTTTTAACCAGTGCTACAGGTCGACCCTGCACTAGTCATAGATGCAGACTTCACTTCAAAACCTCTGGAGGAGGAAGCAGGATACCTTTGACCATTGGATTGGGAGTTTAGGGCAGGGTACACCCTACAGGTATGTAAGTATCAATTTCTTTGAATAATTGTAAGAGTTAAAAGGTGAATATAGTCAAGACTGGTATTCATAATGATGTTCTGTTCTGTTTTTTTTTTCACAGTTGCTGCTGAGTGAGCCTCAAATTTCAGGTTCCATGCCATTTGTTTGATAAGGATGCGAGAAGCATGTGATATGTATGTATCAGAACATTAATGTCTATATAATATTTTAATAGTAATACTACTACAATAATAATATTTTGCATAGTGATTTCATAGCATTAAAAGTTAAGGACCACTTAGCTGCTGTTCAATACAACTGAATCAAACTGAGCATGCCTATCACAACTGTAAAAGAAACTCTGCTTACAGTCTGTAGCACAAAGCAATGGTGCCATATTCTCAAATAACAGTCAGCATGCACCTCTAAACTGTAAAAGGAAAGTATGCATGCAGTAGTCTGTAGGACAAAGAACAGTACAGTATTTGAGAGTAGTCATCAGTTTTGGGCTCAAAAAACACACTTCCCAAATATAAAATACTTTTAGGTTTTCATAATTATTGGAATATAACTTCATACCTTTATACCAGTGACACAAATGGCCTTCTGCAAACTGTAATCACTATAATTGGTGACAACAATCTGTACTATAGTGTGTCTCTGTTATGAACTGGGTAGTCTTAAAACTAATGAAGAAAATTGTTAGGAATTTGTAGTGTTAAAAGTAATGGTAACAGAACAGAGTCAAATAATTCTATCAATGCTTTGTATGTCACATACAAAGTTACTAATGTTCTCCCTTTCTTCCTCTCACCCCAACCCTTTTCTCTCTCTTTTTTTTATTTTTTTGTTTTTCCCATAGCACAGTGAGGTAGGCCTGTCCCATGTTATCCATCTGCCACCACTAAATCGGCTATAGCACCACTGCCCAACATGTCTATTGCATAACTTGGTAGCACCACCTCTGCCACCCATGCTCTACCTGGCCCCTCAGGTGATTCTGCCCTGGAAGATAGTTCTGTGGCTCCCTCCAGAAGCAGTGGGAGAGGTGGTGAGTGTATCACCTGGCAGAAGCCGTCAGGAATGGTACATAGGATTGTGCACTGCACTGTGGGCACAAACCTACACTGGATGGAGCACCTGCTGTCCATCCTCATGCAGAGCACTCATAGGAGATGCAGACATCAGGCACTGCAGCCAGCAGTGCATTGAGGTGACAATAATGACAGTCCACTGGGTGAGGACTAGATTCTCATTGTCAACTGTCTCGACATGAATGGGACCTGGATTTCCCACCCTATCCACAACCATGGTGTTCACCCACCTCATGTGTCCTTCACTGTCCTTATCTCTTGTCTTATTTGTCTTGTCTGTCTGAAATTGCTTTCTCACATGCCCAACTTACCTCACCCTGACATTTCTACAACCCTTCCCCAACATTTCTTCCACTCTCATAAAATAAAAAAAGAATTGGGCACCTATCCCACAAAAATAAATCGTCCCATATATAGATCGACATTTTCCACATGTGACTTCATGACACACATAATTTGGTCCTATTTCCTGTACAACAGATTGTGTTGTGGTCACCCCTCTATCTGGAGGTGACAGTCCAAATTCAGCAAACTTTGTGCATATATGTTCATGTTTTATTCTTGAAGAAATTGATAGCTATAGTTCTTTCCTACATCCTTCTAGCACATTCCTTCTTTCCTTTCACTTTGTTCTTCCCCCTGCTTACTCCCAATTTCAACACTTTCCTGTCTTTCCCATTTATTTTCTTTAAAGCATAATTGTGCAATGGTGTGCATTGCACACTAACATGTGGCTACAGCAAAACCAGTTATAAGTATTATGTACAGTTGTATTGGAAACCAAAACTATCTAGCCATATTTTAGGAACTCCATACCAACTATCACACTTTAGAATTTGGATTTAGACATAAACTTATTTGAAACTGTTATGTACACCTGGATTTGAATCCAGTACCATCTGAGCATAAAAATAAATGTATCCGTGCATTAACAGGTGTTGCTACAGACTCAGTCAATTAGCAATTGCATTGTAGAGACTGTATAGCAAATGGCAGACTTAACTGCTTTTGTACACACCTGCTACTTAATTGAATCTCTGGCTTCAGGAACCAATGCACTTAATACAGTGATAAGTTCCTTTTTTGGGGAAATGGTTTAGCTATAGGTAAGAAATTACAGTATTTTGGTAGTAGAGTTGCTTATCGGTGCTGCATGATGTGCAACATCCCACAACATTGCACACTATTGCTGTGTAAAACTAAATAAGTATCATGTGGTAATGCTTTATAAAACATTACAAGGGATCATGCAATGCTTCAGATCTCAAGAATGTATGACAGCACTGTAGTCAAACTCATCAAAACAGTAATACCTTATAATTCTCTGTTTTTTCACGAACTTCATCAGACACATGCAGCAACTGGACAGAGCACAGGGCTTTTCCATCAAGATAACACAGGGCTTACTAACTATGACATGCTGTATGTGGGTATATTAAAAGAGATGGCACTGTCATCTGTCTGTTATCAAATTAAATTGTAAGTCTTACTGTTAGGCTCTTACTTTTGGTTTAAGCACTTGGCTTCATTCCAGTTATATTACTTTAAGAAGGTTTGTAGTCTACACTCTTGTGAGAGGAGATGGTAGACTCTGCCCTTCTGAGCTGGCAATTGCTGGTTTAATGCTGTTTGTGCCTGTTGTTCTAAGTACCTTTGTTGTTGTTCATAGGTTCATAAGTTCATAGGTGTGTCTAGGCTAATTGCCCTGGGCCTTTTACAAGCCTAGCCATAGGATTACCCTGGCATAGTGCCACCCGACCTTAGTTCCCAGTGTCTCTGCCAAGTAGAGCCACTGGTGCTATCCCCGGGGTGGATTTTCCGTTTCCCATCTACTCATTAAGATTTCTCTTGAAGAGGGTTAGCGAGGTGCTTTGCTTGACATGTATAGGAAGTCTGTTCCATAGCAAAGGCAATCTCTAGATTATGAACCTGTCCCTCCAGCATGTTCTGTTAATTGTGGTAATGAGGTTGAGGTCTCTGAAGCATGTGGTGTGGAGGGATAGGAATTTCTTTAGATGTAGCATTTCTAACAGAGCTGGGTCAGACATGGCTTTGTAAGTCAAGCAGAGATTGCCTCTAAGTAGGCAATATGAGACAGAGAATAGTTGGAGTTTTTTGAGTCGTCCATATAGGACAAGTGTTTAAGGCCTAGGATCCTCTTTGTGAGGTACTTTTGTAGCTTCTCCAGTTGTTGCAGGTGTCTAGTGAGGTACATGCCAGATAGGGCATTATACTCGATGACTGGCCTAATGAGAGAAGAGTAGAGGGAGACAGAGACCTCTTTCTTCCTGGATGCAAAACCCTTAGTAATGAGATGTGCCACATAGAAGGACTTTCTGATAACAGTAGCAATGTTGTGATCAAAAGAGTGGTTGATGTCAACCTGTGCTCCCAGATCTCGTATAACGTCTTCTGTGTTCAGCGGACTACCATCATTGTGGTAATTCATGGGAACCGGGTTTTTCCCAAAGGGGATGATGATACATTTTTTGGCATTGAGCTTAAGGCCATGGTTCTGACACCAGTTGTTTGTCACAGTGAGGCCATTCTGTAGGATGTCATCATCACTTGGGGAGTTAATAATAGCTCCCAATGTGCAATCCTCTGTGAACTTTGAAAGTCAGAGTCCCTTCATGTTGGCCTGGACTTCAGAGAAGTAGATACCAAACAGGAGAGGACCCAGGACCAAACCCTGTGGGACTCCACTCGTGACTAATTGGCAGTCTGACTTGGAGTCAGCTACTTTCACACCATGGGTTCTATCTGTGAGCCAGTTTGCAACCCATCTAGTGATATAGGGGTTGATGCCAAGCTTAGTAAGTTTTTCTTTGATTCCTGAGTGGAGAATGGTATCAAAAGCCTTGGCCAGACCAAGGTAGGCTGTATGAACCACCTTGTCTTCATCCACAGCTCTGGTCACTGACTCAAAGAAGTCAACCAAGTTGAGCAGGCATGATCTATCCTTCACAAACCAAACTGTGTGGTATCCAGAGTTGGGCGATTCCCTACATCCTTGTTTATTAGGTTCATGATGATGCATTCCATAGCTTTGCATATCAGACTTATCAGGCTAATGGGGCAATAGTTCCCAGGGTCTGTAGTCACTCAAACTTTGTGGAGAGGGATAAATGTAGCAGTGCATCATTCAGAAGGGACAATGCCTTAGGTGAGGCTGTGATTGAACAGAGCACACAGGTGAGGTGCCAGTTCACTCTGTAGTTCATGTAGAACACAACCAGGGATATTGTCAGTTCCCATAGAAGCTGTATTCTTGGCCTTGGACAGTGCTGTTTTAACCTGTGCCGCAGTAATTCTGGGTGCCTGGCAATCCGAGAGCTCCTCCATGTCCCTTTTCATGTAGTCCAGGGAGGCACGTTTCAGGTCATTCACAACTACATGTATAATGACAGAGTCATATTTGTACCTGTTGCTGAGTGACCTGAGTGCATGTGTTATGTGTCGGATCCTGGCACCTGACAGGCAGCTGACTGTTACTTTCTCCTTATTCAACCTAGTGAGTGGGACATCAGTGTACCTCACTATTGAGTTACCTATGACTAGTGCGTTGGGCATGCTGTTTTGCCTTAGGGGCTTTGGTTGAGTGGCACACTGTTTAGGAGATTTATGTATCTCGTGATTATGTTGTGTTGTGGTGGTCGAGTGTGTTTCTGCCTTGTAGGGCTCTGCTGCTTGGGTAGATTTTTATTGAGATCCTCCACAAAGGTGGGTGTGTAGCTTGTGTTTTTATATGAAGGCAGTGCTGGTGTGTGTTCCAGAGGGCTATGTGTTCCATGTGGTGTGGTGCAAGAGTTGACCTTCTCCTCTTGACCAGCTATGCCGGTCTTGGCTGGAGAGTGCATGACTTCCAGTTTGGATATATAAGCACATCTCTCTCAAATCTGAGTGTTGGAAGGTAAGAGGAGAGGGTTGTCGGTGTACATGAGGCAGTTGCTCAGGATTCCCAAGTTCACCAGGTTAATAGAAGAAAGCACAGGGACCTGACCTTTAGACATGCCTGGTGGGGTGGGCATTGATAATAAGTACTAGATCTGTTTCCTTGTAGAACATTTAGTGCTGGTAGCACTTGTGTGCTACAATAATTGCTACAAGAAGTCTGGTAAAATGCTAGACTAATAAGCTAGTATAAGTGTGGGAAAGGAGAAAACTAGTAGCTCTAAGGGAAAAATTGAAGAGCAGGCTCTGGCACCACTCAGAAGCTTGCAAACAGTCCTGGATACAGCAAGTCTGTATCTGGACTAGACTAGTTACAGGAAAGGTGGGAAACAAGACCAAACTTGGGCTTTTAAACTGGAAAGTTGAGGGAGATGGAAAACCTGCCCAAAAGGCCAATAAACCACAAATCTGGGCCAGAAACCACTCCTCCTGTGGTAGATAGGCTACCTAGTGCTTACCACTCCCACTGATAAGCTAGAAGGATTCCCTCCAACACAGAAAGGTTTGGGGGCTCAGGAGCTTACAGTCTTGGACACAGCAAATCTGTATCTGGACTAGACTAGTTACAGGAAATAAGGGAACAAGCAAAAACACAAGGTTTTAAGCCATAAAGTTGAAAGATATGGAAGAAACTGCCCAAAAGGCCAATAAACCACAAATCTGGGCTAGAAACCACTCCTCTTGTGGTAGATAGGCTACCTAGTGCTTAGCACTCCCACTGATAAACAAGAAGGCTTCCCTCCAACACAGAAAGGCTTGAGGGGGCTCAGGAGCTTACAAACAGTCTTGGATACAGCAAATCTGAATATGATCTACAGTTACAGGAAAGGGGAGAAACAAGTTCAAATGCGGGCTTTTAAATCAGAAAGTTGAGAGTGATGGGATAACTGCCCAAATGGCCAATAACTACAGTTCCTAGGCCAGAAACCACTCCTTATGTGGTAGATAGGTTACCTAATGATTACTACTCCCACTGATAAGATTGAAGACTTCCCTCCAGCACAGAAAGGCTTGGGGACTCAGGAGCTTACAAACAGTCCTGGATACAGCAAATCTGTATCTGGACTAGACTCATTACAGGAAAGGGGAAAACAAGGTTAGAATTTTTTTTTTTTTTTTTTTTTTTTTGTTTTAGTAAAGTGAAAAAGGAGAAAGCTGGAATAGAAGTTAATTCAAGGTTAAGAATCTAAGTGGGCTGGCCTTCACAAATGTTCTCTCTCTTTTAGGTAGAATGAACTAATGACACTAGACTGGGAGGAGTGTCCCAGATCAAATATACAGTATGGGCGGGCAACTGCAAAGCCACCAAGTATAAGAACAAGACAACAATAGGGAGGGGGGTAGGAAACTATTACAGCTACTAGCTGTAGCCACTAAATGAAAGTTTAAACAGATAAAGTAGGAAGGAGACTCTAGAGAATGCTTTTAACTGCAAACAAATCAGTTATGTAATAACCTGACTAGAACACAAAAGCCTCAAAAAATCAAAATCGCACAGAAAAGCATGGATAGAGCATTCACAAACAGAAAATACAACTCTCAGTATGAAAAAGCAGCTTACAGTTAAATAATTCTGTAAACATGCAACTAGAGTAATGAAACAGTATCTAGCAATGAAAAATACAGCTAAAACAGTATAAAACAGCGCAGGCCAGTTATTTTACATTAAGAGGGTTCGTGGTCTGCACTCTTGTGGGAGGAGAGGCTGGACTCTGCCCTTCTGAGCTGGGAATTTCTGATTAAAGGCTTATAGTGCATGCATATCTGAGCTGCTTCTTACTGAAGTTGGTGTGCCTTGTTTGCTGTGGCATAGACTGGATTCGGGCCTGCTGGATCTAGCTTTGTTTGTGTAACTTGAGCACTAATCCAGACATTCTCTAAAGTATTCAATTGTATTTATTACTGCTTGGTTGTAACTTGATTAAAGTGCAGCTATCATTCTAAGTCTTTTGGATTAAGCACTTGGGCTTCAGACCAGTTGTTTTACATTAGGAAGGTTTGTGGCAAGCACTGTGGTGGCAGGACAGGTAGCTTTCATCCTTCTAAGTTGGGAACTGCTGATTGAGAGCCCAGTGTCCAAGTGTATTAGTTCTGGTTTAGGCACTTGGGCTTCAGGCCAGTTATTTTACATTAAGGTTTGTGGTCTGCACTCTTGTGGGAGAAGAGGATGGACTCTGACCTTCTGAGCTGGGAATTTTTGGTTAAAGGTTTATAGTGCCTGAATATTTGAACTGTATCTTACTGAAATTGGTACACCTTGTTTGCTCCAGGCCTGCTGAATCTAGCTTTGTTTATATGCTTGTTGTTTGTTTGCTTGTTATTTCCTTGGAAGCTAATTCCACCTAATACGCGGCTTCTCTGCGCTTCTGTGGATCACTAGTGATATCTGCATTGCTTACTGTACTTATTTCCTTGTTTCACTTGAAAGAAAGTTACTGTTTGTCATTTTTGCATTTAGTTACTTGTAACACATTGCACTCAAGTTACCTGGCACTTGCTCACTAAAGCAATTATATAAGTCAGCACTAAAAATTAAAAGCACTACACCCTCACTCCCCACTGGCCCTTGTTTTCAATTAAGGAATTCCCAGTATTATTCTAGCATGTCCAAAGGTCAGTTGTCAATCTCCTCTCTGGTCCAGCTGGTGAATCTGGGAATCTTGAGGCAATGTTATAACTGCCTCATGTACACAGACAACCCTCTCCTCCTCCCACATAACACAAATACTTGCGAGAGATGCAGCTATTTAGCCAAACTGGAGGCTGAGCTCTCTCAACTCAGGACTGGCAAGACCAGACAGGAGGAGAAGGCAACTACACACACCACAAAACCAGCCTCACATAATGCTACCACACCACTGAATCAAACACATAAACACACAAAGACATACTCGGGGGCTCTGAGTAAAAATTTACCTAAACAGCAGAGGCCTCCAAAGCAGACACCCAAACAACTGCTACCTCAAGACACCCCACAAGCAACACATAAACCACAAAAGCAGTGTGCAAAGCAGTCACAGCCCTTAAGGCCAAATACAACACCAAACATACTTGTCATAGGTGACTCCATAGTCAGACACACATGCGTCCTACTCACCAGGCTGAACAAGGACAGCGTCACAGTAAGCTGCCTATCGAGCTAGAATCCGCCACATAACACAAGCACTCGGGTCACTCCACGGCAAGTACAAATATGACACAGTCATTGTCCATGCTGGTGTGAGCGACCTGAGGCGTACCTCCCTGGACTACATGAAAGAGACATAGAGGAGCTCTCTGATTATGTAGCCCAGGCAGGTATGACCTAACCCTGAGCAGTATCCTTCCTTCACCAAGAATGATGCCACAATATAGAGACAAGATGATCAGCTTTAACAATTGGCTTAATGTCTGGTGTCATTCAAAGGGGATCCAGTGTCTGTCTGCCTGGGATGACATGCTTGACAAGCCACGCTGCTTCGAGGCGGCTTGCACCTGTCACCCTGGGATTCGGATATTGGCTAAGGCTCTTGCCACCCCCATAGTGCCTTTTTTAGGCAAGGCTCAAATTCTAAACCTACCACCCTAGAAAACAAAAATGGGAAGAAACTGAGGCTAATGCTGCTCAATGCCAGAAGTCTAAATCTCAAAATGCACTTTCGAGGCCCTTTTCAGTATGGAGAACATCGATGTCTGTGCTGTAACTGAAACCTGGTTCAAGGCTCCTGAGAGCACCCCGGCACTATTAGGTTTTACCTCATATCATGTGTTCTGGACCCAAAACCTGGACCACACCACAAAAGAAGGGGGTGTATCCATATTCATAAAGGATACCCACACCTCCAGGTTGGTGGCAATGCACGAAGCTTCGGAAACCATCCAGGTGCAACTAACCATAGGCAAAACTGCTCTACAAATTGTAGCATGCTACAGGCCACCCTCTCAAACTCAGGAACCCCACACAGCCTTCCTGAAGACACTGGAGAGTATAAATGTATCTCCATACACCATCATATTGGGTGACTTCAACTACCCGAATATAGACTGGGAACATTACTCAAGCCCTAACTTTCTAGCCCAACGGTTCCTGGAGTTCATAAATTCAAATGCCGTGGAACAGCTAGTCACTGTTCCCACGAGAGGAGAAAATATACTAGATCTCATTATCACAAACATGGGGACAAAATGCTCCACACCAGAAGTATATCCCTCATTGGTGAGATCTGATCATAAACTAATCTCACTGGAAATCCACATCCCCCCCCACCCCAAACAAAAAGACCACAGTGAAGAACTTCTCTAAAGCAAACTTCACACTACTCAAGACTGGTGTGGTATCCTTCAAGGCCCCTGAGCCAGTGGAAACCACAACCCAAGCTATGGAAGCCCTTACAAAAGACTTCTATGAACACCTCCAGGACTGCATGGATCAGGCAATCCCAAATAAAACCAAGACTCTTTCCACAAAGGGCAAACGTCCAGTCTGTGGACCCCAGCCATTAACAAACTTTACAATAAGAGGATAAAGCTATTACATGATAGAACAAAATCCATAAAAGGGAAGTCACCCCTGATCATTATTAGTAAAAAAATATGAGCACTCATAAAATTAACTAAGGCCAATTTTGAGAGAAAAATTGCCATAGATTCAAAGGACAATCATAAGGCCTTTTTCAGCTATGTTAGGAACCTGGGTGGAAACTCCCAGATATGCTCAGAATTAGTCCAAAATGATACAAAAATCACTGAACCCACAGACATTGCCAACATACTGGCAGACAGGTTCAGTGCAAACTTCACCCCTCCCCCCCAAAGAAGAGATAACTATCCCAGCAGAGTGTAGCCTCCCAGACATCTCAAATGCGCAGGTGAAAGCTGCTCTCTCTAAAGCTAAAAACACAGCATCAATGGGACTGGATGGTGTCCCCGGCTGTGTGCTACACGAGCTAAATGAGGAATTAAACCCGCACATAAGGCAGCTGTTTAATCTCAGCCTTACCACAGGATACGTACCCAAGGAGTGGCGTACAGCAACTGTGGTCCCACTCCACAAAGGCGGTGCCTCTACGGACCCTGGTAATTACCGCCCCATAAGCTTAACAAGTCTAGTCTGCAAAGCTATGGAGAGGATCATAATGGAGCTCATAAACAAAGATATAGAGGACTTGCAGACATTGGACCCGACCCAGTTTGGCTTCGTCAAGGGAATATCATGCCTTTTGAACTTGGTCAGCTTCTTCGAAACAATCACCAAGGCTATTGATGAGGGAAAGGCAGTCCATACAGCCTACCTTGACCTTGCAAAGGCTTTCCACACAATACCCCACTCGGGTATTGTAGAAAAACTTACCAGCTTAAATGTAAACCCATATGTCACAAGATGGGTTGCAAACTGGCTTAAGGACAGAACCCACAGGGTTAGAGTTGCTGGCGCTATGTCAGACTCCAAGCCGGTCACAAGTGGTGTCCCACAGGGCTCGGTCCTTGGCCCCCTATTGTTCGGCATCTACTTCTCAGAAGTACAGGCCAACATGGGAGGACTTTGGCTGACAAAGTTTGCAGACGACTGCAAACTGGGCGCCATAGTGGAAAGTGCATCGGACACGGATATCCTTCAGAAGGGACTCACGGAAACAGATAGCTGGTGCCAGAGCCATGGCCTGAAGTTAAACGCCAAAAAATGTATAGTCATACCCTTCGGGAAAAACAAGGTAACCCCAAGCTACCATATAGGTGGCAATGGGGACCCAGGTTGACAGTGGCCTTTCTTTTGACACTCACGTTGCTAACGTGGTTAGAAAGACCTTCTACATTGCCCACCTGATCATGAAGGGATTCACATCCAGATCTAGTGAGGTCATTGTTCCCCTGTACTCTTCACTTATCAGACCAATGATCGAGTACAATGCCCCATTCAGGATGTATCTTGCCTGACATCTGCAGCAATTGGAGAGACCCCAAATGTTCCTCACCAAAAGGATAAAGGGACTCCAAAATCTGTCATATGCTGCCAGATTGAAGAAACTCCAGCTCTATTCAGTCACATACCGTCTGCTCAGAGGTGACATGTGCCTGACATACAAGGCCATGTCCAACCCGGAATTAATGGACATGCTCCACCTCAAAAAATCCAAATCCAACAAAACCACTAGAGCAAGCGACTTAAACCTTAGCACGGATATAAATAGGACGTGCTGGAGGGATAGATTTATCACTCAGAGACTCCCTATGCTGTGGAATAGAGTCCCGGTCCATGTGAGGCAGAGCACCTCGCTGGCTCTGTTCAAGAGAAATCTTGACCTGTGGATGGGAGATCGTAGGTTTACCCCGGGAATCATCTCTGCGTCACTGCTGGACAGAGGCACAACAAACTAATGGGCACAGTATTTTTTCATATAAGGGGTGGTGTAAGCCACAAAAATTTGGGCTAGGCTTATAAATGCCTTGGGGCAGATAGCCTAGTATAAACCTATGAACCTATAAATGCAGTTAAATAGTAAAAAAAGCTTTATAACAGTGCAAAATGTAGTAGATTAACTGTATAGCACAATTATAAGCATTGTGGAAGTGCAATTCAATGAAATAAGTGTAAGAAATAACTTATCCTGCTCTTGGAATCTTAAGGAATTTCTGTTTAGTCTCAGTAATGAATCACAATCCACAGCCTGTTTAATCACTTGGCCTCCAAACCACTTATTTTACATTTGTGGTGTAGATTCTTCTGGCAGGAGAGGATAACCCTCAACCTTCTAAGCAGGGAATTGCTGGTAGAAGGCATACTGTGTCTGTTATTCTGAAAATGTCTAAGTCTGGGTTAAAGCACTTTGGTTCCAGACCACTAATTTCACACTAGAAAGGTTTGTTGTCTACATGCTTGGAGTATTCTACTGAGCTACTGCTTTATTTAAACTATTTGTTCTGCTGTTGTGATTGCAATTGTCTGCACTTTGAATTTTTAGTACTTTTGCATTTTATACCTCCCCCATGGTGACATTTTTTAGGCAATGTCAGAACAACTAAATCCCCAACATAAAATAAAATCCATTAGAGACAAACTGAAGGTTATGCTGCTTAATGCAAGGAGTGTAAATCAGAAACTGCACTCATTGGAAGCACTCCTTACCTTGGAAGATGCCCATGTCTGTGCAGTCACAGAGACATGCTTCAAGGCCACAGAGAGCCCCTGGCCATGCAAGGGTACAATGCCTTCCACACCTTCTGACATCAAAACAAGCATGAAAGAACCAAAGGCAGAGGTGTATACATCTTCATTAAAGACAAATACACATCAAGACTGGTCAAGCAGTATGAGTCCATAGATTTACTCCAAGTCCAACTAACTGTAGGTAAAACCCCCTTCCATATCACTGTTAGTTGTAGGTCCCCCACCATGAAGCACGAGAACCAATCTGCCTACATGGACCTACTTACATCACTCACTATACAGCTAAACACCTTGGTCATGTGTGATTTCAATTATCCTTCCATCAGTTGGGAGTCATATATAAGCACAAACACACTCATCCTAAGGGTTCTGGACTTTGTTAACACACACGCTCTGTAACCAAATGTCTGCACCCCCATAAGGGGCTCAAATGCCTCAGATTTAATACTCACCAACATAGAAGGTCTCTGCACTAACCTCTGTGTGTTGCCCTCACTGGTCAGGTTGGATCAGAATTCAGCCTCCTTTAAATTAACGATCATACCTGACACCTCCTCAACAGCAGAAAGGATGAAATATTTCTCCAAAAGAAACTATAGCCTTCTAAGAGATGTTATAAATAGTTGCAAAACCCATGCTTCCACTGTCAGTAATGACTGCTATACAGAGGTGCACAGAAATGGCCTCTATAAACAGCTATCCAAATATATAGACTCAGGTGAACTTAAATAGATGAAAACAAGGTACTCATAGAAAAACAAGCCAACCTGGTGGGCATCATGCATAAATAGATTATACAACAAGTGGAAGAAAGTAATGTTTAAGAGCAACAGGGAACTGAATCAGCAGATGAAGGACACCCTCCACAGCTTGAACAAGCAAAGTAGCTATCTTGTACAGTCCTATAAAGTCAAGTATGAAGCTAAACTAGCATCCCTAGCTAAAGATAATCAGGAGGCATTATTTAGCTATGTCAAAAATCTAAAACTGAAAGGCCAGCTTTGTGCCAAACTAGTAGTGGTTGATACCACTCATACTGACCTTGAGGACATCACCAACCTGCTAGCAAACAGATTTGGGGCAAATATTACCTTCACTGTCCCCACCAGACATACCCCATATCTGTCAGCAGTCTTCTATCTAGTATCTCCAAAGAGCAGGTCATAATCTGAGTCTCCATGGCCCAAAATACAGCCTCTATGGGACAAGATAACATTCCAGTCTGCCTACTAAATGATCTTAAACAGGACCTAGCAGAACCAGTTGTCATGCTGTTCAACCACTGTCTAAGTACTGGCTTTGTCCTAGCAGAGTGGAACACTGCAATATTAATTCTCCTGCACAAAACGGGTCTGTCATCTGACACTGGGAACTATAGACCCATTAGCCTAACCAACCTTATCTGCCAGGCAATGAAGAGAATAATCATGGACCTGATCAACAAAGACATAGGTGACTTTCAAACTCTTAATCCCCGATACAATTTAGCTTCATTAAGGGTAGATCATGCTTATTAAACCTGGTGGCCTTCTTCAGGAAGGTCTGGAAAACTTTGGATGTAGACAAAACACTACATACAACCTATCTTGACTTAGCCAAAGCTTTTGACACAATCCCCCAGTCAGGCATCATTAAGAAATGCACACAGGTGGGAATTAACTCAAATGCCACTAGATGGGTAGCCAACTGGATTACCGACAGAACACATATAGGCAAAGTTGGTGATTCCACCTCTAGCAACAGACCAGTTACCACTGGTGTACCACAAGGATCTGTGCTGGGCCCCCTGGTGTTTGGAATGTATTTTTCAGAAGTCCAGGGGAAAAGAGATAGCCTGTGGCTTACCATGTCACCAATGACTGCAAACTGGGTACAATCATTGAGTTCCCCGAAAAATAATGACATACTACAAAAAGGCTTTACACAGACAAATGATTGGTGCCAAAGCCATGGAGTCAAAATAAATGCAAAATAATACATTATCATCCCTTTCAGGCAAAGGGGAAGTCACTGCTCATCCAGACTCTGCTACACTTTGCTGTGAAGGAAAGGTTAGTTTGCTGTTATTTTTTGTATTTCTGTATTGCCTTTCTATATTTTGAATACTGTAGTTTGTTTTCTTTACCTTGTGTTTTGCTTGCATTCTGTTTAACAGCATATTAAAACTTCAAAAGAGACCACAGCTCTCTCTGTTCTGAGTCAGGCAGAATTTTTCTCCTCCCTCCCACCCATTTAAGTTGTCTTGTTAAATACCACTGTCTTTCTAGTTGCCCGCCTCTTATGTTAATCTGACCATATATCTCATTTCTCTCTACTTTCACTGGCTTATGTGAGTAATCACAAAACCATCACTTTTGAAATCCACCTTCAATTATTTAAATTTATTGGCCATCCTACAGTATTTCATAGTACTAAAATACAAAAGTAACCACCCCTTTCAGTCCATCTTGCTGTTTTAAAAATAGTAACTCTCCACTAAACCTTAACTTTTTAAACAGGTAAAACTCAAGTTACCTACTTTCATATCTAACTTCTCTAGTGCACACTGCAGAGTGCATTCTTTTCAATCTTACCTTTAAGCATCCCTGTTACTAGCACTTTCTCTTATACCTAAAAAGATCATCTCTACTTGACTCCAAGTAGACTTTTCTCTATCTGTTAAACCTAGCACTTGCTCCTACAGTACTTATTACCTTGATACGGCACTCTTATACTTAGCACCCCAAAAGGCAAACCCCATTTCTCGGTCCTCCGTCCCCGGAATCTCTTTTAAAGTTTTTGTCTAGTCCTTATAGCATGTCGAGCGATCAGTTGCTAGTGTCCTCTCCTGCTCAGCTGGTGAACCTGGGAATACTGCGGCAATGTTACAATTGCCTCATGTACCTGAACAACCCTCTCCTCCTCCCACAAAACACAAATACATGCAAGAGATGCAACTATAAAACTGGAGGCTGAGCTCTCTCAACATAGGACTGGCAAGCCCAGTCAGGAGGAGAAGGTTACCACACACACTATAGACCCAGTCTCACATAGTACCATCACAACCTCAAATCATACACATAAACACACAAAGACATACTCGGCTCTGATCAAAAACCTACCAAAACAGCAGAGGCCACCAAAGCAGACACCCAAACAACCACCACCTCAGAACACAACACCTGCAACACATAGACCTCACAGTCAGAGTGTCAAACAGTCACAGCCCTTAAGGCCAAACACAATGCCAGACACACTAGTCATTGGTGACTCCATAGTCAGACACACTGGCGTCCGCTCACCAGACTGAGTAAGGAGAAGGTCACAGTAAGCTGCCTGTCGGGCACTAGAATCCACCACATAGCGGATGCACTCAGGTCTCTCAACAGCAGGTACAAATATGACTCAGTCATTGTCCACGCTGGTGTAAGCGACCTGCTCCTTGGACTACATGAAAAGAGACATTGAGGAGCTCTCTGATTATGTAGCCCAGGCAGGTATGACCCTGACCTTGAGCAGTATCCTACCTTCACCAAGAATGATGCCACAATACAGTGATAAGATGATCAGCTTTAACAATTGGCTTAAACTCTGGTGTCATTCAAAGGGGATCCAATGTCTGTCTGCCTGGGATGACATGCTGGACGATTCGGATATTGGCAAAGGCTCTTGCCACCCCATAGTGCCTTTTTAGGCAAGGCTCAAATTCTAAACCTACCACCCTAGAACACAAAAAGGAAAAACTAAGGGTAATGCTGCTCAATGCCAGAAGTCTAAATCTCAAAATGCCCTTCTCAGTATGGAGAACATCGATGTCTGTGCAGTGACAGAAACCTGGTTCAAGGCTCCTGAGAGCACCCCAGCACTATCAGGTTTTACTTCTTATCATGCGTTCGGCCCCAAAATCCGGACAATACCAAGAAAGGAGGGGTATCCATATTCATCAAAGACACCCACACCTCAAGACTGGTGGCATACGATGCATCGGAGACCATCCAGGTGCAATTAACCATAGGCAAGACTGCTCTGCAAATTGTAGCATGTTACAGGCCACCCTCACAAACTCAGGAACCTCACATGGCCTTCCTGAAAACACTAGAGGGATAAATGTATCACCAAACACCATCATACTAGGTGACTTCAATTACCCTAATATAGACTGGGAACACTACTCAAGCCCAAACACCCTAGCCCAAAAGTTCCTGGAATTCATAAACTCAAATGCCATGGAACAACTAGTCACCATCCCCACAAGAGGAGAAAACATACTTGATCTCATCATCACGAACATGGGAGCACAATGTTCAACATACCCCTCACTGGTGAGATCAGATCACAAACTAATCTCGCTGGAGGTCCTCATCCCACCCCACCTGAAATAAAAGACCACAGTAAAGAACTTCTCAGCCGACTTCACACTTCTAAAGACTAGTGTGGTCTCCTTTAAGGCCCCGGAAAACAGTACTCAAGCCGCTGAATCACTTACAAATGCCTTCTACCAGCACCTGCAGGGCTGCATGGATAAGGCAATCCCAAGCAAAACAAAGACTCTTTGTACCAAAGGCAAGCGTCCACTCTGGTGGACCCCAGCCATAAACAAACTCTACAACAAATGGAGGAAGCTACTACAAGATAGAGCAAAATCCTTAAAAGGTAAGACACCCTTGATCACTATAAGTAAAAACTAAGAGCTCTCATAAAATCATCCAAAGCAAATTTTGAGAGAAAAATAGCTAAAGACTCAAAAGACAATCATAAGGCCTTCTTTAGCTATGTTAGAAACCTGGGAGGACACTCCCAGATATGCTCAGAACTAGTTCAAAATGATGTGAAGATTACTGATCCTACAGACATTGCCAACATACTGGCTGACAGGTTCAGTGCAAACTTCTCCCCCTCCCCAAAGGAGATATCTATACCAAGCGATTGCAGCCCCCAAACATCTCCAATGCCCAAGTGAGAACTGCTCTCTCCAAAGCAAAACACAGCATCCATGGGACCTGATGGTGTCTGTGTGCTCCACGAACTCAGCGAATTAAACCCACAGCTAGGACAGCTGTTTAATCATAGTCTTACCTCTGGATCTGCAACTGTGGTCCCACTCCACAAAGTGCCTCCACCGACCCTGGAAATTACCGGCCCATTAGCTTGACAAGCCTTATCTGCAAAGCCATGGAGAGGATCATAATGGACCTCATAAATAAAGACATAGAATTTGCAGACTTTGGATCCATCCCAGTTTGGCTTTGTCAAAGGCAGATCATGCCTTCTAAACTTGGTTGACTTTTTGAAACAGTCACCAAAGCCATTGATGAGGAAAGGCAGTCCATACAGCCTACCTCGATCTGGCGAAGGCCTTTGATACAATAGGTATCATTGAAAAACTCATCAGCTAAATGTTAACCCATACATCACAAGATGGGTTGCAAACTGGCTGAGTGACAGAACCCACAGGGTCAGAGTTGCTGGCGCCATGTCAGACTCAAAGCCTGTCACAAGTGGTGTACCACAGGGCTCAGTCCTGGGCCCACTCTTGTTTGGCATCTACTTTTCCGAAGTACAAGCAAACACAGGAGGGTTATGGCTGACAAAGTTTGCAGATGACTGCAAACTACATCTGACACAGATATCCTTCAGAAGGGTCTCACAGAAACCGATAACTGGTGCCAGAGCCATGGCCTAAAGTTAAATGCCAAAACAAGGTTACCCTAGCTACCAAATAGGTGGCAATCCACTGAGTACAGAAGAAGTTATCAGGGTCCTGGGGACCCAGGTTGATAGTAGTCTGTCATTCGACACCCATGTAGCTAAAGTAGTTAGGAAGACCTTCTACATTGGCCACCTTATCATGAAGGATTCTCATCTAGATCAAGGGAGGTCATAGTCTCCTATACTCATCACTCATCAGACCAATGATTGAGTACAATGCCCCATTCGAATGTATCTGACCCGACACTTGCAGCAGCTGGAGAGGCCACAAAGTTCCTCACCAAAAGGATAAAGGGTCTCAAACATCTGTCCTATGCTGCCCGACTGAAAGAACTCCAGCTCTATTCAGTGCTTGCTCAGAGGTGACCTTTGCCTAACATACAAGGCCATGTCAAACCCAGATTTGATGAATATGCTTCACCTCAAAAATCTAGATCCGTCAGAGCCACAAGGCGGAGACTTAAACCTCGCTGGAGGATAGATTCATCACCCAAAGACTCCCTATGCTGTGGAATAAAATCCCGGTATATGTGAGGCAGAGCACCTCGCTGGCCTTGTTCAAGAGAAATCTTGACCAATGGATGGGAGATCGCAGATATAACCCAGGGATTACCTCAGTGTCACTGCTCAACAGAGGCACAGCAAAATAATGGGTATAGTTCCCCATACTAAAAACTATGGGCTAGGCTTGTAAATGCCCTCGGGCAGATAGCCTAGTATGAACCTATGAAACCTATGAAACCTAGAATATTAACAGTACCCCCTTAGCTGAAAGCCTGTGGTGAGAGATTTGGGAACGCAGGTTGACAGCAACATTAACTTCGATCACCACATATCCACAGTGATAAGGAAGGCCTTCTATGTTGGACATCTCATAAGTAAGGGCATCACATTCACAGTTAAGGATGTTACAACCTCCCTGGACTCATTCCTCATCAGACCACTAATAGAGTACATTGCTCCCTTCTGTTTGTACCTTACCAGACACCTGCAGAAGCTGGAGAGACCTGAGAGGTTTCTCACCAAGATAGTTCATGACCTGTAACACATAACTTCCATGGACAGACTGAAGGCCCTGTCATTGTACTCTGTATCTTATAGGCTGCTGAGAGGTGAATTGTGCCAGGCCTACAGAGCAGTCTCAGACCCCTGCCTAATAGAAATGGGACAAGATTCACTCACTCTAAGAATCTTTATGTAGCCTGCAACATTACCCGGACATGCTGGAGAGACAGATATGTTTCCCAGAGATTGCCACTTCTCTGGAAAAAATCCCAATTCACATAAAACAAAGCTCCTCAATGACCCTATTGAAATGTAACTTAGCTGTGGGTGTGTCATCCATGTCCCTCTTGGATAAAGGTAGTCGGTGATGACCATACATTTGCACTGCAAATATACACCATACAAGATGGTCAATAAGGGAACACTGGTATAACATGGCTAGGGTTATCAAGGCCCTAGAACCAATAGTCTAGTAATCTCCTATAAACCTAAGGTGATGTCTGCTTGAGCTCTAGGCCAGTATCTGATCCTGTCCTGGTGGAATGGTTGTATATGCAATAATATGATATAGCTGATTACATCAGCATTGTCTGTTGAGCATATGGTTATAACAGTGTCCCATATGCTGGTGTAAAAGGATCTCTGTAATGTCAAGTAACACCTCACACACAGTTGACTGCAGTGAGAAGAGAACTCTTACCTGTCTAAATACACAGACTACAGAACACATAACATTATGCAAGCACCATGGCACAAATCTGCCTTTTACATGTCTGCAGGTTAACTTATAGTTGATGCCATCAACAGACCATGTGGGAGACAAGATTATGGAAGGGCTACATAAAATGGATGTGTAGGCTAGTGCAAGTATCAAAAGGCTAGCAAGCCATGCCACTAGAGAAGTAAACGTAGCACACCTCTTCTGCTGATTAGAGACACACACACTCAGTTGACTATAGTGAGAACAGAACCCCTACCTATCTAAGTACAGAGACTATATAATACAGTACTCTATGCAGGTTTCAGAGTACAAGTCTAACTTTTACATAGCTGCAGGTCAACTTACAGTGGATGCCATCAGCAGTGCATGTTGGAGAGAAGAGAGTGGGATGCCTGCCTGAAATCGATGTGTAGGCAGGTACACGTATCAAAATACTGTCAGTTTATGGTATTGGGACAACAACTGCAAGATACAAACTTGCTCGTCTGGCTGGACATATACACACAGTTGACCGCAATGAGAACAGAACCCCTACCTATCTAAGGTACACAGACTATACTACACAGTACTCTATACAAGCACCAGAGTACAAGTTTTACTTTTGCATGTCTGCAGGTTAACTTTTAGGGGATGACATTAGCAGGCCATGTGGGGGTCAACAGGTTGGGAGGCCTGCACTGGCTCATAGATTCATAGGTTCATATGAGGCCAGTAGCCTAATTAAAGAGTGTGTCCTATGTTTGTATAAGCCTAGCTGTGTAAATACACCAAGTCCCCTTACTGAGCATAGTTGGTAAGTGGTGGACAAACATGAGCTGCATTGCTAACTTGAGTAAAAATAATACTATATAGCATATAGTATATTTGAACCCAGGAATATGTTCACGCCAGTCCTACACATACACCTGTTGCCACAAGAATGTTGAGGAACAGTTATCTATGTTGCACTTCATTGCTGTAAACTGCAATGTCACAGCAGTAAAACAAAGGTTGCACACTCTTTACTAGAACCCAGTACCATCTGTACTACAGGCCAGGTTTTCACAATGTCTAAGAGCATTAACTGAATGCATATGGTTACTATTTTTGTCCATCTGCTTCACAGAAGGTTCACTGTTCTTTTCACAAACACGATAAACACAGCCATTACTAGTTTACGCTATTTGCACTATGCAGTTCATCAGAAAAAGGGCAATGAAAAACAAGAGGAATGAGAAAGAAAACTTTAGTAATGGACACATATAAGTGAAATAAGTGTCTGCTGTCACATGTTAAGATACTTTCTGTACAAATCCAACACTATTTGCTTCATTACTGCACCAAGTTAAGATATATTAAGATCTAATATTAATAGATAATAGATAGATATTATTACAGAATACTTTCTAGGTTCAGGACTTATCTTGCAAATGCAGCAGCTGAGAGACAATTTTTATTTCAGGCCTAGAATTTCCTTCTCTATACTCCCATGGTATGGAAGTATGCAGGAAAAAACATAATATAGCTTGCTAAAAAGCTCCAATGTATTAAACTCACATGGTTATGATGCAATTAGCACACAACACCAGTGTGCCACCCAACAACATCCCCTAAGGCAAGACAATGTACCCAACACTTTAGTCATAGGTGACTATAGTCAGGCACACTGATGTCCACTCACCAGGCTGAACAAGGAGAAAATTACAGTCAGCTGCTTGTCGGGTGCCAGGATCCACCACATAACGCATAACTCAAGTCACTCCACGAAAATACAAATACGACTCTGTCATTGTTCATGCTGGAGTGAATGACTTGAGACGTACCTCCCTGGACTATATGAAAAGAAACATGGAAGAGCTCCCAGATCATGTGGCCCAGGCAGGTATGACCCTAACTCTGAGTAGCATCCTGTCTTCGCACAGAATGATACCACAGTATAAGGACAAAATGATTGACTTCAACAATTGGCTTAACTTTTGGTGTTATTCAAAGGGGATCCAGTATCTATCTGCCTGGGAAGACATGATCGACAAACCACGATGCTTTGCCAGAGATGGTCTGCACCTGTTACCCCTGAGATTCAGTTAAAAAATAGAAAAACAGAAGCAGCGGAACCACAGCAACACTGTTTTTATTGCAGATAGAGTAAGCGCTTTCGTCGGTGTACTCCACCAACTTCATCAGACAAATGACATAACATATATTTGTATTTTAAATACTTTCAAACTGCCAAATCAATTATACAATTAAAACCATTTATTAAAAAAATAAAGAGATATTCCCAGAAAAACACATTGCAACAAGAACACCAAAGTGGGAATAAAAACATTACTAGTACTGTAACCTAGTTAAATATAAATTAGTTCTTTACATTAGCAGAACATTGCAAAGTCTTTATCATAAATAGAAACAGAAAAATATATGATTAAAAACAGAAAAATACATGGTTAAAACCAGTCGACCAGTATGACAACAGTATTACCTAGTCAAAGTTTTTGTCCCTTCCCTGTATACCTATTTGTGTCCTGAAATTCTTCGTCCAAAAGCTTAGATGCGAACCAACACCAAAACCATATATTTGGCGCTAATCCACTATGTTTATGTTTAAATGAAATAAGTTGGAAGTTCATAGGCGTTGTTAGAGCCCATACCCAATACTTTAAAAAGACTTACACCATATATTGTGGTTCTAATAATGCACCAGAAAATACACTAAAAAATACAAAGTGTATAATATAAGTTGTGTTATAAATGTAATTGTATTAATAATGTTATTAAATTAAACAAGCCGTAGTTACAATAGCCTTATCTATTTAGAGCCTTAAGTTTGAGAAGGTATTTAATAGAAATGTAATCATTAATTCCTGAAGGCACATGAGCAGAGGTACGTATCTGCCATCTTAATTCACATTCCTCCAGTCTGAGTTTCTAAGGCCCACCCCTAATATTGTGTTCTACCTGTTGTAGTACCACAAACTGAAATTGATGGTTGGGATTTTCTATAATGTGTCTCGCCAGAGCGTTGGTAGTGTTGTTCTTCCCAATACAGTGGGTATGTTCATATACCCTTTGTTTGATTTTTCTCTCAGTTTTCCCAATATAGTATGCATTACAGGAGACACTAGTTGCTGCATAGACCACACCTTGGGATTCACAATTAAACCTACCCCTTATATGATATTCTTTGTCCCTTAGTCTTACCTTATTTGTGATTCTAATGAATCTGCATTGTGGGCATCTGCCACATTTTGCCATACCCGTACCTCTTTTAATTACCTTATTTCTCTCCACTAGGATTTTTAAGTTAGGGCCCCTTTGAAAGGTCATGAGAGGTAGTTGTCCCAGTTTGATAAGACTGGTATCCTTGTTGATAAGGGACCAGTTTTTGTTAAGCATATCCCTAATATGTGTGGCATCTAGGGAAAATGTTGTAATGAACCTTCTAGTTGTGCTGTCATTAGTGTGATCCCTAATCACTACATCATTAGCTGCCCATTCAGTGTGCTCCTGCTCATACCCTTTACAAACAATCGGGCGGAAGTGACCTACCACTCTTTTCCTGTCAACTTCATCAAAGATTGTATTGAGGAACCCCAATGGGTATCCTCTTTTCAAAAACATAGACTTCAGTAGTGTACATTCACCTATAAATTCAACATCGCAGGAGACCATTCTAGCAGCCCTAACCACTTGCCCTTTCACAATTGCCTTTTTCTGATGTAATGGTTGGTTGCTGGTAAAATGTAGAAAGGCATTAGAATAAGTCGACTTGCGGTAGATAGTTGTTCTATATCTTTGGTTCAAATTATCGTTACTTAGAAGCACATCCAAGTAGTTGATATCCTTATATCCTATCTGATAAGTGAAATCCAAAAATGTAGTGAATGTTTTGATGTTACAAATAAAGGTCTCAATAAGCTGAACTTCCCCTTTCCAGATGAAACACATATCATCTTGGTACCTTGTGTACCAAATGACATTCTCCTTGTAAAGAGCATCATTAAATAAATAATGCCTCTCCCAAAAAGCCATTACACAATTGGCAAAACTACTGCCACAAGGAGACCCCATGGCAACCCCCATCTTCTTTAGATAGATGGTTCCGTTAAACCAAAAGAAGTTGTTAGTACTAACTCCAACAAGGTTTCAATGGTGTTTATATCACTACTATCCATGCCTTTTAGGTATAGAAATTCTCTGACCCATTCAATACCTAGTGTCTGTGGAGTAACTGTATATAGATCTTTTATGTCCACTGTGAGAAAGGTAAAACCATCTTGGTAAGCTAAATTATTGATACAATAAAGAAAACTCCATGAATCATTGCATATTTGTGATTCAGACTTGATGTAAGGTTTGAGTTTGCAATCAATAAACTTAGCACATGCATATGTGACTGATCCTCTCCCATCCACTATGGTTCTAAAAGGGGGGTTGTAGATATTTTTATGCAATTTGGGAGACCCAAATAATATAAGTAAAATGGGAGCTGGCATAATTAAATACTGCAAGGTGTCTATGTCAATGCTACCATCAAGGAATAGATCATTAAGTACATTATTCACCCTCTTATATGCAGTATTAAGCTCATTCAAACTAACCATTTCATATACATCAGATGTCACATGAGCTTCCATTCTATCTATGTAATCAAACTGATCCATGAAAACCAAACCCCTACCCTTGTCAGGTTTCATAACTCGAATGTTACAAGAGTTCAGTAAGTCAATGTATTCCAACTCGCTCTTGGAACAGTTAGTTGTTGGAGCAGATCTTGAAACTTCCTTAGCAAGTAACGCTTTAATGTCCATCTCACTTACTTTCTCAAACATAGCTAAGGATGCTTGCATAGGTGGGTTAAACAAACTAGACACTCTCAATGTGCTTGTAAGTGCTGGGTTGTTACCAAAGAGTGCAGTTAAATTAAGCTTACGCACAAACATTCTCAGGTCCAGAATGGTTTTGACCAGATCAGTCCTTCTATCAGGGACAAATGTCAGCCCCTTTGCAAAAACATTAACAACCTCTTCATTAATATTTAGGGTGCTAAAACTGTATATCTTAAAGTCACCCTCATTGTTTGTCAAAATTGCAGGTAAATCATAGTCTACCTCCTTCTCCGGTTTTGACGTTTCCTGTGTGGACCTTGGGACCTGTTGTAATTGCTTTGGTTGTGCCTCTGCTGGTTCCCTCAGTTGTTGTGAAAATCCTGTTGGTTTGTGGAGTTGGACTGCCGATTATTGTTTTAGGCTCCCTCAGCATTGCCCTGTTGTACACCATTATTAGCTTGCTGGTTATTTCTAATTCGCTCACTTCTGCGAACCCCTGGTGTTGAGGCAGCTGAGAGACAATTTTTATTTCAGGCCTAGAATTTCCTTCTCTATACTCCCATGGTATGGAAGTATGCAGGAAAAAACATAATATAGCTTGCTAAAAAGCTCCAATGTACTAAACCCACCTGGTTATGATGCAATTAGCACACAACACAAGTGTGCCACCCAACAACAGCCCCTAAGGCAAGACAATGTACCCAACACTTTAGTCATAGGCGACTCTATAGTCAGACACACTGATGTCCCACTCAGCAGGCGGAACAAGGAGAAAATTACAATCAGCTGCTTGTTGGGTGCCAGGATCCACCACATAACGCATACACTCAAGTCACTCCACAACAAGTACAAATATGACTCTGTCATTGTCCATGCTGGAGTGAATGATTTGAGATGTACCTCCCTGGACTACATGAAAAGAGACATGGAAGAGCTCTCGGATCATGTGGCCCAGGCAGGTATGACCCTAGCCCTGAGTAGCATCCTGTCTTCACCCAGAATGATACCACAGTATAAGGACAAAATGATTGACTTCAACAATTGGCTAAGCTTCTGGTGTCATTCAAAGGGGATCCAGTATCTGTCTGCCTGGGAAGACATGATCGACAAACCACGATACTTTGCCAGAGATGGTCTGCACCTGTCACCCCTGGGATTGAGGTTACTGGCTAAAAGCTCTTGCCACCCCTACAGTGCCTTTTTTAGGCAAGTTTCAAAAGACAAAACCACCACCATAACAGATACAAGCATGCAAAATCTGAAGGTAATGCTACTCGATGCTAGAAGTCCTAACCTCAAAATGCAGTCTCTCGAGGCACTCCTAAAAATGGAGAACATCGATATCTGTGCAGTAACTGAGACCTGGTTCAAGACTCAAGAGAGCTCCCCTGCAATACCAGGCATTAACTATTATCACACTTTTCGGCCGCAAAACCAAGACTGAAACACTAAAGGTGGAGGAGTGTCCATATTCACCAAGGATATTCACACCTCCAGGCTAGTTGCCCAACACAATGCATCTGAAATTCTCCAGGTGCAACTAACACTAGGTAAGACTGTAATCCAAATTGTAGCTTGCTACAGATCTCCCCACTGTGCCCTAAGATTCTCACTACACCTTTCTAAACATACTGGAAAATATTAAGATACAACCAAACACCCTACTACTGGGTGATTTCAACTACTCTGCCATTAACTGGGAAAACTACTCGGGTACCAACTCCTTTTCCCACCGGTTCTTGGAATTCATAAATTCCAATGCCCTAGGTCAACTAATCCATTGTCCCACCAGGGGCTCCAATATCCTAGACCTGGTCATTACCAACATGCTTCACACCAGTGGTCACCCCATCATTGGTCAGGTCTGACCATAAGCAAATCACCCTTGACATCCACATCCCACCCCCAACCCCCCAGTAACGAAACCACCTTAAAAAACTTCTCCAAAGCCAACTTCATGCTACTGAAGTCAGAAGTGACAAACTTCATGACACCCATGCAGATGGGATCTGAAAGTTCGACTGCAGAATCCTACACTAAAGCACTGTACAAGCACATCCACTTGTGCATGAATTGTGCCATCCCAAACAGAACCAAGATGCTCTCCTCCAAAAAAAGGAAGCCAATCTGGTGGTCCCCTGTTATAAATAAACTATACAACAGAAGGAAAAAACTGTTGCAGAAAAGAGGAAAATCCCAGGATGCAAAAAACTCCCTCACCAGCCTCAGTAAAAAGCTGAGATCCCTCCTAAAATCTTCAAAAGCTAGTTACGAAAATAAAATTGCCAAAGATTCCAGAGACAACCACAAGGCATTATATAGTTATGTCAAGAATCTAAATGGCAATGCTCAGATCTGCTCTGAGCTAAAACCAAATGGCATTAAATATACTGATCCCAAGGATATTACCAATATCCTGGCAGATAGATTTAGTGCTAACTTTACCCCCCACCCCCTAAAGGGCCCATCTCAATACCAAAGGATTGCCAAATTCTGGTAATCATGGCCACACAGGTAGAAACCGCACTCTCCAAAGCTAAGAATACAGCATCCATGGGACCAGATGACATCCCATGCTGTGTACTACATGAACTACAAAATAAACTAGCACCTCACCTAAGTGTCATGTTTAATCATAGCCTCACCTCAGGCTTCATGCCCATTGAGTGGCGCACAGCTACAGTTATCACACTCCACAAGGGGGGATCCACCTTGGATCCCGGGAACTACCGCCCCATCAGTCTGACAAACCTGATCTGCGAAGGCATGGAAAGCATTATCATGGAACTTATAAACAAAGACATTTGCAAACTTCAGACACTGAACCCCACCCAGTTTGGGTTTGTGAAGGGCTGATCTTGTCTCCTGAACCTGAATGACTTCTTCAAGTCAGTCTCCAGAGCTGTGGACGAGGGGAAGGTGGTCCACACAGCCTATCTGGACCTCGCCAAGGCCTTCAACACCATCCCCCACTCTGGAATCATAGATAAACTTACTAAGCTGGGCATAAATCCCTACATCACTCGATGGGTTGCCAACTGGCTTACTGACAGAACCCAGACTGTAAAAGTAGCCAACTCCAAATCCAGCTCCAGACAAGTGACAAGTGGAGTACCTCAGGGTTCAGTCCTGGGACCACTCTTGTTTGCCATCTATTTCTCTGAAGTACAGGCCAACACTAAAGAACTCTGGCTAACAATGTTCCCAGATGACTGCAAAGTGGGAGCCATTATTAAATCCCCAAATGATGTGGATATTCTACAAAAGGGCCTTACAGAAACAGATGCCTGGTGCCAGAGCCATGAATTCAAGCTTAATGCCAAGAAATGTATAGTTAACCCCTTTGAAAAAAACATGTACCCATGAATTATCACATAGGTGGCAGTACACTAAACATTGAAAGTGTGATGAGAGACTTTGGGACACAGCTGGACAGTGGTCTCACTTTCGATAACCACATCGCCAAAACAGTCAGGAAATCCTTCTATGTGGCACACCTCATCACTAAGGGCTTTTCATCCAGAAAAAAGGAGGTCATTGTCCCACTGTACTCATCACTCATTAGACACATTATAGAGTATAATGCCCCATTTGGTATGTACCTCACAAGACATCTGCAACAGCTGGAAAGGCCACAGAAATACCTCACTAAAAGAATCACAGGCCTAAAGCAGATGCCATATGCTGACCATCTAAAAAAACTCCAGCTATACTCTGTGGCATATTGTCTACTCAGAGGTGATCTATGCTTAACATACAAGGCCATGTCAAACCCTGAACTGTTGGACATGCTCCACTTAAAGAAATCCCAATCCCTCAGAGCCACACTCTCCAGGGATCTAAACCATGTCATCACAATGAACAAAACATGCTGAAGGGATAGGTTCCTGACCCAGAGACTCCCCATACTCTGGAATAGACTACCCATACATGTCAAGCAGAGCACCTCCTTGGCCCTCTTCAAAAAGAACCTTGATGATTGGATGGGAGATAGGAAATTCACCCTGGGGATCATGTCAGTTGCCCTACCAGACAGGGGTCCAGGGAAGTAAATATTGTGGGAAGAAATAGCCAGGGAATTGTTATGGTTAGGATTGTATATGTCCTAGCATGAATAGCCTAGTACCAACCTATGAACCTATGAAAAACATCTGCTACTTCACTGAATATGTGAACTCTGTTAATGGCTATTAGTCCACAATGCGCACCAACACTGAAATAAGGTGAACGCAAGGGAACTTATTACTTTTGTCCATGCCTGTGATATTATGCAAACATGCAACTCAAAAAGTAGACGGAAGGTTGCAGACCCTGTAGTAGAACCTAAGACATTCTATATTCTAGCCCTACACACACACACACACACACACACACACACATGATGCCCCAGGAAAACTTATGTTACAAACACTTAGAAAACTACCATTCATTCCTCCATTTCCCGTGGTTGTGTAAGTGAAGCATCGTGCAAACAAGGATGAAAATTAAAAAATAAATTTTAATTTAATGAGAATAGATAGGATACATTTTAACAAGCAATAAAGAGGATGACATGACCTGTGAACTGTGCACTGCTTACATGCACTTTCACACTTCACAGACCTACATCTACACCTCTGTAAGTGTAATGTGACACACCCCCTTGATGTCATCATTCACTGTTCCCATGTATTTAGCATGAAGCGAACATCCCTACATGGTTACAAGTGTTTGGGATTCAGCAATTCTAATGAAGTTTGACATCATTTACATCTTCACTATGTTGAAAGCCCTGAATCTACATGGTTGGTAACTGTGTAGGCAGGGAAACTGAAGGGGAGTCCAATGTTATACTTACAAAGGAGGGTATTACTCAGGTATATATCTGCACAGAGGAATGAAGGTTTGGGATTTTATGTTTCTCGGAGTTTACACTTTTAGCTGTCCACATTAGTTATGATTACATTGTTCATTTGAGGGTGAGGTTGCAAAGCGGCATTTATGTCATGGCACTTAATAAGGAATTGTTGCTATTTTCTAGCATCCAGCATGTCTGGGAATGTCATAATGTGGTTGGGGTTACATGTACGGTCTGTTCTGTACAAAAGTATGGACAATTACTTGCTCCAGTTTCCATGTAGACTCCTTTGCGGAGTTTACTGAATCTAAAACTTTTCGCGGCCAGGTGCACATCACACTGCAATGCACACACAGTCAAAACTGTAATGTAGGCTTGATTGAATCTCTCCACTATCATTTTAAATGATTAATGTACTAACATTCATAATATAAAGCAATTAAAGTACATTGCTTGTGCAGAAGCTACGCATGCATAAAGAGTTATAAGGCCAATACCCTTTGTGCTAAGTCAAGTCCTATTATGCAAACAAATATATAATCAGAGAAAACTGATTATTCAAGTGCTCTAATTCAAGTAGTACCTCCAGCCTAAAGCCAAACAATTTTCATTTATATTAAAAAATTCTTTCACAGAACATTATCATTTTTTGGTTGTGGAGAGCTGGAAACTATTGGCAGCTGTCTATTCTATTCTATTCTATTTTTTTTTTTTTTTTTTTATTCACTGACTTTTTCTGGTCAAATGTCTCCTTTGAATAGGGTGATCATATGCTTCATATCCTGCCTAAGAGAAAATGCCCTATGAAAGTGCTGAACTCATGGCCACCACATCATGTAACTGGAGCATTATCTGTTACATGAGCAAGGCTAAGAGCAGTCCATCCATTTTATTCGACAGTATGTACAAAATGAACAAATAAATAAATAAAATAAAAAACCAAAAATGATGGGAAAGCAATACTTTTTCCATCCCGTTATCCTTTGTACAAGTGTTTACATTTTTGTTACACACTTTAATTCACTTGGAAACCAAAGTACATAGCTCCATTATTTGACAAAGCTGGGATCCATTGCTGCATTTAGAGTTGCTGTCTCATATCTGGAAGGTACATAGTTCAAGTCCCAAGTCTGGATTTACCTGAGTAAAGTTTGTATGTTTTTTGTAAACTAACATTTCTCTAATACTTAGTGTGCCAGATACATCAGTCAGTAATTCCCACATCTCTGGCATATACATTGTCTAACTATAAAATAACTCATGCCTTTGTGCAGTTATGAAACAACCTGATGGCTGCATAGCTATGGCCTTCTTGGTAACCACCTTTTGAAATGTTGGGACCTGCTAGACCAAGTCCCAAAACATAGAGACTAGTCTGAGATGCCATTTCTTGTAATATTCCCAAGGTATGGGTATGGTGATCTGGAGTTAAGATATATATATATATATATATATATATATATATATATATATATATATATATATATATATATATATATATATATATGTGTGTGTGTGTGTGTGTGTGTGTGTATATATATATATATATATATATATATATATATATATATATATATATATATATATATATATATATATATATAAATATATAAGTATATACATTCTAGGGATATGAGGGTGTACGGTGGCCATGCCCCCATTACAAAAAGAAGTTTAAAGGAGAAGAGGAATTTTTGAGATTTGCCCTTCTCTTGTGTTTTCGGTCTTTATTTTTCTGGCTTGTTTGCACTCACATTTTGAATGACAACATTTAAACAGGGAACCCACATGCATTCTAACAATGGATAACAGCTATCAGGCTTCAAGAAAGTCAATAGGTTATAAGTGTGTTTCATAAACCTATGAGTGTATGAACTGTCAAATAAGCACTGACAAACTGTCTGACAACGTAAAATTAGTAGATCAAATTTTATGAAATTGGAAATGTGAAGTATTTTCGCCACATGAAATCCCACACTAATATCTACATTGGATGACAATTCTCTCTGTGCTGATTGAACTTTCAAACAGGGACGGCGGAAGGTATACGCACTGTACTGATTTCAGTACAACTTCTTTAGAAGAGGGGGTAGCTTTTTAAACAGCGTTGCTCCTTTAAGGATGCTGGGTGCCAGAACCATAGCGTTGAGCTCACATCACATCCAGCTGCTGGGCGCCAGAAACATAGAGCTGAGCTCACATCATGTCATGTCTGGCTGGCTGTGAGCGGGAAATTTATAGCAGGGGCAATGGATTATCGTCGTCATGTCCAGCTGGCTGCAAGCGGGAAATGTGTGCGGATGGATTATCATTGAGGCAATTGAGGCTGCGAGCGGGAAATGTACATGGATGGATTATCATTGGGGCAATCGGGTGAACTAGATTATCAGGTAAGCAATGGAGTGTGTGTGTGTGTGTGTGTGTGTGTGTGTGTGTGTGTGTGTGTGTGTGTGTGTGTGTGTGTGTGTGTGTGTGTGTGTGTGTGTGTGTGTGTGTGTGTGTGTGAATGGATTATCGATGGGGCAATTGGGTGAACGAGATTATCAGGTAAGCAATGGAGTGTGTGTGTGTGTGTGTGTGTGTGTGTGTGTGTGTGTGTGTGTGTGTGTGTGTGTGAATGGATTATCGTTGGGGCAATCGGGTGAACGAGATGCATTGCTGATACTGTACTGTGTTGTAAAGGGGGATGGATGATGTAGTCCTTTTGGCTCAAGATATCTAGTAGTAACTATGAACCTGTTATCAGTTTGCCATCCATTCCCTATTGCAATATTACTAGCATATCATTTTTTTAATGCAACATAGGCAATTTATTCCTCAAGGGCAACAGGCACTTTATTTGTAGTTGAAACAATGAAATATAAAGTTTGCTAACAGCAACCTTGTCATTAGTTACAGATGTTTTTAATGTGGAATTATGTAGATGGCTTTTACTAGTTCAGAGATTGTGCATATTTACTGATACTGGTGGACTGTAGAAGTTTGAGTAGACTTTTATGATGGAAATGTTCTGAATTGGGCTGTTTTGTTATTATTGGTGCATGCATTTTGTTTCATTGTTTACTGGAAAAATGTTCAAAACAATAAATTTAAAACGCTATCTAACAAATATACTGTATTGTACAAGGACTATAACTTAATACAATCAGGGAGGTGTGTCAAAGGGCACGTGTATGTTTCATGTGCAAGGGGCCTATGATTTGAAAACAGCCTAAAGTTAATCTTTGGATGCCACTGGCAAAATGTATTTTCTTTGAATGTGGGTTTCAATGCTGTTTCAATGAATGTGAGTTTCAAGGGCAGAGAAGTTTTAATGCTAAGTCTAGTTTCATTGTGTGACTGCATTACTTTGTTTAGTAGATATTTATTGGTGTTCGTGCTTTAAAATGCAAAATAAAACTTTTCTGGCAAATCATTTAAGAATGAAGTCACTAAATAATGACAGACATTAAGTTTCAGATGTCCATAACCTTCAGAAAAATGCATGCTAAAGCAAGACCTGTTATTCTATGAACTGTCTTAAGTTTATACAAGATCAGTTTTTAGTACTGTTGGTATGTTTCCCCAATATATTTGGCCTTGTCCAGATTTCCTGCATTAAGAGGTTGAGAGGTACGTGCAAATAAATCGCTTTATAGAATTAGGAATATCCAAACCTCTCAACTGTCCCCAACTTTGGCTCAAAATGTTGCTCTCCCCCTAATAATCCCTCTGCAAAATATCAATTTTGGAAGAAAACGTGGAGGGTTTACAATTATAAATAACTATAATGATCAGTTTTACATTAATTTTATTTCAGAAATGCATGTAGATTCTCTAATTTTGTCAGCTGCTCAAGTTAACAGTGCTCATATTAAAATGGTGTCCCTTCTTTGACAGGTTCCCAGCTGTATTGTCTGGCAATTTTATATTTTTGCATCACATTTTTGGTCCGTTTTTCATAAAATTGCGGTTTTCTGGCAAATTAGTGGTAAATCATTAAAGAGTGAATTTAGAAAATAATGGCAGACATTTCAGTTTCAGATTTCATACCTTTCAGAAAATTCGTACTAATGCAAGACCTACTACTATTCTATTATCTTTCTAAGTTTATAAGAGCAATATTTAAAAAAAAATGTCCTTATTTTTGGGTCTTTGCCTCAGTTTTATTTATAGGTTTGTTGTTCTAAGAGGTTGAGAGGTATTTGTGTGTGTGTGTGTGTGTGTGTGTGTGTGTGTGTGTGTGTGTGTGTGTGTGTGTGTGTGTGTGTGTGAGGTAGGTAGCATACCTCTCAGCTGTCCAAATTTTGCAGAATGCCCAGATTTTTGCCCCGTATTTTTTGTCTGTTCCTCATAAATTTTGTGATTTTCTAGAAAATCATTGAAGGCTAGAGTTGCTAAATAATGACAGACAGTTGAGTTTCAGACTTCATGTCCTTTAGAAAAATTAATACTAGCATAAATCCTGTTATTGTAGCAACTTTCTCATACTAGCACAAATCCTGTTATTCTAGTAACTTTCTAAGTTCATGAGAGCATTATTTAATATCTGCCCCTGTTTATTTTAGGCTTTGTCCATATTTCTTGCACTAAGAGGTAGGTAGGGGTGTGTGTGTGAATGAAACACCCTAGTTAGGGGTAGCAGGTGGTTAGTAATTTACTGAAGCAAAAAACCTGTACCTTAATTACAGAAAACAAAAGCATGACTCCTCTACCCCAACTACCATGCTGCATTTTTCAAAGAACTGACTTTCAGGTTCATTTTCAATTCAAGGAACCGAGTTTGAGTGAATCTATATTATATTACTGAAGAGGCATTACAGCGAATGCCTCTTCATCTACACTAAAAGAGCGAACCGTAAATTACGAGACTGGCCGTAGCTTGGCTGGGGAGGGGGGTAGCAGTTTGAGAGCTGTGAGTACAAATCTGAGTATCCTAGCTACACCCCTGCTTTCAAAATATGTCTTCCACTTAGAAATTCTTTCGGACTTGTTATTATATGCTTAAGAATTTTCTATGCAAATTGTAGTTTTCCAAATGTAGCAAACATATTAATACAGACTAGAAAGTAAAGAGCTCCAGCTTTGTGTTGTGGTTGCTTGGCCACCATTGCAGCAACAATAATATAATCAAAAGGAGAAGAAAACAACAGGGATTTGGTCATATGACACTTCAAACCAGCTTTGCAATGCCATTGCAGGTACTTCTCTTAGCCAAGGAAGATGCTAGGAAGAAAAGAAAATGATTACATTTGTATAACAGAAAAAGTGGGCAAATTGTAGAAAACAATACTGTAAAAAGTATCCAGCATTAACCATTTGTTTTAAGAATGTCTGTGATTGACTGCTCATTCTTGTTTTGTTTATAAATTTCTTCTTTAAGTTATTGAGGACAGTGACTAACATCTGAGAAGCTCAGGTCCTGTGGCTTAGATTCTCTGTAACAATTTGCACCTCCATACAGCTGTTTCCTGTTTAAGTGGTGGATATGACTGGAGGAAAACCATATGATTTCTACAAACCATGTCCTCTCTACTCCTGGTCAATGCCAGCAGTTCCTATTTAGAAAGAACTGTAGAAAGAAACATTTCCTGGACTTGTCAGCAATCCTAAACTTAGTGATCAGCTCTGGCCCTGATAAATATAATGCATCTAAGTCAGATGACCACAAAAATGTTACTATAAATATTATTGTCCTTTACTAATTAAATCCCATAACAACTGAACTTCTAAGCAACTGTGTACTTTCATTCAGACTTAAATGCAGAGCTCTTTAAGGTAAATGCACTGTGAACTTTACAATTTTTGTACATGAGAATCACTGCAGTTTTCTTCAACTATCTTTCTTTAGAGTGATATAGGATTGACTTGATAGGGCATTGTTTTCATTTTTTTATCTCTTTGTATATTCAGCCAAGGAAGGTCTGTTGCTATGAAGCAGAGCGCAGTTTCTTTTTTATTCAGCTTCATTAAAAGAACAAGTAAATCAGAAAATCTCACACATTTATAGCATTAGGCCTTTATTTGTTTGCTGACAACTCGGTTGATGTTTGCATGCTAGAATCAGGCAGAATGGAAAGGAAGCATGAATCATTGTGCAAAGTTAGAATAACGTGAATAAGACATTCTCTGAGAGCAGTTCATCTGCTCTTGTTTGTGCTTCAAAGACAGCTAGAAATGTGTTACGTGACTTTATAATAAACATCTTGTAGACAGTTGTGGCCACTACAAAGTAACAACTCAGATATGCCCATTTGATGTGATAAAGCATCCAAACTGATGTTGATATTTTTAATCTGGGATTTTACACATATCTCTTCTGGGCTATAGCATAAGATAAATGTCTACTAATGTCAGCGATGCCAGTATACATTTGACAAAAATATTAGGTCTTCCAAATATTTTAAGGAATAAAATAAAAAGTCATCCTTTGAGGGTATGGGGCAGTATCACATAATAAGGATGATGCCTTATTTAGCCCAAAGAAGGTTAGAATATTCCAGACAGTAAGAAAAGGGTAAAATTGTACAACAGAGCCTGCATAAAGACATGTTTTTGTCATAACATTTCTAATGAGGTAATATTCTACAGAAGATATATATATGGAAAAACTCCTCTAACCCACTGTCAAAATAAATACCTTTAAGATTTTCTCTCCTTATGTATAATTACGAATCAGCTACTGTAATATGTATTTATTTGTGTTTGGTGGAGACTTTCTCCTCAGATCATTGTAAAATATTTAATCTATTCTAGGGCTTTTCTCCCTTTGTATATAACAACTCATCGACTTCTGTTCAAATGTTTTTGAATCTGCTCTGGTGTTTTTCTCCCTAGGCCTCTGCTAAAAATGGGACATTAGCTCAGTTAAACCTTCTAGGTTATCAAAGGACAAATAAATAAACCAAACTGTATAACTGGGACAATATTCATACCAAAGACTTACACCTACCATTTTAACTGAAATTAATCATATGTATTATTGACTGACTTGGAAAAGTGTGAAATAGATAAAAGAAAAGTGACAAATATCTGCATGAGCAAATTAATGAGAAAACAGGCAAATTCAATTCAATCAGGAATATTAGTAGGAAAATTATGTATTTATTAGGGTAAGATGTAGTAGATGTGCAATTTGTCTATATTGATGTGAATGACAGAAGTGGGAACAAGTTAGATGTCATTTTATACAGCTGTATCCATGGGTGCAAATTAATTTTCACTGGCAATGCTTACTGAAACAATAGGGGAGACAGCATTACACATTTTGACAGTGTACAGTTAAGGCTGTACTAAATACAGGAACAAAGTATAAATTATAGTGGCTTGTACTATTTCACTGCTTTAAAGCCTTTTTCAATCATTCAAGTTGCTTTATTCTGGTAGTAAAAAGTGTTATGCTCCATTTAACTGATGTGTGGCCTGCTTTAATTTATTGTCTTATGAATGTTATCTGCTCGTATAACATTGCACTGACAATAGGTGCCATGACTGAAAGTATTGTCTTCAGTCATTATGTTAATGCAGGTATGCTTCTGCACAGAAGGTAGATGGCATAAATGAAATGAAAGTCTTGTCTTCTTTCGTAATATTAAGGTTGCTGTGCTTTGGCACTGAACTTAGGTGTCAGAACATGCAACCTGTATCATGTATTCAGTTTGGATGGTGTTTAAACTACTGTACTGCTGGGTTGCTGTGCAGGTTTCATGTTTGTAAGTGTTTTAAGTTAGGGCATAAATAAATGTTTTTCTCAGGTGACATCACGATGCAGCAACAGGGATTCAGACAATAAAGGGTCAGCTTTAGGCCTGTAGAAAACCACATGCTCATGGAGGCTCACAGGACATATGGAAAATTACTTTTTGGCAAAGGGGTGGACAAAACAAGTTGAGAGAAACCACACATTGACACAGTGCAGAAAGAAGACAAATACATCTCGACATGGGAGATGACTACAACACTGATAACAACAATCCTGTTTGTTAACCAGGTAGGTCCACTATACACACAGTCTTTTTCAAAGGAATCTTGGAGCAAATTCTGGTTAAATGACTTGCTCACACAGTAGGAAAATGAGAAGAGAATCAAACCTCGCACCACACGAACCACAGTTTGCAACTTTAACCTCACACACCAACTACCACAACGATGCCACAGGCGTAATCATAGGTGGTATGGAAACCAGCATTTATGAACCATAACAGCAGCCATGCTCATCCACACAGGTAGTTCAATGCATCCCTGACCACAAAACCACATGCTTGCAAATGCTTCAGAGGATATCTACACACACACACATGTATATATATATATATATATATATATATATATATATATATATATATATATATATATAAAACAAGTCATGTATCATATGTACATAAACACATGACACATTGCATTTCATATTAGCAGGTGCCCCTGACATTTCTTTCATGCAGGACAGTGACCAGAGTTTGCATGCTAAGTGTGCTTACCACCTACTTTTATACAAGTCAGTACTGTGGTCCAAGGTCTCAATAAACATGACATCATTTACTCCTTCACAGGATCAGCAGCAGAAACCAGCAGTTCCACTGCACCAGGACAGGTGGAAGATGTGAGCAGAATGGCAGTTGAGGATGATGTCATCACTGTCATACTGATGACACAGCCTAAGGACAGTGGCACCCGGTTAACAACAGTAGTGTTGGGCTCAAACACCACACAGCAGATGCATAATTCTGCAGGCAGTGATGCTAGATCACAGAGGGAAGTAGATGAGGACATTACATTGAAGGCTGTACAGGGTGGGACCACACATAGTTCAATAGAAGTGTTTGCAGAACCACAGGAACACCTTCAGGAAATGATATAATCTCAGAGGTAGCAACATCTACATGCAGTAAAAGCACTCAGTTGGGGTGTTATAATGTGGCACTAAGAGATCAGTGTCTATAGGATCACCGATATCCAGTAGGTCATGTCATTGCTGCAAATTAGTATCAAGCTCATTGACACCATCACTCACAATATCCTTAAGCGACACTGAGTATGACTCATTTGGCTTCTGTACCAGCATTCCAGCACCACTTTAGAAACTCTCCATTATGCCCTCTATCTTTTGGTACCAGCAGCAAGTACCCCCTTTACTTAGCCATTGCTACACTACTGCTTGACATGACATGACTAATCTTAATGTCTAAAATAATAGAAAATGCTGTCAAATACCAAAACTTAAAAACAAATACATAAATTAATAAATAAAAGGTGAGGAAATCTTCAGTTTGCAATGTGAAGCAGTATTAAGGGCCTACTACACATGAGGATCTATGATTATAATAGTGCAATAAAGTCTGCCAGCAACATCAGCATTGCACAAATCAAGATTGTTACAACTTCTGATAACATAAGGGTTGGTGTATATGTCAGAAGGGATTAATCTGATGTCCCGTACCTTAATAAAGAAAAAAGAAAAAAACAGTTTCTTATATAGCCAAAAACGATACAGAGTTAGTAGAGAAATTATAAGAAATGTAATACAATTTTCCTTTCTGGTGGAACTGAATACATTCTCTAAACTGCATGATTGAATACTGTACCACTACATGCTTACATACACACATTTCTCCCAGTTAGCAATTGAAATCCTCCGTGAGACATTGTCAGATAATAACATTCCTGCACAAGCAGTTCAACTGCTACACATATCACCTGACTATTCCACTGCAGGCCCCTTAACTCATTACATCTGAGTGATGCCTCCAGGTGCTTCTGCAGTTAACTCCTACTGATGCCTCTAGGCATCAAATATTGCTTGTTCATATTTGCATCAATAATTCCAAAACCATGCTATGCACAAGGCTTTAAAACATTTTATCTTAAAGCTTACATAATAACAAACTCAACTGCATTAATGTTTGATCTCTGTCTAGTGCAGGTAAATAGATATTCCCCGGGATTCATGAAGCTCGGTGCAAGGACGGTTTTAGCCTTGCCCCGAGCGTCCGCCTCACAGATGGTGCAGCAGTACCATATGAATATTTATGAGGGCACACTGCCGCAGCCACGACATACACAGGAAATGTGTGCGAGTGCAGGGGGGCATGTTTAAGTGCTCTACGGCGGCTTAAACATGCCCCCACAGTTGCACAACCTAGAATGATTACTATTAGAGCCCGCCACTAATAGTAAGCAATTAATTCAGTGTCCGTGGATACTGAAATGTATGTTAAGCATACAAGAGTGTCCAGGAACACTGAAATAAAATCAAAGTAGTAAACACACAAGCACGTAGTGGAATGTTGAGCCCCGTCCCTAGAACTATCACAATTAGATTCCCTGTGTCACTATTCTACATTTGTATTGCTTCATTATTGAAAGTGTAAGCAAAGCGCAGAGTGTTTGCTTGTCATTGGCCTCTGCTTATTGTAGCTTACACATCAAAATCATCCATCCAAATAGAAAATAACATGCGGAATCAACATTACTGTCAATAGTGTAGTGGTTAGAGCATCCACCTAGCAAACAAGCATGCACGGTTTGAGTCCCACTATAGCACATATAAATTGACATGTGGAATATGTATATGGACATATTTATACATCCTTTTGCTGTATAACCTACATAATAACATGTAAATGTGAAATGGAGGCATAGTGGTATGTTGCACTGACTGTAGTGCACAAGGTCCTGGGCTCAAGACTCGCCAGTGAAATGCATGGTAGAAAAACAACATTTCCTTCTGGGAGGGTGGCCTAATGGTTAAGGTGTTTGCCTTACAAATACAAGGTGCAGGATTTGAGTCTCACAAGGGATAATTGGCTAGGCTTAAAATAGCTTGCAAGGGCAATTAGCCTAGTACTAATCTATGAGTACTGCATGAAATGTTTAACTAATGTCATTCAATCAAAGTGGTAGTGTCATAATGAATAAGGCACCAGTAAGCAGGTATAAGCACAAATAAGCAGTAGTAAACATATATAAGTAACAGTAAGCAAGTCTAAGTGCGTTTGCGTGGGTGTAAGCAGTGCCCACACACATTAAGCGTAGTAGAAGCTAACCGAATTTAACAAACTGTAATTGAAAGATAGCACAGCCTACCGTCACGAAAACATGCACACACCCACTCACAACTGCTTAAAAGTGCTTTAATCACTCTGTATCCAATGGCCCTTTTTCTGGCAGCAACAAAATAAATGGCCTCTGCAAAGGTAAACCCAAGACCCTGCACACCACAGCCAATGTGATTTACCAATAAGCCATGGCAGATATACATAAATCTGATGCTATCACAAATATGTTGTCCAGCACAGTCATGCAATAGCATAAGAAATGTATATGATTATGTAGATGTATGTGCATGTGTATGTACAGATACATATAATACATATATATATATATATATATATATATATATATATATATATATATATATATATATATATATAAAATCTATGAAGAATGAACGTTGTAACAATAAAGCATACAAAAAGAATGAGAAGGGAATCAACAGCAACCCCAGTATTATTTAGTGCTGTCAGCTTATGTCATATCAAGCTGGGCAGGGGTGAGCAAATCACTGTTACCCACACCACAGGCAGGACACTACCAGTGGGAGCAACATTGTTGATCTGCTAAGTCTTCTTTACAATCACAGGGTAGTCCCTGGTGGGACTACCCAAAAATTGCTAGGCGGAGTGGACGTCCGGCCATTACACAAGCAAGGACAGGTATGTTCAAGGACAAAATGGTGGGAGAGCCTGATGACACATGGGTTGGGACAACATATGTGTAGGGACCCTAAAGCTGGGGAGAGGGCAATGTGTGGAGGTGTGTCATGGCTGTGGTACCAACCAGAGAATGGATGGTCTGCGTGCATGTCAAACTCGGGTGGGGTGGAGGAACCATGGGTATGAAACTATGGATCCAGGCATGTCAGGGTTGGATGGCCTGGTTCTAATTGGTCCACCTCGTGGAGGTCAGCAAGTTCATTATACGTATGTATGCATACACACATGCATACATGTATATGTAGAAGTACATTCCCTGTAACACATGCATTCCTTTTGCAGACATAAATAACATGAAAGTGCCCCTACAAACCTCAACAGTAGATAGAATAATAGGTTGTGCATAAGAGAGAAGGGACGAATCTGCAAAAATGCAGAAGTGTGTACTTTGTCCGAACCCAGTGCTGTTATCAAAAAAATAAATTGTGAGGACTTTCTCACTATGCAATAGTGGAATCATTCCTGTGATCTGCCCGATATGGCAACGCCAATCACTAAACCGGTCCTATTTGTAATATAATGTCGCTGAACTCATACATTACTAGCTCTCATGCGTAACGTGTGTTACCACATAGTCATAGTTATTAATTTATTGTAGTGTCTTGTTAATGGGAATAATGATGTAAGGAAGTATAGAGTCTAATCTTGAAATAAAGACATGTGTGTTCTAGGTGGGACAACCCATAAATTGTGAATAGTGTCCTATTGGTCACTCATTTCACCACTGTTTGTGGACTAAAAGTTTGGGATGTCTGAGGATACGTGGAGTGAGTCAACCCATGGGATGGGTCTACAGGATTAGGGAGTGGCCAATGTGTAGTGTTGTGGATACACCGTGTATCCAACTGGAGGATGGATGACTGCTGTGTCAGTGAAGTTTTGGGGTGGGTGTTTGGGAAATTAGGATCCATGAGTATATGGATATATATGCAAATAAAGCAGCACAACAATAGTGTAGTGGTTTAAGCATAAATAAGCAGTAGTAAGCATATATAGGCACCAGTAAGCTAACTGAGTGTAAGAAACTGTAACCGGAGGTTACAGACATATATATATATATATATATATATATATATATATATATATATATATATATATATATATATATATATATATATATATATATATATATATGTATATATATATATATATATATATATATATATATATATATATGTGTGTGTGTGTGTGTGTGTGTGTAGATATACACAGATATACAGCTATGATAGGAAACAGCACGCAAGAATGACATATGTTCACAGGCTATGCCAATGGAAGTGAGGAGCCCAAGCAAGAAACATGTAACATGTAGCATGACATCCCCCCCCACAGCCAGACAGAGAAAACGTACACACAAACCCACAAACAATAAAAATAGTCCACTGTTCCTCAGACCACAGTCAGGATAGAACCAGAGGTGGGGTACAGAGTGCCCCCATGAAATCTAATCTTGGAACACAGATAGGAGCATCCCTTGAGGGACGCCCCAAAAATTGACATATAACCAAAGAAGGTGATACGATGCCCATTATGGCTGGAGTGGGTACAAACCTGGATTACAAGGGTGGGAAAGCCTGATGACCCATGTATCGAGACAACGTATGACATGGGTCCGGTGAAGTGGAGAGTGAGTAGCGTGTAGTGGTGTGTTCAGACCCGACCTGCACCCAGAAGACGGATGGGTGATGTAGAGGATGTGCGGGTGGGGGAACTATGGGTAGCTAGTTATGGGTCTAGGTGTGCAGATGTTGGCTGATGTGGGTCTATACAGACAGCCCCACGGATGTGAGCAACAGTGTTAATTGGGAAGAGGTGTCCCCCAACGTGCAGCCACACCTGCTACGAGTCCCACTGCAGCAAAGTCTAATTTACATGGCAAAGAATGGAATGGCCAGATGTAGATGTAAATATGCAGAGGAATGTGTGTGTATCTCTACCCATAGCTACATGGAGATATACCTCTTCCTCTCCGTAGTACAAATGTATACATACAGAGACAGAATACATATACATACCCACATATAGATATATACATATGCAGACACCCATACACCCATATGTTATTAGATATACATAGACAGCAATATATAAATATATACATGTATGCATACATATACACTTTCTTATATAGCCAAAAACGATACAGAGTTAGTAGAGAAATTATAAGAAATGTAATACAATTTTCCTTTCTGGTGGAACTGAATACATTCTCTAAACTGCATGATTGAAATAACTACCCACTACCATACACACATCACACCCAGTTGTAATTGAAATCCTCCTTGAATCATTGTCACAATAATAAATAATAACATTCAAGCAGTTCACACACTACATATCACCTGACTATTCCACTGCAGGCCCCTTCTCATTACACATCCAAGATGCCCCTCCAGGTGCATATATCTATATATATATATATATATATATATATATATATATATGTGTGTGTGTGTGTGTGTGTGTGTGTGTGTGTGTGTATGTGTATGTGTCTGTGTGTTTGTGTAAATATACTCATGTAAATAGCTAGGATATGATACAGCAGTTATGAATTACATATGTTTACTGGCCGTGTAAATGGGGGTGAGGGGTCCAATCAACAAACGTGTAACATGTAGCATCAACCACCCCCACCTAGACAGGTGAAACATACGAACACACAATACAAGTAAACACACCACTGCTTCCCAGACCACAGGCAGGATATAACCAGTAGGAGAGACCTGCCAGGTCTAATCTTGAAACAAAGACATTAATGTCCCTTGTGGGACACCCCAAAAATGAATGATCATTGGAGTCAGTCCCTGTAATGATTTATCCAACCAGGGTGTATACGTACACAGACCAATAGGTTGTGCAAGCCTGATGACACATGGGTCGACACAACGTAAGGATGAGTGCTGTATAGGAGGGGCAGGTGGGGGAACTATGGGTATGCAATTATGGGCCTAGGCGTGCAGGTGTTGGCTGGTGCAGTTGTATTAGAACCACCCCGGGGATGTAAGTAATATTCTGAAGTGGGCAGAGCTTACGTCCATACTTCACAACCCCTAAGAGCAAAACCACTGGACAGAACATAAACTGTTGGGGGAACAAATAGGGACAGAAAGCACATATTAAACTTACAACCTTAGAAAGCTGATAGAATAATAGGTTATGCATTAACATGACTCGGCTGAAGGATGTGGGGCCCTAAACCCAATTACTTGTCTGTATTTAATGGTGTCAGTTCCCAGGTATTTGCCAGACAGGTGCAGATTGTAAGGGGAACACACCAATAGTATGAAGCAAACTCTGGACAGGCCGCGGATTCTGTACAGTCGACCAGCATGCTTACACCTAATGGGCAGCCATTTCCGATATGGGTCCTTCCGCAGCACAGTCCAGTTTATTTGGCTAAGTACAGCATAATCATATCTGTCGTTGCGTAACCCACTACACAACACCTTCGAACACATGGTCGCAACACTCAACTGTAGGCATGTAAGCCGATGAAATAGGCATCACAAGGTATTATTGTAGTCCTCACCCCCACCCAGGGGTGTGAGTGTCTGATGCAAACACCAAATGCAGTGCATTTGCAAGTGTGGGAGCAAGCAGGTGTAAGCCTGTTTGGCCACTGGTATGTGAGTACCAGACTGGTGAAGCAATGTAGAGGCTGAGTGTAAGAAACTGTAACCGGAGGTTAGCATTGTTTAGCTCCACGCACACCCGCTCACAACTGCTTTAAAGTGCCTTAATCATTCTGTACCCAACAGCTCATGTTCTGGCCAGCAACAAAATAAACATCCTCTGCAAGGCTAGACCTCAGGACCCTGTACATGACAGTCACAGTAGTTAACCACTATGCCATGATAGTGATACATATAAAGGAGGTATTAGCAAACTAATCCTCACCACAGGGAAATCAAATCAAACGTGAACTGAATCTATGTACAGTGTAATGTTCTATAACCCGCCACAGACCATAAATATGTGAATTGGAGTACTGCAGTAAACATAGAGTTGAGGTGTCACTGTAATAAAGTTATGAAGTCCCCATGACCCCATACAGTGTATGTACACATGAATCACAGATACCAGACACATATATAACCTGTAATGAATAACACATAACTTAGCCTTTTCAAAACCGGCCAATTACGGACAATTGCGGGAATCCGGCCCTACTTAAACTGAAGAGGCAGGAATACAGCTCATAACTGGTTGTAGCATCCCCCTGCAGGCAGAATGGTTGGAGTGGGAAAAGGCACTCACTTTAGAGTGCAGCACTGAGGAATCCAGGAGTCCAAATTCATGGTATGACTCCTGGTAAAGCACCATGACAGGAGACTACTGCAGGGCCAGTACCAGGGCTCACAGTACAAAACGGAGAACTGGGACAGTCTCACCCATGACCTCACTAGTGCTACAGGTATCCCCCGGACTGGTGAGCAGGTCAGGCACCACCATGCAGACCTGAAGCGGCAGATGGGGGTGTCCTGGAACAGTGGAAGCAAGGCAGATGCAGAATGCCCCAGAACTGAGTAAGTACTTCCACTATGCAGTTAATAATTGCCTAGCTTGTGTATACTATGGATAGGTATGGCTAAATATCACTGCACTTCTCTGACAGCTGCAGATGAGTGTTCTGTGAACCAGCAAGCCTATGATGCTAGGCTGCAAAGGATGTGTCGCAAGGCAGGTTAGTAAATAGCCTGCATGTACTGTCATAACAAATAAATGTAAGAGCCTCAGAAAGTGTTGTACCAGTATACAGAATTGTGTAATATACTGTGAATGAAGGTGTAACCCTGGTACTGCTTCTGTTTACTCTGCAGTCATATGTTGTTGTACTGTTGCAGTTATTAAATAGCACTGTTGTAGTAAGCAGTGTTACCCACACTTTGGTATGCAGATAAAATGAGAATGAAGTACTGTATAACAATGCTGGAAGTGCAAACAGGGCAGTCATATTAGACTAAATGCATTGCAAAGCCTCACAACAATTGCCTGATAGCATAGTATACAGTGATCTTAACTGTAATGCTTTTGTCACACACAGCAGGGCTTTGGATCCCAGGAGCACCAGTAAGTTGTATGCATACTCATTCCACACAACTGCACACAGTTAGTTAGAATGTTCAGAGAGAAAGCTGTATGCATATATACACTTAACAACTGTACAGAGTTTGCTAGAATGCTCAAATAGAAAGTGGTATGCATATTCATACCCATCAATGGTTCCGATCTGCCCAGTATGTCCTGATAAATGGCCCACATCACCTGCCTTTTGCCCTGTCCCCCTGACAAATTATTGTGATGATTCAAGAAATGTAGGCAGCTGTTAATGACACATAACTGATAGTCAGACCTGTACATAGTCAGAGAATGTACATGCAAACATACCTGTCATCCCAGCATCTCACCCAAAGTGTATGACAGCAGTCTCAAAACATGTTGCATTAACACCTGCATCTTGTCAAGCCTGTATGTAAGACACAGGTCCCATATATACTAATCTACAAACATACCATTGTACAATATAATGCCATTGGGTAGTGTAATAATACATGTAAGGGACAGACCACTGCAGTGACTATGAATGTTGTGGAAACTACAAGGATTTATTAGTTGTTAATTGAACTCTCTCTCTCTCACCCCTGCCATATGTGCAAAATTAACCGATTTACACAACTCAGTTGGTATGTCTACACTCCTAACCTTTGTTGGGACATATGTTCTATTGGTTTATAAATATTCACATCTGTGTCTATGCATGTGCCATGTTAAAATACTCCCATATTGGTGTCCTGTTGCCATCAATGATACCTGCATGTTGTAATGGTCACTGTTTACCCATATATGCATGTTTTCTGCCTGCTCTGCAACTATTTTATAGCTGGCCTCAAAACCCCTTATCGAGCCCCGTACGCACTACTGCCTGGACTGTATGATGGCTGACAGGTTCCTGTCTGGACCTGCTCCTGGGGGGGGCCCATCCTCAGTGGTGGTTCCACCAGAAGGTTGTGCAGACCCAACAATGGTAGATGTCCAAGGCTGGGGGCCACAGACGTGCTGGTGCCCATTGCCATGGCCTGCTGAAGTGGGACAGGTAGTTCCGCTAGGACCTCCAATCCCATACAGCCTATGGAGCAGTTTTAACACAGATAAGTCTTAGTAATAGTGAACAGCATTCACGATTACTTATAAAAGCATGCATAGATATTACCATCAACCCAAGACAACAGATGTCATACATTTGCAGAGGGAGCACAACACATGTATATATACTGCATGGCATCTGTCCAAAGCATAGACGACTTGTGACTGCAGCTATAAACAGTGACCCATTACTGGCATGTCACTGTGATAAACTCAGACAGTGACTATCATACCACTGTTCCATGTGACATATGTCCAATCAGGGATGCGATAGCAGTAACTCTCATCACTGTCACTGTGTACTGACTGCAATCCTCACACTATGCTTCTGCAGTTCACAGATGTGTGTTCTGTGAGTAATCCACAAAATCCGACTAATAACTGTAAGCCAAAGAACTTGTAAATAAAATACAAATTTATTCTTATCGAATGAAGCGCTTTTTGTTGGCACAAATGTGTCAACTTCTTCAGATTCAAAACAGTTTTGTGAAATACACACACCACTTAAAACAACTTACTCTTGTCATGTGATCAGCATCAGCTGGTGCTGCTGTTCTAGAGCCTGCTCATATTTAAAGTGATATTACATATAAAAATCAGTAACAAAACACATTGTGCACGCTGGTACAACATTCAACAGATTGATAAAACCTAATCTAAGCTAAGCAGATTAACTACGCTTAGCAGTCAATATTGACTGCTTAATAATAAAGAATAAATCAATTAGTATTACAGTTAAACAAGTTAAACTTATGGCAATCCTGGTTGAATAACAATCCTAAGAAGTCAGAAATTGTCAACCAACAACTCAGGATTGGTTCTATGTTGTCAGTTAACTCAATTTTACAATACAAGTAAAAGTGTTAAAAATACATTAATAACCAATACGTTTATACAAATTGTACTTAAAAAATGCTAACAAGCGACTATCTCAAGACGTCAGAAATTGACCATTGGTCAAGGCCATTTTTTTAGAGTACAAATATTTAAGGTTTATAAGAGGTTTGATGTTTATAAAAAACTGTTAAGGGCTTGCCTACAAAAATACTTCTAGTTATAAATCGCCAAACTAAATAAATATAATCAAAAACACATTGTTGTAAGTTACAGCAGGAACTTTGTAACTTACAACAATGTGTTTTTGATTATTTTTTAAGTACAATTTGTTATTCAACCAGGATTGCCATAAATGTAACTTGTTTAACTGTAATACTAATTGATTTATTCTTTATTATTAAGCAGTCGATATTGACTGCTAAGCATAGTTAATCTGCTTAGCTTAGATTAGGTTTTATCAGTCTGCTGAACGTTGTACCAGCGTGCACAATGTGTTTTATTACTGCTTTTTATATATAATATCACTTTAAATATGAGCAGGCTCTAGAACAGCAGCACCAGCTGATGCTGATCACATGACAAGAGTAAGTTGTTTTAAGTGGTGTGTGTATTTCACAAAACTGTTTTGAATCTGAAGAAGTTGACACATTTGTGCCAACGAAAGTGCTTCATTCGATAAGAATAAATTTGTATTTTATTTACAAGTTCCTTGGCTTACAGTTATTAGTCGGATTTTGTGGATTATCAGTTTGTTTTTTGGTTTGTCTCATGGTGTTCTGTGAGTAACACAAGAAACAAATGGTTCCACATGCTGACCAGTCCACAGATGACCCTACAGATGGGGATTTTCTTGTCAGTTATTAAAACATGTAGATTAGCCATTACCACACACAACCTGATAAATTGGCAGTAGTCTGAATGAAGCATAGCTACACTTACATACTTAGTCATGTCTGGCACATCACCCTACTGTCTTTAGGCTATTTTCCACTGTGTATGTTGTTTGAGAAATATCCAGATTTCATCTGTGATGCTGTTTACCAATCACCAGATCCAGGTTCCATTCACAGTGACTGCCATGGGCAAACACCAACATGATGTTCCTAGATATTGTACTGTGTTTCTATGCAATTGGCTATGGGAATGTCACCACAGCTGTTCAACATGCAATCAGCTTGAGGAAGACTGCAATAGGTGCAGAGGCCATCACCTGATCATGACCATCACTTACAAAACACAAGCTGCTGCTGAGCAGGTGTACATTTCCACACCCACCAGAGAGTGTGTGGGAGGGACAGACAGAGGCAAAGTACACCAAAGAAGGGCTGGGAGACTAAAACCTAAGCATCTTCTGTCACACACCTACCAGTACAGGGGTTTAATCCCCTGACTGACTAGCCATTACTATTACAAGTGCATGCAGTTACTCCATGTGCCACATAGCTGACATGTTGGTGTGCTGTAAGAACATATATGTGTGCTGGTGAGCGACATCTGCAACAGAGATATAGTAGACATACATTAGGTGTAGCACACATAGCTGTCCACATGAACAGATGTCATTGTTAACACAACCACACTCTCTAAGGGACTCAGACACATTGGCACACCTGGGCAGGCTCACAAATACACTTCCTAACTAATTTGTTTGCCACACTACAGTAATGCACAGGTATTACATGCACCACAGGGGTTATCCTGAGGTTCTATGGACTAGGGCATGTGAACGTGCCTGACATCAGTCAGTATGCCAGTGGGAGTTATACTGAGTGTGACTGTGGTTGAGAACATCATACCCCACATGCAGATACAAGGTGCCAATACTGACATGCATGTGTGCATTGCGTCATGGATGTGCAGTGGTTGGCTGCACAAGATGGCTGTACAAGGCTGGGTGAGGGGTAATCCTTGGCATCAGGCCACCTGACAATGGTCTGCAGTGTGGTTCAGGGTTATAGTGTCTGCAATGTCCCACACAGATGGGTATTGTATTAACCGTCCTGTCATCCTGGTTACTATTGTGTGTGGCCATTGCTTTGCAATGCATGTCATGTCTGTGTTTGATAGTCCTTGACATGGACATTGCCTGGGATGTGCACTTCCCACATTAATGTACAGTGACATGTCTAAGTGTACCTGGTTTACCTGGCACATGTTATGTACACAGACTGTCATCAGATGTGTCAATCCTGGCCTGGTGTGGCAGGACCTGTTAATAGACAGCAGGTTGACCCTGCAACTGCATCGATAGCATGATACAGGTATTGCCTGGTGTCAGTGGCATCTGCCCATACAGGGCATGTGTGTAAGGCATTGTATGTCCTTTGTGGATCACATTTGATGGCACCACATATGTTGCAGGCAACCAGTGGGGAACATAGTGAAGGCACATTGTCCGCAATTATATGCCTATTGTATTGGTGGACAGGGTGCCATGCCCTCTGCAGCCCACTGCAATCACACCATGCCTACTATCTGCCAACAATGTGCAGGGTACCAGCAACATAGGGGGTTTTCTAGGCAAGTGTGTTTGTGTATGACACATGGGTTCAGACCATATTCTGGGTAATAGTAGGGTTGGTTACTTTGTTCACCAGGCATTTTGCCAGATGTAGGGGTATGGCTTGCCAACCCATTCTCTTGGCTGATTGAAATCTGTAATCCTCGTGAGGTGGACATTGTGACATATAATATGACCACCATATAGGAAAACTACAAAACCTGCTTATCAACATGTCCAGTGGTTAGACATTCACAGCCACCTCCACACAGGCTCTGACTGACAAACACACGCACACCTGCCATCTCTTGGAATAGAACTCCTACCAAACTAGTTTATCACACTACAGAATTGCACAGTGATGGTATGCACTACAGAGATTACTGGGCTGCCCCATCCACAAAGGTGTATTTTACAAGGAATTACATCAGCAGGTTTACCAAAGTAGGGCATTTCAAATTTCCTGCAAGTGAGTAGCCCAAAATGCATTGCTCACAAAACAGACAGAGAGACACACACAACACATCCACAATGGACATGTGTGGGTACAGAACCCATGACCAAGATCTATATCACAGTACTGCATGGAGATGTTATAGGACGCACCACGAGGAGGAACTTGTTCTCCAGAGGTGTATTTGACAAGGAATGACATCAGCAGGATTACCAAGGTAGGGCAAGTAAATTTCCTGCGAGTGAGTAGGGTATAATGCATCGCTCCCTACACAGACATTGAAACACACACAAAACACACATAACTACCATGGTTGTGGATGGAACCCTACCACAGTTCTAAATCACACTCCAGCACTATGCAGTTACCCGACATGCTACAGAGATTACTGGGTTACAATACTCCCAGAGGTGTATTTCTACGTGGGTGAAATCAGCATCCCTGGGAAAGTTAAGTATATGAATTGTAAGGAGTGTGTGTACTCTAAAATGCATTGTTCCCTTCTCAGGCACACACACACACACACACACACACACACACACACACACACACACACACACACACACACACACACACACACACACACACACACACACACACACAGTTGGCAAGTCTGGAATTAGAACACCTACCAAACTAGTTTATCACACTACAGCATTACGCAGTTACAGGATGCACTACAGAGATTACTAGGTTACAGCAGTCCCAGAGGTGTATTTCTAGGTGGGTGACATCAGCATCCTTGCCAAAGTGGAGTATATGAATTGTAAGGAGTGTGCATACTCTAAAAACATTGTTCCTTTCTCAGGCAGATAGAGGCATACACACACACACACACACACACACACACACACACACACACACACACACACACACACACACACACACACACACACACACACACACACACACACACACACACACACACACACACACACACACACACACACAGTCGGCAAGCCTGGGACTGGAATACCTACCAAACTAATTTATCATATTACAGCATTAGTCAGTTAAAGGATGCACTACAGAGATTACTGGTTACAGCAGTCACAGAGGTATATTTCTAGGTGGGTGACATCAGCATCCATGCCAAAGTGGAGTATATGAATTGTAAGGAGTGTGCATACTCTAAAAACAGTGTTCCTTTCTCAGGCAGATAGAGGCACACACACACACACACACACACACACACACACACACACACACACACACACACACACACACACACACACACACACACACACACACACACAGTTGGCAAGCCTGGGATTGGAATACCTACCAAACTAACTTATCATATTACAGCATTGCACAGTTACAGGACGCACTACAGAGATTACTGGGTTACAGCAGTCACAGAGGTGTATTTCTAGGTGGGTGACATCAGCATCCTTGCCAAAGTTGAATATCTGAATTGTAAGGAGTGTGCGTAGTCTAAAAAACATTGTTCCCTTCTCAGGCAGACAGAGAAACACACTCACACAGTTGGCAAGTCTGGGATTAGAACACCTACCAAACTAGCTTATCACACTATAGCATTACACAGTTACATGATGTGCTTCAGCAATTACTGGGTTACTGTAGTCCCAGAAGTGTATTTCTAGGTGGGTGACATCAGCAGGATTGGCAAAGAAGGGCATTTCAAGTGTACTTCGAGTTGTACATGTCTTTTAACTGTGTGAACCCGCTGCTTACTGTCACGAAAACACATGTACACCCACTTATAACTGCTTAAAAGTGTCTTAGTCAGTCCTAAATTACATTATCAACAGCCCTTACAGGTCTTGATTCCTGGACCATGCACACCAAGGTCACTGAACTTACAACTAAGCCATCTGTGTTGTAAACATATTTCATAGTTTTTATAATACACATTTTACTACAAGTATTCCACAGTACTGAAAACAAATGGGACAGTCACTTTGTGTACATATGTACAGTACCCTTGAATGTACTGTACTCTGTGAAACAACATAGACAAGTGTACATATCTACAACTGTTATAACTAAATACTAGATACATATATGCACTTACGGGATATGTATACACACACACACACACACACACACACACACACACACACATATATATATATATATATATATATATATATATATATATATATATATATATATATATATATATATATATATATATGCATATACACAGACACAGCTATAGCCATATATATAAACATGTCTAAACGCCCTTTGTGACACAGAAGGGTTCCAAAGGAATTGATGTGTACACAAAACAGAGGCAACTCTGGTATTATAACATTTAAATCTTAATCAGTTTACCAGAGAAGGGATGGTTGTTGTGTACGTGGTGTTTAGTGTGGGAAATGATGGCTAAAGAAATATACCTCAGGGATTGTGGAGTTTGGGTGGGGGAATGATGGGTATGGAAGTACACCTCAGGGACCACATCTGTGTCACTGCTCAACAGTGGCACAGGAAAATAACATATCCAACAGTAGTCATTCTTGACTGTCTATTCCTTTCTATTCCTAACTATGTAATAACTTGGAGACTCCACTCACCACAGATGACTACCATGGTGTGCAGCATGTTAAAATTCATAACACATGTGTATGCCTGGCTACAGGGTAGTCACACATGCACACACACACACACACACACACACACACACACACACACACACACACACACACACACACACACACACACACACACACACACACTTGCCAGTATTGTGCTTACAAGTCTTGCCTGTGTAAAGGTAACTAGTAGAGTAGTATGCAGTTGGGGTATGTGCCACAGGACCCATACAATTACACTTAATCTGATTCTGCTTCTGAGCTGGGTGACATCACAGGACTGATTACTTGCAGTGGGGAGGGTGGTTTAGCAGATGACAATGATAAAGGCCAGTGCAAACGGTGATTTCTCTTTGGAAAGCAGTAAAACCCACTATCATGACAGGATGCAGACACAAATACACACACACAACCACTTGCTGACACACACACTCATGCATTTACTGACACAGACACACAGTTGCCAGTGGTGAGATCAGAACTCCTGCCTACCTACAGATCACTATTACAGTACTACGCAGTTACAAGATGCACCACAGAGATTACAAATTTCAAGGCAGTCAGAATGCTCTTCTAAGATTGAGGACATCAACAGGGATACTGACAGTTAAGATGTACATAGCTGTAAACCTGTATGTTTAAAGTAGGAGTCCATTACAACCTGTATGCACAAACAAGACACATCATCTACAGGTAAGACATAGGTAGGCCTGAGTGGTATAGTTGTAGCACAACAAGTCCTGAACTGGAGTATGCCCATTTGTGGAATGGTCAACTACTATCACTATACAGGGTTACAGTGGTCATGCTCATACACATAGAAACACAGGACTTGTTTGGATGCATTGACTCCAATTACACAAGGTGACAGTGGGCATGCTCATACACTTAGTAGCACAGGGCTGTTTGGGATGCACTCTGATTCTAACCACAGAAGGCCACAGTGTGTATGCTCATACACTTAGATGTACAGAACATGTTGTAATGGACTCCTGTTGTAAATACATAGGTTTACAGCCATGTGCATCTTAACTGTCAGTATATATGCACATCATACAGGTCTACTACCAGATACCTGTATGTGGCCTGTAAATGATATATCTGCATCTGTGCTGTGTGATACACATGCATACATCTACATGAAGTACAGCCATATATATGTGAAGTATACACAATCATGCATGGGTGGAAGTGACAGACAATTGGTTAACTGGGACACACAGGTTGATGTAAAGTACAACATGTGTCACACACCTTGCTGCCCTGAAAGGCATACATTGATATCAGGTTGTGGACAGTGGCATTATACTTAAAACAGTGGCATGTGCAAGCATAATATGTGAGCCCCATTGTGTAATGGTACTGAGGTGCAGGTGTCAAGATGGCCTCTCCCGGCTGTGTTAGTAGTTGTCATTGTTAGCAGGACTGCTCCACTAAGTATATCTGACATTGGTTATCTACACAATGTCTGCTGCTGTCCATCACCTTAGATGTAGCATTTGATACCAAGCACAATACTGCCACTCGCAGTGATGTCATGGTACGAGTGGCAACCGCTTGACTAAAACAATGAGCCAATGTCCTGCTGTATTTACGAGGTTGTCCAGTGTCTGACATTCTGAGATGAAATGACTGAAAGAAGACAAGCCTTTGTCACAGATCACATGCATCCATGTTTCAAGGGAATGTCGATAATACCTAGGTCACATTTACCCATATAGCACCATTCCAAGGCAAATGTCCTAAACAAAGAAGTAACACCCTGACACCTACAAGAAAATTGCATTGGATGCTTATGCTAACCAGTGCTAGATGAGTGGCTTTCATAATCCATTTGCTCAATGTAGACCCTACAATGGGGAATACTGACATCTGTGCAGTGAAGGACACCTGGCTGAAGGCTCTGTAGTGCACAATAGCACTACCACCATAAAACTCAGATCCAGACATGTGGGCCATAACACTGGTACAGACCACTCCAGGTGGTGGTGTTCACATATTCATAAAGGCTACTCACAAGTAAAGACCACTAATCCAACATAATGCATCACAGATGAGTCAGGTACAGGTGACAGTGGCTAAAGCTGCATTCTAGGTTGTATCCTCATATACATCCACCACCATGTCCTCAGACTACCAACACACATCCATAAATGTGGTATGAAATAGTATGGTACAAAACCAAATAACCTTCAACTGGTGGACTGTACCTAGCCCTATATCAACTGTGCAAAGTACCCATGTACTGACACAGTTGCATAATGTGTTATGCAATGCAATAATACCACTGTTTGTAACCAGGTCAGTTGTACACATACCAGGGTCCCTAGTATGTTGTCAGCATTATAACACAGTTGACTGTTGCTGTACACCAGTAAACAACACCTTCATGGTCGGATATGACCTAGATGTACCTGCCCTGGATATGTACATCCCACAATCCTACAACATAAATGAAAATACCATAGCTGTTGTTGTCCTTTGTACATACAGATGGCTACATTCATTTCACACATGCACATGGAAGATTGGTCCATGGCTGCTGAATGCTGACAGTACATAAGGTTTGAAATATATGTTGACAGAGGTAATATTCCCTCTCTACTGGTTACCCATGACACTTATCATATCATACAACAACCCCTGTGGCATGTATGTCATTAGACATGTCCACCAAATGCAATGCCTACCAACATACCCAAATAACAGGATCATAGGACCTACACACATGGCCTGTATTGACAGACACAGGGAAATACAGCTATGTTCTGCATGTTCCTGAGTAGTTACAGGTGATATGTCCATGACATGTGCAGCCATGTGTGACCCACAGATCCTACATATACTCCATGTCAACAATTGCAAGCCATGCATGCTGTGTGCTGTCTGGACATTAACCTTATTACCACAATAGCCAGAAAGTGCAGGGATGAGATGTTTACAAGCCACAGACCTTGCACATGCTTGAATATGTGTAATGTCTAGCTCAAACAGAGCAGATTGCAGACACTCTTCCAGTAATTATGAGGCGTGTGTGGCAAATATGATGTGTGTGTGGCAAATATGATGTGCTCACTGTTGACCATTACAGTGCTCTGGCTTCACAGTGGAACTGTCAACTAACAGTTTGTGGGATCATGACATAGAATATTGCTGTGTGTGTGTCTTGCTGATATGTGCTGTTGGCATAAATGTACACTTAGCTACTCAGTGAAGGTGGTTGTGTGTCCTACCAATACATGAATACAACATCCATTATGGTGTAATGCTCAGCTAGGTTTCACACATGGTGTGGGGAAGGTGTGGAATGTATCCTCATGAACTGCTAGTCCACTTACTGATGGAGATTGTATATGTGTACATGTACTGATGTGTGTTTAGATTCCATGTGTGTGCAGTGTCTGATGTTTGAAGGTGACTGTTGTCTTAGTACATCATGCAGTTGCAATGCAGCCTCAACATTGCCAACTGTATATGGTGATATGCTCAAAGTACAGTAAGCTGTACTTTAGGTATGGACAGATGTTTGGACATAACTACTAAGTGGTGGGGCTACTTCTCAGATGAATGATTACTGAGGACAGCTCACAGGTGTGTTACAACCATTCCTACAATAATCTGTGTAACTGCTAAGCTATGGTTTTGTTCATTGAAGGGGAAGACATACAACGTAGAATGCAATAAGGGTGACACCGAAGGCAAACCTCTTGACACCTGTAACAGTAACACCTCCCCTGTGCATATATTGTGCATATATCAGCACAGTTGGAAAAGGAAAGAGCCAGTATGATTTGTAGCACATGTGATAGGGCTGCAACCCTGTAATACCTATCATGAGATAGGCAGGTGTTTGATTTACAGTACTGGCACGTGTGGGTGTGTGTGTGTCCATATATGTCACGTACGGTGGGGAACACATCCCAAATGTTTTTCACTCTCTTGTACCCTGTTGTAGACATCTGTACAGAGTGAAGTGTAGAAAGCAAGACATAGGCAGGGGCTTGAATCTCACAAATGTCAAGTGTCTGTATGTGTGTGACATAGGTGTATATCTTTGTGAATGCCACAGTATGTGCGTGTGTGTGTGTGTGTGTGTGTGTGTGTGTGTGTGTGTGTGTGTGTGTGTGTGTGTGTGTGTGTGTGTGTGTGGCTGTCTGGTCCCTGGAGTGAGGCTGTATTTTACCATAGTGAAATGATAAGACCTCCTCCCCCCATCCACTCACTGCAATCTAGTATCCCTGTAGATGTCATCAATCTTAGAAGGGCATTCTAACCGCCCGTAAACATGTACACCCTGGGGTGAGGCTTGTTGTTACATAGCCTACTGATGAACACCCCTCCCCACATACACTCACCGCATTCTAGTATCCCTCAATCTTAGGCCATTCTGACTACCTGTACATGTGTAATCTCTGTGGCATGTCTTGTAATTGTGTAGTACTATAATGATGATTTGCACATAGGCAAGGGTTCTCATCCCAACACTGGCAACTATGTGTGTGTTACTGTGTCTGTGAATTCCTGGGTGTGTATGTGTGTTTGCATCCTGTCATGGGAGTGGGTATTACTGCTTCCCAATGAGAAACCATTTTTTCCACTGGCCTTTACCCTTGTCATCTGCTAAACCACCCTTTTACCTCCTCCACGCTCCAGGTAGCTATACCTGTGATGTCACCCACTATGGATGTGACGGCTCTGGCCACAGTAGCTTACTACACAGCTATCATGCTCTTGGATCATTAGATCAGTAAACATGTTTGAAACTTGGGAGATTATAACTGTGATGTAGAAGCTACAAAGTGCATGCAGGTATTGTCATACAAACCTGTGAGTAGTCTACATTTACATATGCGACACTAACCGCAAACACTGACATCCCCCAGCACATGCAATTATACCTGAAAGAGGAAGGCAGAACATCAAGATCAACATGCAGTTACTGTTGTTACACATGATACATACTGTCAAAAGTACAAAATGCATTATAAAACTGTTGTACATGGTATGTCTGCTGCTTGTCAACACTACTCAACAATGGTAATCTACAATTGTTTTCCTAGTATGTTCACCCTGTACATCAGGCCATATGTGCATGTCCCTGCACTGATGGTGTGTATGACAGGGATGCGGCACAGGCATCATCATATGCACAGAGTGATAATGTTTGCCAGAGGCCTAGGCTGCACCATTAGATGACCTCATGTGTGTGGGATAGGGCCTTTTATCTCGTTGGGCGTGTGTGGATGTTATGCGTGTGTGTGTTGAGGTGCCCTGCATTTGTTACTGGTGTGTGTGTGCATGTATGCACACAGGTCTGTCATGTGTCTGGCCTACACAGGGGTATTATTGACAGCTGCAGACTGTACAGGGCAGGGTTTACAGTTCATGGTGTCCGGCCATGGCCATGTGACCTGCACCTGCCCGGAGTTGCATGGGTACTACCAGGCAGAGGTCCAGATTGGGTAATGCCTGATGACACATGTCCACTGGAACCATGTCCCAATTGGGACCATCCAGGACCACGTGCACGTGGCCTGCTGTGTCCTGGTGTGGACAGCACAGCACCAGCTGCACTCCTGCTGCTACCGCCACTATGGGAGTGGGCATGTGATGTAGCATGTTCACATAGACCTTCAACAGGTGATGTAGCTGGCCTACGTCCATGTGCCTGACACCACTCTCCCACCAGATGTTCCAGCACAGACATTCCACACTCGAGGACTGACATGCCACAGTCAAGGACTTCCACCATGTCACCCAATTGTCTATCCAAAACATCTGCAAGATGATGTTGAGCATTTGCAATTACCTGGATGCTGTCAGTTAATGAACAGACAGCAGCCCTTTGAAGCCTCAGACATTCTCTGTTGTGCCATTCAGCATGTGCTTGTGCCTCCATTAAAGCCTGAAACATGCGTCTGGTGACACCAGCTTATATGCTATGTCTTGCAGGGGCATGATGGCCAGAAGTCCTCCGATGAGCAGCCCTGGGCACATGCCTGTGTGGGACATCACCAGTCAGTTGGCTGGGATCATGGTGCGCAAGCACACCTTCCATAGTCTCCACACATTCCTGTTCCATGCTACCACCTGCCAACTGTCCTTCCTCTATGGCCACTGGTGATGGGGTATGTGTGGGCATGAGAACTGTGTGAGGGGATGAGGGGGATGCAGGTGGAATGGCAACCAATGGCACAGATTCAGCACCTGGCAACGTTGCTTGTGCCTCAATCATACTTTCATCATCACTGCTGGAGTCTTTGGGGACACTAACATCAGGTGGACCACAGGAGGGCAATGCACCTACAGCAACACCTGTGAGGTCCAGACAAGAACCATACATTACAAGTTATACAGCACAGTACAGACACAGAGGCAGACACACAGACAGACACACAGACACGAGAATAAAAGAAACAATAAATGCAGCCACTATGGATAAATTTCACTCTCTCAAAAGCAAACTTAAACAGCAACAGTATATTTTGAAACTGGAAATGAGAACACCACAGCACAAAATATCCAAAATTTTATTGTGCAAACAATTTCAAGATAATAGTAAAACAGATAAAACCAGTGAGCGCTTTCACATCAACCAAATGCTTCATCAGACTTCATTTACATTACACATCACTTCCTGCTTAAATACAATCTCTAGGCAACATATTAATGGGATAATTAAATAATTTACCTCTTAAAAACATTAAAACATTCATTTAAAATTAAAATGACTTAAACCTCTTAGCAACCAATAATGGTTTTATTGAGGCCCTTTCATTAAGCCCAGGCAATTTATCAGCTTGTAGCTCAATTATCCAATATAATTCATTCTGTTCAGTAATATTTTTCTTATTTCCCAGCCTTAGATTATAATCAATACAATGTATAACCATGAATTGAAATGTATGAGTATTGTTTGACATTATATGTTTATCTAATGCACTTCTTTCAATGTCTACATTTTGAATAGCTGAAAGATGCTCTCTAACTCTGTCACGAAGAGACCTATTTGTCATTCCCACACAATATGAGCGACAATCATTACATACTGCCAAATAAATCAAATCATTTGTGGCACACATAGCATTTACTCTAAATTCATACCTAACATTGGTTATAGGGTGTATGAAAACATTGTCTGGACTTAATACATTACATATATTGCACTTCCCACATGGTCTCAAATAAGGTTTAAATATATATTTCATCAAGTGTGACTGTTTGTTTAAGTTACATAATAGTCTCTTTAGGTTCTTTTTATTCTTATACCTAAAACAAGGTCCATCACCCACTATCTGTTTTATTTCTGCATCAGACTGCAAAATAAACCAGTTCCTTTTCACAATATCTCTAATCTTGTCAATATTACGAGAATACTGCAAAGTAAGTGAAAATCTATTTGTGTCATAATTCGACTTTCTTATATTATTTCCTTAAACACTGATTTCAGATATAATGTTATTCATATATGGTCTGGCTACAGTTTCCATTAAATTCTCTACATGTTTAAGATTTGAATCTATTTCTTTCAGTGTATATCTATGTTCAACTAATTCTTTTTTGAAGGTATCCAGATTCGTACGGAATGCCCCCTCATCAGTGTTCAATCTAGATATACACATTCCTTGTCCCTTAATTATATTTTTGTAAATATAAGATGGATGCATACTGTCTCATGATAAAATATTATTTCTACGACAAGATTTCTTGTACATAGTAGTAGAGAAAACACCATCCTGATCTTTCATAATAACAACATCAAGAAAATCTATCATTACCTTAGAAGCTTTGAATGTAAAATTTAAGAAACTAGTGTTAGTATTCAAATAGGTAATAAACTCCAACAGATGTTCATAAGACCCAGGCCAGATTAAAAAAAAGATCATCTACAAAATGTTTATACCGAAAAATATGTACATTATAAGTTGTTATCTTTCGGCTTTTCCCAGTTAGGGGTCGCCACAGCGGAACTCCGGTCAGCTAATGATTGGCAGTAGATTTTCATGAATGCCGAGGTGCCAGCTCGATGATCAAACTTCAGTGAAGGCATGCCCATTTATGCATGTCTTTTGAATGCCTACTCAACCAATGGGAGGACATGCAGACTCCACACAGAAAACACTCCCCGAACTCCAGCCGAGAATCGAATGGGAGAACATCTTGCTGTGAGGCAACAACGCTACCGCTGCACTACCGCAGATGTTCATGTACATTATAAGTACTATTCATAAAAACTTCATTTTCTTCCCATTGTGCTAGCACTATATTAGCAAAGCTATTCACACAGGGTGTGCCCATAGCAACACCCACTTGTAAATAATACTTTTCATTAAATAAAAATGCATTGTTTTCCAAAATAAGCTCAAACAACATGCATATTAAATCTATTTGTACTGCATCATAAGTGCTGTTATTACCTAAATATAACTTTACTGCTTCTATACCATAGGCATGAGTTATAACAGTAAATAAAGAGCTTATATCTAAGGTCACTAGCCAACTTTCTTTCAGTTTATGTTGATTTCCTGAAGTGTGCAAAGATGAATGTTTACTGTCTCTTAAGACATACTGAGACTTGTCTATAACTGGTCTAAGGAATTTCTCAACATAAACTGACAATGGATGAGTAACCCATCCCCGATCTGAAACTATGGGTCTGAGTGGTGGGTTACTCAAATCCTTGTGTAGTTTTAGTTGACCTTGAATCAATGGTACATCTGGATGGAGTACTAAACAATTGTCCAGTAATTGTTTAGATATAATATGGCTCATGAAGCAGTCATTTAACATGCTAAATACGGGGCTACAAATCAAATCGATGTCAAGTAACGTTAAACTTTCATATACCTGCTCATCATTCAACATAATCATAATTTCATTTATTTAATGTGCTGTATCTAGTATAGCTACCCCCCCTCCCTTGTCAGCTGGTCAGATACATATAGAATCATCTTCCTGCAGTTTATGTAATGCCTTATATTCACTGGCTGTTAAACTGTAAAACTTTCCTTTCATATTTTTTTCACCTTTTGTAAACACAGATTTTATATCAGTTTCACATACATTGCAAAATGTTTCTAAAGTCGCATTCAGTTCTGGTACAAATGTACTAGGTTTTCTTATGATAGTAATAGAACCTTCTGACTTGTACATAGTTTTTAGTATCACATTACGAACAAAGTACTTAATGTCCAAAATAGTATCTACATACTGTGTATTGGTAGCTGGTATAAAAGTTAATCCACAGTGGAGTAAAGTTTCCTCATGTTGTGTCAATAAACATTTTGGTAGATTAAATACTAACATTTTTAAGTTTGTTTCTGCTCCCACATCCATTTTATTGTCCAATTCAGAGCTCTTTCTTGCGAGGGCAGCCTTCGCTTCCTTCCTCGACTCGCTGATCGGCCTCTCCTGGACCAATCCATCTGACGAATGGGTAAAGGGGGAGACAATGGATTAGCTAAATTTTGCACAGTTGTTGGTTTCAACTCCTTCCTTCTAACAACAGGCACATTAATATGTGTTGCTTTTAATACTGCTGGAGTTACCATAAAGTTATAAGTGTTACTGGAAACAGGGCCATCAGTAGAATCATGAAAATAATTTTCTTGGGTGGCGAAAGCCAGGGTACATTTTTTGGCTAGGCTTGTATGGGCCCTAGGGCTGATAGCCTAGTACCTACCTACCTATGAACCTATGAATCATTGACCTCAGTGACAAAACTTGGGCCATTAGCAGGAAGAATAGATGGTTCTTCCATTAACCGGGAAGTTGATGGAGTTATTTCAGTCCGTAATGATTTCGTATTGCTAAATGTATTCACTTTAGAATCATTAGTGTTCTCATAGTGTCTAGGACAAGTGAATACATTACCAGCATGAAAATCTTTAAGATCTCTGTCTATTTTCTTCTTTTTTTGACTAATTAATTGTTGCTCAAAAAAATTAACACTTTCACATAACCTGCATATGGCTTTGTCAAATACCGCTGCAGGTACAAAATCACGCAGCTGTTGCTGCTTTAATTGTATGCCTTGTAATAATGTATTTTCAGAAGGTTTATGAAAGTCAATTAATAGTGCCATATATCTAAAACTTTTTTCTAAATTAATTTTTTGCCAAAGCTTTAATAGTTCGAGATAACTTTCACCTGACGTTAGGATGGTTAGAACCCTTAGTCCCCTCGGAACCATACAATGTAACAAACAAGCTTCAAAATGAAGACTTTGCCATTGTAGCCATTTGTATTTATTTATATCATTCTCGAGTTCATGTAGTTTTTTGACAAAGAGTTTCTCATCATAGTTACATTGTCCACCAACTGATAATTCTTCAGTGGGTTCATAAAGTAGTAGCAAATTGGTGTTGCATTGTAACAATTTATCTAAATTAGTAGTAGCAGTTACCTGGGCAGCCACAGTGGTTCAGTGGTTAGCATTGCTGCCTTACAGCAAGAGGTTCTCCGGTTCGATCTTCTGCTGGGGTGCCTTCTGTGCGGAGTCTGCATGCCCTCCCTGTGGTCGCGTGGGTTTCCTCTGGGTGCTCCGGTTTCCTTCCACATCCCAAAGACATGCTGTAGGTGGATTGGGCACTCTAAATTGGCCCTAGGTGTGAGTGTATGCGTGTGTTTGTGCCTTCTGTGGAAGGTTGGGCGCTGGGCTGGCAACTCTATACTGTAAAACTCCACTGCCAATCATGACCGGACAAGGTGATCCGCTGTGGCGACCCCTAACTGGGAAAAAGCCAAAAGAAGAAGAAGTAGTAGCAGTTACCTCAGCTTGAAGCATATTCATAGAATCATTAATTCTTCCTTCAGTCATGTTCCACAGGACTAGCACAATATATAAGAACACGAGAATAAAAGAAACAATAAATGCAGCCACTATGGATAAACTTCACCCTCTCCAAAGCAAATTAAACAGCAACAGTATATTTCGAAACTGGAAATGAGAAGACCACAGCATAAAATATCCAAAATTTTATTGTGCAAACGATTTCAAGATAATAGTAAATCAGATAAAACCAGTGAGCGCTTTCACATCAACCAGATGCTTCATCAGACTTAATTTACATTGCACATCACTTCCTGCTTAAATACAATCTCTAGGCAACATATTAATGGGATAATTAAATAATCAACCTCTTAAGAACATTAAAACATTCATTTATGTAAAAAACTAAAATTAAAATTACTTAAACCTCTTAGCAACCAATAATGGTTTTATTGAGGCCCTTTTATTAAGCCCAGGCAATTTATCAGCTTGTAGCTCAATTATCCAATATAATTCATTCTGTTCAGTAATATTTTTCTTATCTCCCAGCCTTAGATTGTAACCGATACAACGTATAAACATGAATTGAAATGTGTAAGTATTATTTGACATTATATGTTTAGCTAATGCACTTCTTTCAATGTCTCCATTTCGAATAGCTATGTAGAGAATTTAAGGGAAACTGTAGCCAGACCATATATGAATAACATTATATCTGAAATCAGTGTTTCAGGAAATAATATAAGAAAGTCAAATTATGACACAAATAGAATTTCACTTAGTTTGCAGTATTCTAGTAGTATTGACAAGATTAGAGATATTGTGAAATGGAACTGGTTTATTTTGCAATCTGATGCACAAATAAAAGAGATAGGGGGTGATGTACCTTGTTTTAGGTATAAGTATAAAAAGAACCTAAAGAGACTATTATGTAACTCAAATAAACAGTCACACATGATGAAAGATATATTTAAACCTTATTTGAGACCATGTGAGAAGTGCAATATATGTAATGTATTAAGTCCAGACAATGTTTTCATACACCCTATAACCAATGTTAGGAATGAATTTAGAGTAAATGCTACGTGTGCCACAAATTATTTGATTTATTTGGCAGTATGTAATGATTGTCGCTCATATTATGTGGGAATGACAAATAGGTCTCTTTTTGACAGAGTTAGAGAGCATCTTTCACATTTTTCAGCTATTCAAAACAGAGACTTTGAAAGAAGTGCATTAGCTAAACATATAATGTCAAATAATACTCATACATTTCAATTCATGGCTATATGTTGTATCGGTTATAATCTAAGGCTGGGGGATAAGAAAAATATTACTGAACAGAATGAATTATATTGGATAATTGATCTAAAAGCTGATAAATTGCCTGGGCTTAATGAAAGGGCCTCAATAAAACTATTGTTGGTTGCTAAGAGGTTTAAGTAATTTTTATTCTAATTTTTTTTATATAAATGGATGTTTTAATGTTTTTAAGAGGTTAATTATTTAATTATCCCATTAATATGTTGCCTAGATATTGTATTTAAGCAAGGAGTGATCTGCAATCTAAATGAAGTCTGATGAAGCATCTGGTTGATGGGAAAGCGCTCACTGATTTTATCTGTTTTACTATTGTCTTGAAATCATTTGCACAATAAAATTTTGGATATTTTGTGCCGTGGTCTTCTCATCTCCAGTTTCAAAAAAGACAAACAGACAGACACAGACAGAGACACATGACATGGCATCTAATGGCATGCAGCATGAATGTGATATGGCAGAAGGCATTCAGCTCAGACAATTATAGTGGTAGTTATCATACATCCCTGTGTTGCATACAACAGCATGCATGTGTTATAGCAGAAGGCATGCAACTTACATGATTATAGTAGTAGTTAGCATGCATCCCTGTGTTGCACCATCTGTGTTAGTAGGTCATGGCCCAAACCTTGAACATAATGCCATGCACTATGCACCATTGCACCGCACTGCCGTGTTTTGTGCAACAAACCCCACATTTTAACTGACCATCGCTGACCTGTGTACATCTGCCACTGATACATTGTGTTGGCCACTGCCGCTATGTGTGACGTGGACATGAGCAGAAGGGTATGTTGAGTGAATACTATGTTTGCCTAAGCCTTAGCTTGCATATCTCCCCCACAGCAGTGCATTTCTGTTCAACATTATTTTGCTTACCCCTGAGCTGAGTCTACAGACAATGTGCATGTGGCTGTACACACATGTTTGACATGGCTGTCCCTACTTTGCAATGGTGCCCCAGACTAGCACAGATTAACAGTACACCAGCCTGATGTGTGGCATATGACCTTGCCAATCACATGTAGTATGACATGTCTTTTGCTGATGTGCTGACTGACATGCATACATGTTTAACACAGTGGTGTCCTTTCAAATATATAGTGAGGTAATGGTGTCCCAATGCAGGGACGTGTTATACTAACATGGACCTTCAGCTGACGCAATGTTGTCAGTCCACCCTACAGATATACAGTGACATACTGCACATTGATCTGATGTGCATAGCCATTGCAGGGCATCATGTGGCTTTACTATTGCTATACAGTGTGAGTTACAGACACAGTTCATAGCTATGACTGTGTCCAGATACAATACATATCTAATGTGGAATGTGTCCCACATCATTGAAGTGTATACACACTAAACCCTAATGTGGAATGTGTGACACAGGTCACTGAAGGGTATACACATGATACCCCTGCACATCTGCAACCATATTGCTGATGCCTGGCAACTATGCACAGACATGGCTAACCTATCAGTACTCCATGTCCCATATGCTATCTGTGTACCTCACACACATGAGGAGCAAGCATGACAGTGAGGTCTGACACCAACAAGGTGAATGTACTGAATCTGTGGCCTGATGTGGTTGTATGTGTATGTTGTGCAACGCATGTATTTGGATACTGTATAGGTGAAAGCTTTCATGTCATGACACACTCAAGATGTTCAAGACGTGTTATGTGGTGGCTTGATGTTATGCCTACACACACTGTGCACAGGCCTGTATGATGTTTAGTGTGTCACATCTGCAATACCTCCATTACACAAAGGCCATAGTTGTGTTGTGTCGAGCCAATGTACAACAGGGTGTACACACACGTACATCCCTTCTACTGTGTGTGTTGCTTCATGTCTCTGGCCATCCTCCATGGCCATGTGTAAACATGTTTTGTCCAATGGTTGTGATGGGCATCTATTCCACATTTCAGTGTTATCCCATATGACATACACCCGTAGATGTCATATGCTCCACTGAGGACAGGGTTATGCAGACAAGGGGTGGTATATTTGGGATGAGAGATATCATGTTTTACAGGATAGTTCACCAGTGTTGCAGTCAGCCCACAAAATGTCATGGACATGTCAGATAGCACATGACATTGTGCGACAGTCATGCCACCATACATTTTGTGTATGTATGTTAAATGGCCACATGGCAGATAGCATGCAATTAATATGATCTCTGCATTATCAAGCCTGATAAATAATAACAATCTCACCTGCAACAGGCTGCTGTCACTGCAAAATGCCAGAGGTGCTTAAATAGGAGTGTCGCAGCAGTAAGATCATTATCCACACCTGTGTGATAGCTACAGGGTGCAATGTGCATGTTAGCACATAAGCCAGTACAATAGACTATACTATGGAGTATGCATATCTGTGCATACATAGAGTAGCAAACTATAGTATGTGGCATGTGTGCATACATGCCTTGCATATGATGTTACATTAAATATTGTACAGTAACACATGTAACTATCCAAATTATATTTGTGTAATTTGTGCAGTAGCAACTTACCAGGCAACTCCCGGCTCAGTGGTTGTGAGACGTCCACCTCCACAATTCTAGCTAAAGCTTGTGGATGGAGTTCTGCAGGTGTCCCCAGGTTGGCCAGTAGCTCCTCAGTACGTGTGAGTGGGGGCTGAGTGAGTGCCCCCCACCTGTTGCAGCTTATTCCTTGGCGATTGCATTTGCACTCTGTTTTGCCCATCTAATGAGGTCAGTACAGTGTCAGCGCACCTGCTGATAGGTGCGATTGTGGCCGCCAACATCATTTACCCTCCTGCGAAGTTACTCCCACTGGGCATCCCGCTGGTGTGCATCCTGTGGCACATGGCTGAAGAGTGTTTCATGGTTGTCAAGGAGGTATGGAATGAGGACCTTATCATCCAAGTGGGTGTATGGTGGCAGCCTGGAATGCAGCATACCTGGAATACATAATGATGGAGACAGGTCACAGTAACTCACAGAGAAGTACAGCTGCACATATATGTGTATCACATTTATTATGATTACAAATATGTCTTTGCAAATCTGCATGACACTAACACCACTGACACGTTTAACTCACACATATTTGACACTTACTGGTGATTTGATGTTATCACCATATATGTGTATGTCAATTGATGACATTGCTCATACTCCATGTGGATGTTTTCTTGATGTGGGCATGTCTGTTTGCCTCTACTGGTGTCTTTACCTATCAGCACATGCCTGGATGTGTTCACATTAATGCAAGATGCCTTAATGCTGTGCATATGTCACACATCTAGTCATACACAGCTTTAAGGGACATGGTCTGTCACCCTGCAGACGTGCTCATGGAAAGTTTTACATGTATGTGTTTTGCCATATAAATCTACATGGCACTGTACAGCAGTATAGCATCTTGCCATGTATTACCTGTGTTGCACATGTGAAACACATGGGACAATGGCTAGCTTGATGGTATTTGCAGGGTTGGATATCAGCTATAGCATGTATGGTCATAGTGAACTAGTAGGCTATATGCCCTGGGCCATTTATGAGCCCAGACTGAAAGGTTACCTAGCTGTAGCCAACAGACAGGTAGCTTTCAGTGGCCAGTTCAAGCAGTGTCACAGAACTGATCCACAGGGTTACTGATATATTTGCCATGCAGTCATCACACCATGTCTCAAAGAGGGGCAATGTGCAGCTTTGCTGGACAGGGATGCATAGCATGACAGGAGTATGTAAACTGTATGGGACAGGGATCTGCAGGCATGTTATGATCCTTGTACTAAACAGGTGGATGTCCATGAAGTACATGTTTATTTGAAATCAGGATGTGTGAGTGTAGCATGTCCAACATATCTGGGTTGGACATGGCTTTATTCAGGGTAGGCATCATGGTACATAGTGGAGCTAGGGTTTGGGAAGGCCGGTGTAAGCCATCTGAACATGGCCAATAACCCTTAAAGGAAATATTTGATCTATTATGGGTCACTTGACTGTTGAGTATGGCTGAGCAATAAATGATCTTTATATTCATGGATGGCAATCTGTCATGATTAGGGATGCCACTTACGACCACCTGACTGGTGTCGTGAAGTGACTATCAAAGGTAAGACTACTGTCCAGCTGCATCCCATACACACACAATTTCCATTATTGTGACTGCTGCCTAGGTGGTAGTTCATGGGTACAGGGTTTTTAACATAGGGGATGTCAATGCAATACTTAGCTGTCAGATTGTGGCCATACGTCACACACCACACATCTGACCCACAAAGGCCTTTCTGTATGTTGCCCACTCACTCATTGAGTCAACTATTGCACCTAGCTCATAGTCATTTGCAAACTTCAATAGGCAGATGCCTTCTGTTAGTCTGTGTGGTATAGATAATAAAGAGTACCAGGAATGAACCCTGTATTACTGTAGCTGGCACTAGTTTGATGTGCATGTATTAGTCATACAACTTCTGTAGTGTTGGTTCTGCCAGCAGTCCAGTTGCCAACCATTCCTGTGACATAGGAATATACACCTAGTTTACTGAGTGTAGCTGAAACACAGTATGGGTGATGGTGTTTTAAGACCTGGCAAGGTCATGATATGCTCTGTGAATAAACCTTACTGTCATCTACATCTGTACTGACTACATCAAATAAGTTGATCAAGGTTCATGGCCTTCCAGACCAGACTCAGCAGGGTAGTAGTGAACTATTCCCCATTATCAGTGGTGACTTCCTCTTTGTGGGGTGTGATAACTGTTGCTGTGCACCATTCAGTGTGTACACAGCCTGACATGAAGCTATGATTGAACATGATGTGTATGTGGAGAGCAAATTGTTCTGACATTTGTGTAAAATACACCTTGGGATGTTGACAGGTCCCATGCAAGCTGTATGTATGACTTTAGAAAGTGCAGCTTCTACCTGCATAGTTGTTATTACAGGGGCTCTGTAGTGTACATGGATATATAAATATGTGTACCTGTTGGGGGGGTGAGAGTGGGTTTAGGTTATCCAAGACCCTATCTGGATGAACAGGTGCTATTTCTGTAGGTGCAGTACTTCTCATGCCATAGTGCTGTGAAGCACGGCAGGTCTTGTTATTGCCATTACGATTCATGACACAGCTATAGAATGCTCTGTGGTTGGCCTCATAATATGTGGCTGATTAGTTTCACAGTAACTTTGTGTGGTTTTATATGGTGTATCTGCATCTTATTGAAGCTGACCAGGGATCACCTCCACTCATGTGTGTTCACTCTTGCAACAGTTACTACCTTCTGTGGTACAATGTAAGGCAGGGTACCACCTGTTTGCCTTCTTGTTTGTGTTTGGTTGAATCTTGGTTCTGTTTCAATGGCACAATCACTGCACTTATGTGGGTGCTTAAAGTGCATTTGTGTAGGATTCAGCATTTGCACATGCATTGTCCATCTGCATGGGTGCCATGACAGTCACCACATTGCTCTTAAGAAGCATAACATTGGCTTTGGAGACTGACTATGTGTAGCATACTGTTAGCCCTGTTTGTGTGACTATGATGATCCAGGTCATTAGGGCCAATGAAATCCAACATGCATTGAGCACAGGTGATGGTACTTGCGGAGTCTTCCCAGTTCATAATGGGATAGTTGAGAGTAGCCATTATTATGGTTTCCTGTCTCAAACATAATATTCCACAGCACAATATGACAGTTTGGAATTCTGAGGCATGGTGGCTGATATGTCGCAAGGTGCAAATTGGATTCCACTTTGGCACAAAGGTAGTTGCTCAGCATAATGCATCTGAAGTTATGCAAGTGCAGCTAGCGTGGGGCTGTACATATCCTTCAGGAATATGGACACACCTGTGGCTCGTGTGTTCCAATAAAGGATAATGGGCAAGAGGTGAGGTATGTGTTATAACATGGTCATACAGGTGTGCTTTCCAGAGCGTTGAACCATATCTCAGTCACTGCACAGATATGTTCTCCATGTTAAGGATTGACGTAAGTGAATGTATATTGTGTTTCTGAAATGTATCAGTGAGTAGTGAGACCCGCAGTTTATTGCTTGGCTGTCCCTGTTATAGAAGTGGACTTTCACTTGAACTTTGCATGATGAAGGCATTCGCCAGTATCCAGATTCTCAGGGGTGACAGATGCAGGCCCTGTCTGGCAAAGCATCATGGTCTGTCAACCATGTTATCCAAGCAGAGAGATACTGGATACCCTTTGAATTACACCAGTACATTAGACAATTGTGGAATACAATCCTCTTGTCCCTGTACTGCAGTATCATTCTGGCCAGTGGCAGTATGCTACCCAGGCCTTGGGATATACCTGCAAGGGCTACAAGACCTGACAGTTTCTACATGTGTCTTTCCATGCAATCCAGGCTACTGCATCACAGGTCCTGCACAACAACATGGAATATGCCAGAGCCATGTGTATAGTTTAAAAGGTGGTCTGAGTGTATGGGTATGTGGCTAATCATGGCAGACAGGCAGCTGACAGTATGTTTGCCCTTGTATAGCTTGGTGTGTAACATAGTGCTAGAGTTTGCATTCACAAATGATTACTGTTGGGCATGTTTCTGGCCACGTGTTCTGAGGGGGTGGAACAATTTGGCAAACTATGTCATACAGTTTGTGTATTATGTTGTCTTCCTATTCCAGCTTGGGAAGTCTCTTGCTTGGCCAGATACTGAGAAGCCTCTGTGAATGTGTGCGATTTCTAGTGGTATGTGCGGGTGTACTTACTGTGTTGTGGTAAGGGTATATGTTGGTTGTGGTGATGAAATGCATGTGTTAACCTACACCTCATGACTGTCCAGTCCAGTCATGGCTGTAGACTAGACTGCCTTCCAGCTTATCCCTGTAGCTGCATCCCAGACAATGTGTGGGGTGTGGTGTTAGGTGGGTTTGGCAGTGTTCATGGCATAGAGATTACATTCCCCCAGGATTGCCACATACACAAAGCTTACATTAGTAAACACAAGTAGCTGACTAGTGGACATGCTTGTATGAGCATTCAGTACTACAATTACCAAGTACTGTATTTAGTTTACTTATTGCTTATGAAGATGTTTTAGACAGTGATGCTCACATGTTAATATCTGTGTTATGGACGTGACAACACTGGCTATTACAGAAACATAGTAGCTACCTTTAGCAGCAATCCTCATCTGAGGAGCACATCACATCCTGATAGTTGATTACAGATGATGCAAGTGTCAACAGGTCTGTATCCTTTTCTGGGTATATACTCACATATCCACCAGAACCATGAGCTCTGTTGGACATGGACACCCACTCCCCAAACAGAGTCAAGTATCAATAGACTGCTGCCACTATCAACATGATCAGGATATAATCAGATAGTGTAAGCCATCACCTATGAAGCAGCTATTACACATGGGCAGCAGTCTCCTACATCTTACACTCCTACTGCAGATGTTACACTGGAGTTAAAGATGATATGCAACTTGTTTCATTACCAGTACTGTGCACAACCTTACATACAGTATTTGCAAGTGGCTGTTAGGTTGGCAATGAGAGGTTAGGCTATACAAACCTGAATGTTTAACCAGTGTCTCTACTCTCAATATCCACTCTATGTAGGTGTGCACATAGCCATTTGGCCCAGCCCTGTAACAAGGGTCATTACAAATTTGCATAACATGTACACATACCCAGCTGTTATTGTTGCAAATGATACTAGAAAGGTGGATATTACATGTCTTATGTGCATGGATAGTTACCTAGCTCTTCTGATTTTCTTTGCTATCATGCTGCTAAACTGTCAGATGACTACAATTCATATGTATCCTGCTATTGAGTATTGTAATTGCCAATAGACATAACTAAGGTTTACATAACATAACAGAATGCTATGTAAAATGGAATACAGATCTGCCTAAAATACTATACATTACACAGTTATTGGCACAATATCCCTTAATGCAAATCATATTTGCACAGTAAGCCCACCTTTGACATGTTCATCTAACTAATACACCCATACATATGTCTACTGTTACAATATATCAACATATACAATCCCCTGTTATAGCACATACTTGTTGGACCGGCCCTGACACCAACAGTGGCTGGAAAAGAATTGGTGAATTCCAAGCCCACATATATCATCCCTTGTGGTGTATGAGGAGTAAGCCTTGTGACCTACAGCAGTACACACATAGAATACTATAAGCATTACTACTGTTCAACAATACATCACTACAAGATAGCTATTTCCACTATATGCATTGATTACACTGTAATTATTACAGAACAGGTACTACATACACAGACATACTAAAAGTGATACATACCTTCTTGGTAAATGGAGGTGTTATTGAATGGTATTTTAATTCTATTGGGTATTTTGTACTGTTCTGCAGGTATATACAGATGGTTTGAATGTGTGACAAGGCATCCTTTTATAGTTAGAGATTAGTAACGTGTGCTATCCTGATCAGCAATTGGTGTTCCAATGCAGTTAATTACATGCACATTGGCTGTGCAGCTACTCCATTAGCCAATACCATGGCAACAGTGGAGTATAGCTGAGTACTCCACTTGGGCGTTGTCCCTTTGCCTTACTTGTGAGGTGGACAGCCTGGAAGTTTTGTCTGCAATCTATTGCAACAGCTGTATGGTGACAAACACGAATATATTGTGTATAATGTCTAGAGGATTTGGTCTAAATGTAAGTACTGCTGTTATATATCTGAACGTTGCTACTTGTGCAGGGTTTGTCTGTACCTAATACTTCTGCATATGTTTCAGTATGGCCAGGATATTTGACCAGCTCAAGGCTGTATGGCTATGCATATTATGTTAGTGGGTTTACAGTGTGCTCACCAGACATCTTTAGTTTGGTGTACATGTGTATCATACTGTGCTGATAATCAGTAATTGGTAACACTTCCTGGTGTAATTACTTTTCAACCCTATGAAACAGGATTAGTTCAAACAAACCCTGTAACATCAGCAGCTATTCCATTGTATAACAGCAAGTATTTCACATAGGGCCATGTTAGTGTGTCTCTGTCCAGGTATGCCAGGGTTTCAGCAGATGTTGTACAGTGGGTGAATAATTGGTTATGGTATGACATTATGTATTGTTTGTCACAGTTAGTCTGATTGTGGGGAGATGGTGGGTGTACCTATCAGACCACACCCTGCAACTGTGTAGGAACTATCTCATCCCCATTATCCACTCTTCTATTTCTCCCACTGTGGGTCACCTCTTCCAATCCCTTCCACCACTAAACCTTTTCCATATAACTACTTCTCATCTACTGTTTAGTAATACTTCTATTACTACAATGGCAATAACTAAACCTTCTAACATACTCCTCTTACAAAGTTTACTCATACTTCTCCCTACTCTAACTCTAGCATACCTGCTAACCTCCTATGAACATCTAACACAGTCACACATCCTATACCCCACCAAACAATTGACCACTTCTTCTCTACCCTCTCATACTGAACATTTCAATATAACTTTCACTCCCAGCTATCTACCACCCAAATACCATAGGACAAACCACATTAGATATTACCTCCCAAATACAAGAAGACATCCTTTCCTTCTCAGTAAATATACTCAGACTACATATCTAACACTACTCCTCCCCCTAAAGGATGGAGACATTCACCCAAATCCCGGACCAAACACCTCCAACACCACTCAACCCATTACCCCAAACTCCTCTACCATCCATATACTAAAAAAACCATCCAACTCACTACTAATAGCTCACCTCAACATACGTAGTATCAATAACAAAATTACTCAACTCCAAGCTCTCCTGGAACTCTACTCCTTTGATATTTTGTGTCTAACAGAAACTTGGTTAAAACCCACAACTACAGACAATGAAGTTACCCCACCTGGATACAATATCTTACGTCTCGACCGTGCAACCAAAAAAGGTGGTGGAGTAGCAGTCTTATTTAAATCTAATTTTCAAATTACAACCTTCCACCAGAATCCTCCCCATGTCTCTAACACTGAAATACTTATTACCAAACTTCAGCTAAACTCTGTTAAATCTATCTATATTATCTGCATCTATGTTCCTCCAGGCAATAACATTACTACCATTGAAAACATACTCTGTTGGTTATCTCAAAACCTCCCTCAAGAGACCATCATTCTTGGTGATTTCAACATTGATTGGAAATGTTGCAACAATAACCACCCCACTACCCATATTAATCTCTATGGGTTTACACAAATAATCACCTCACCCACTAGAATTAACAAAACCAATAAGAAAGAAAGTACCTTAGACTGGATACTAATCAGTAATCAACCCCAGACCTACAATTCTGGAACCATCCCAGATAATATAAGTGACCACTTTCCAACCTATGCCATTAGGCTTAAAACCAACCCACATTCCAAACCCATATTTAGAACAATTAGAACCAAGAAAAACTTCAATCTCGATTTATTCTTAAGTGAACTTAAGGCTTGTAATTGGTCCCCATTAAAACAACTTTCTCTTGATGAAGCTGTCGACTACTTCAATGCTAACTTCCAAGCCATCCTTAACCAACACGCTCCTACCTGCTCTATTAGGATAAAAACCAAACCTGCTCCATGGCTTTCTAAGGAAACTAAGCAAAAACTCAACCTCAGGAACAAATACTGGCACAGATCACGCTTAACTAAGAACCCCATTGACCTCCAAAACTTTAAACAATTAAGAAATGAAACAAAAAAAGCCATAATGACTGATAAACAAAACTACTACCTACATTCGCAGCAATCCCACCACAATAAACCACAAAAATTCTGGGCAAGCATTAATGAACTATTACACCCCGGTCAATCTATTACACCAAATCCACAAGGCTCTGACCACAACAACACCAAACAAACTGCCAATACCTTTAATACCTTTTTCACCGAAACTATTCAAACTCTAGCCAGTCAACTCTCTCCACAAGATTCAAACACATCTAAGACTGAATCCAACCCGCCTCCCCCATTTCACTTCCAACCTGTCCCTACAGCTTTTATTCTCACCCTTCTACAGAAACTCAAACCTTGCACTCCCTCTGCTGACCAACTACCTGCAGAATACTTACAGCTAGCAGCCAAATCTATTGCCTACCCCATCTCCGTTCTCATCAATAGAAGCATTACTGAAGGATACGTCCCCATTCTTTGGAAAGTCTCACATATTATTCCCTTCACAAGGGGAGACTCACTGACCTTTCCAACTATCGTCCCATAGCCCTACTCTCCCTTTTATCTAAGGTTATGGAAAAATGCATCCACAGGCAATTATTAGACCACCTTCTTCATAAAAACCTGCTCTCCAACTCCCAACATGGCTTCAGACCTTCCCACAGCACTACTACCGCCCTCCTTCATGGACACCATCAACAAAAAACGCAACCTTAACATGCTCTCCTCTGCACTTTTCATTGACCTGTCCAAAGCTTTTGACATGGTAAATCACAATATACTCATAAACATTCTGAAATCTATGTTACTTGATGCACTAGCTATAAAATGGTTCCTATCCTACTTAAATAACAGACATCAAGCTGTGCTCTGGAATACCACTCTTTCGACCCAACTACCCGTTAATATTGGTGTCCCTCAAGGGTCCATATTAGGCCCACTCCTGTTTTCCTTATTCATCAATGACCTTCACGAAGCAGTTCCCCAAGCTACATGCATACAATACGCAGATGATTCTACACTTATATGCTCAGCCAAATCTGAATCTGAACTTCACTTCCTTACACAGAACTTATTTAGCTCAGTAGAACTATGGTTTACAAAACGCTGTCTCTTACTAAATCCCAAAAAAACTAAACTTCTACTTTTTACACCTACCAATAAATCCCCACCAATTGACTTCACTATAGCCTCCAATAATAGCACCATTATATCCCAGGATCTTACTACCAAACTGCTAGGTATCACCATAGACAACAACCTTAACTTTGACACTCATATTAATAATATCTTGAAAACAACTAACGGAAAAATAGGCTCTCTATATAGGATCAAACCCTTCCTCACCCCTGCAACTAGAATAACTATCACCCGCACCCATCTAATCTCTACCCTACTCTATGCCTGCCCCATTTTCACTAACCTGCCAAAAATAACCTTAAAAACTAGAAAACACCTACAACAACATAGCCAGATTTGCCACTGGTAACCCTTTTAAAACACACCACTGTATTAATCTAAAATACCTAGGGTGGCTTGAATTACAGCAACAGCTGAAATATAATCAACTGACCATTGCCCATAAAATTCTTTATCAACCTGCTAAGACACCCATACTATCTAACCTTATTCATCCCTACAATAACCTGAGATCCCTAACTCCTCATAAATATTGTCAAATCAAACAATAGAGCTGGAGACTCTCTCTTCACTAACACTGTTGGGAAAATCTGGAACTTTCTCCCCACTGAACTTTCAACACTTCCCTCTATTTCCTTGTTCAAAAATAAACTTAAGCTCTTCCTTAAAACTCATTGGATGTGCCCCTGTACTAAACCTGACTAACCTACATGCTCTCACTACTTGTTTCAACCCCACCTTATATGCTCTAGCTACCTATTTCTACCTCACTCTCTCAGCTCAGTAAAACTCTCATCAGAACTCAACTACCATTCTACCTCTACTACCTAGCCTTCCGATTAGTATACTCTCATAAAAGTTCCAATCTTCTTGATTAGAACTTTCTTACTCATCTTCTGTTCCAATCTTACTTTCCTTTTCTCCCCTTCTTATATCTGGAATTATATTATGTGCTTTACTATCAATCTTTCTGAACAGTTAAAATACAGCTTCATGATAACTTGTATTATGTTTAGTCAATATTTTGTGTTATATACTCTATATACCTGTAACCACTTTTTAGCTAATACTGCCTTAGTTATTATTAATGTAGTTGATCTCATGTATTTGCTTCTGTAGATATGTACTGTTATTGAAGTTTGGAGCTTATCTCCCCGGGCCTCTACTGAAAATGGGCATATATCCAGCTAGACTAGCCCGGTCAACAAATGTAAAATAAAATAAATAAATAAAATTAATAATTAGTCTGGGTGTGGGGGAGATGGTGGGTGTACATAGCAGATGCAGGTGTGTAGGAACTGCTTTTATGCATATTCTATATGTGTGTGGGTGTTCTTTCCCTATGTGAACACCTATCCCTTAGTGGACTAATACTATGGTAATTGCAGGCTGATTCATTAAGGCACTGTTAAATGCTTCCTGTATAGCATGCAGGTAATGTTAGTCCTTGAATCCTTTTGGCAATACATGGAAATGTAATAAAGTTTTGCTAAATGAAAGATGTCTGTGTATTTCTGTCATGGATATTTGCAGTCATTGTACTTGTGTTGGTAACAAACCCTATTTGGCTCACGTCCATAGAACATATTTGTAATAGTGTATTGGCATATACTCTTCATATGTTATGTTCATATTGTTTGGGGGTGGCAGAATGTGTAATTGCTATGGTCCATGTTATACTCAGATTTGAACACTTCTGATGCTGTATACACACATATATGTATGTATATATATATATATATATATATATATATATATATATATGTATATAGATATATAATATATATTATTGCATACATTTATATGTACCTCCATAGATGTGTAGATGTTTTTAACCTATCTATATATCTACATATATGTATATCTCTGCATATCAACATTTATCTATGTATGTATCTCACTCTCTCTCTCTCTCTATATATATATATATATATATATATATATATCTATATGTATATATATGCATATATGTACATCTGTATGTATAATATTATATATATATATATATATATATATATATATATATATATATATATATATATGTAGCATGCACTTTTCATTGGGTACATGGTGGCTTGTCCTATTTCCGCACAATCAATCCTTTTGTGTTTTAACCTGTCTGAATACACAACTGGCATAGGTACATCTCAAGTAGCTTACTGGTAAGTTACTGACGATGGTGTACATGCTTGCGGGTGGTTATAATTTTACCTCTCAGAGCAGGCACTGGTAGGGAAAGTGTGATTAACGCACATTTAAGCAGTTGTAAGCAAGTTTGCCCATGGTCTGCTTGATGGTAAGCAAAGGTTACACCTGTGAAGTGCTTATCCATTTAACCGTGTTTAAGCACCGCTTACCATAGTGCAAACCCACGCAAAACTGCTTACAACTGCTTAAAACCTTAATTAACCTGCATCCAACAGCCCTTATTCTGGCCCTCAAAATAAAATAACAGCCCTTGAACTCGGGACCATGAACATCACAGTCACTGACTTTACCACTAAGGCATCTGAGATATGTACAAATGTTATGGTGTTTAAAATATACATTTTACTATGGCCATTCTTCATTACTGAAAATAAATGTGACAGTCAGTTGGTGTACATATGTATGTTACTTGTTAATGTTCAGATGTTTGTGGAATTAAGTGTTGCAATGTGACCTGACAGGGTGTATTATGGGTGAGACTGGTTCTTCTTTTGTGTTCTTTTTTTATTGTCCCCATACTCCATGTGTACACCTCCAGTTCACTTATTGAACATCCAACCCAGGCTCTCCTTGATGCGTAATTTCATTACCCATCATTCCTCCCCCACCCTAATCTCCACATACACAACAACCATCCCTTCTATGGGGAATAAAGTTAATATTAATAGTTATAATACCAGAGCTGCATGTGTTTTGTGTACACTTCAATACCTTTAGATTGCTTCTGTGTCACGAAGTGTGTTCATAGATGTGTATATAAATATGGCTATAGATGTAACTGTGTATATATATATATATATATATATATATATATATATATATATATATATATATATATAGATAGATAGATAGATATTTATATCTATGTGCAGACATCACTGATATATATATATATATATATATATATATATATATATATATATATATATTTAGTATTAATTTTTAACAGTTATACATATGTAGACTTGTATATGTTGATTCACAAACTACAGTACATTACAATATACTGTACATATGTACACAAAGTGATTGTCCCATTTGTGGTTTGTACTGTGGAATGCCTATAGTAAAAGGTGTAGTCTAAAGACCATGAAACATGTATACAGCTCAGATGGCTTAGTGGTAAGTCCCATGACTATGGTGTGCATGGTCCAGTGTTCAAGACCTGCGATGCTTTAAAAAATGTTTTTTACTCCAGAACAAGGCTCATTTAAGCAGTTGTAAGCATGTTTAAAACTGTTTGTGTGACATTAAAGCAGCAGTTAAACACGGTTAAACAAAATTTAAAAACGTATAACCTGTGCGTGCAAACACGGCCACATCTGCTAACTACTCAGGATATATACATTTCAGTGAAGTAACATCTCACTATGTGCTTACATAACATTACAGTCTCTGTTGACTTTACTCTCCAGCACACATGGGTTTATATAGGTGTTTCAAATGTTTATTATGCTGAAGAATACTACCTAAATATGCAAGCTGTGGTTAAGGTATACATTTTAACATGAAAAACATCTCTGACTTTATTGGGATTTGAACCACGAATGCACAGATACTATGTGAATACTGTAACCATTACACTATTGACATTAGCAGTACTTTTGCCTATTTCCTATTTAGATGATTACTATGTGTAAGCTGGCTAAGCAAAGGGCAGAGGCGTCCAAACCCATTGAGCTTCACTTACTCTTGAAATCAAAACATAACAAATGAAACGAGAGACAATAAATTAAATTCTTAACTACATTAGGCATAGCCCCTCACTGACACACTTCAAGGGAAACTTTGATGTGTGAATGGGTAACAGAATATACACCCCTGGGATCATGTGTCCAAGAACCATCCAGCCAGGGGAAGGGGAGCCCCTCCAAATTTATAGCTACAAGACCTGTTTGGAAAATTGAATGGTGTTGCTTTTTCACATTAACATGCCCTTTTTAGATCACTGTGCCCCTATCACCTTCTGCCACCAAAGTCTTCAACAGCTTCCAGCAACTCTGCCTGGAATCACATCATTGGCTATGCTTGACAGAGGCTCATTACTTCATCTGGTGCAGAGAAAGCCAACGCACTGTAGCTATGCTTCTAAATGCCCTTGGGCAGATAGCCTACTACCTATCTGTGAACCTCTAAAGTGCAGGCCATCACAGAAATAATATGTGAATAAACAGAACTTTCAGATCACAATATACAGTGAAAAATCACCATGTAGTCAGAAAACAGTTACATACAGCATACAGCAAGAACATACAGAACACTGATACTTAAACACTCCAAAGGCCTATCTTGGAAGCTAGAAGACTTGTATCAGTTTAAGGCTTTCTATTGCTTACCAGTAGGTTACCTACAGGAAAGATGAGAAACAAGCACAGATGGGAAACATGCATGCAACAATACGATACCAGCTTGCATGTGTCAGCCTTAGGCTTTTGGATACTGGCCAAGGCTATTGGCGCCAGGAGTTGTAATCACAAAATGCACTCACTCACAGTACTCCTCAGTGTGGACAACGCCAACATCTGTGCAGTAACTGAAAACTGTTTTAAGGCTCCTGAGAGCACACCAGCACTACAGGACTACAACCCATACCACACATTTTGGCCACAGAACATGGACTGACACAGACATGGAGGGGGTCTATCCATAGTCATCAGGGATACCTGAACCTTCAAGTTAGTGGGGCAGCATGATACCTCTGAGACCATTCATGTGCAGCTAACATCAGCCACATATGCAATGCAAACTGTGGCCTGCTACAGATCACCCTCCATGACCCAGGACCACCACTACACCTACCTGGAGACAGTGGAAAACATGACAGTCCTACCGAACACCCTGGTATTGGTCGATTTCAACTGCCCTACCATTAACTGGAAAACCTACTCGAGTACTCACTTCTAGGCCCAGCGCTTCCTGGAATTTATCACGTCAAATGCCCTGTATCAGATGGTAAACTCCTTAACTAGAGGTGGACACTTACTAGAAGTGGTAATCACCAACATGGGCGACAGGTGCACCATAGCAGAGGTAAACCGGTCACTGGCTAGATCTGACCATGAACTATTCAATGATGATTTCCACACCCAACCATCTTCCCCACCCAAGGTGACCACAGTGAAAACCTTTCCTACAGCTGACTTCGCACTACTAAAGACAGAGGTGGGAGGTTTCACAGCCCCCACGATAATGGAAAACACTGCTCAAGATACAGAAAGATTTACAAATGCACTCTATAAGCACCTACAAGGATGTATGGATCGTGCCATCACTGGTAAACCAAGACTCGTTCTTCCAAGACAAGGACACCAGTCTGGTGGACCCCTGCAATAAACAGGCTATACAACAGAAATAAGACAGTAGTCCAGAAAAATAGCAAATCCCAAGAAGGGCATACATCCGTGACCAGTATTAGTAAGAAACTTAGGTCCCTCATGAAATTCAACAGGAAAATAGGCAATGATTTGATAGATAACCACAAAGCCTTCTTTGGCTATGTCAAGGACATAAGTGGTAACACACACATTTGCAATGTGCCGTTGCAATATAGTACAAAATATACTGAACCTACTAATATCACCAACATCCTTGCAGATACATTTAGTGCAGACTTCACCCCCTAAAGAGCCCACAACAATACCCATAAAGTACAGTATCCCAGACACCAGAGACATACAGATGGAAATAGCCCTCTCAAATGGCAAAATACAGCATCAATGGAGGCAGATGATGTCCCAGACTGCGTCTTCTAAACACTACAAGATGAAGTAACCCCCCACCTAATTCAGCTTTTCAACCTCAGCCTCTACACAGGCTATATGCCCATACAATGGTGCATAGCAACAGTTATTCCACTCCACCAAGGTGGAAAAACAACTGACCATGATAACTACCACCCCATAAGCATGAATAGCCTGGTCTGCAAAGCTATGGAGCACATCCTCATGGCACTCATTAACAAAAACACTGGTAACCTCCAAACACTTGACCCAACCCAGGTCAGCTTGGTTGAGTGCAGATGATGCCTACTGAACCTCTTTGACTTCTTACAGACAGTCACCGAGGCATTAGATGAGGGAGAGGTGTTTCATACATACTACCTGGACCTCACCAAGACTTTTAACACCATTCTCTACTCAGGTATTATTGATAAACCCACCAGCCTGTATATGAACCCATACATCACATGATGGATTGCCAACAGGCTTACATACAGAACCCACATGGTAAGACTAGCAGCCTCCAGGTCAACTCTTAACCAGTCACAACTTGTTCCCCACAGGACTCAGTCCTGGGACCCCCAATGTTTGGCATATACGTCTCAGAGGTACAGGCAAATACAGGTGGACTACGACAGACCATGTTTGGCAATGACTGCAAACTGGGAGCCATAATTGACAGTCCAGCTGACACAGACGTCCTTCAAATGGCCTCACAGAGACTGGCACAGGGTGTCAAAGTCATGGCCTAAAGCTAATTGCCACAAACTGCATGGTCATTCCATTTGGAAAAAACTAAACACCCACATATTAACACATAAGTGGCAGCCACCTTAATACAGACAAGGTAATAGGGGATCTGGAGACTAAGGTAGATAGTGATCTCTCCTTTGAGAATCATATCTCCAAAGTAGTTAGGACATCCTTCTATGTAGGCCATCTGATTACTAAAGGGTTTGCATCTAAACATACTGAGGTTATAGTGCCCCTTTACTCATCACTCATCAGTCCCATCATAGAGTATGATAACCCATTTGGGATGTACCTCAGAAGACACTTCTGACAGCTGGATGGTCTACGAACGTACCTCGCCAAAAGGATTACTGGCCTCTAACATAGGTCCTATGCAGCCAGACTGCATAAACTCCTGCCTTACTCAGTGGCATCTCATCAACTCAGAGATGATCTCTGCTGGCCAACAAAGCCATGTCCAACTCAGGCTTAATGGATATGCTCCACCTATGATAATCCATGTCACAGTGAACCACATGCTGTAGTGAGCTAAACCTTGCCACAGCAATAACTAGAACATGCTGGAGGTACAGATTTCTGTCACAGACACTCCCCATGCTTTGGAACAACATCCCTAATTACATTATACAGGGGACCTCACTGCCACTTTTCAAGAGAAACCTTGAAGAGTGGATGGGGAACAGTAGATACACCCCAGGGATCCCGCCATTGGCTCTGATCCACAGAGGGACAGTTAATTAATCAATGGGGTGGCAAAAGCTGACACATTTTGGCTAGGCTTATGAATGCCCTTGGGCAGTTAGCCAAGTACCTACCTATGAACCTATGAACCTATACATACAATATCAGCATATGCTGATAGCTTAATTTACTGTTCAGGTGTTGACTTACTTTGTGCCAATAGCAGTTGTGTGTGCAATAGTTGAGGGCTGCCTATGTTGGATGCACACAGTAGACTGCCTATACATGACAATTTACAGGTAGTCATGTGTGTGCCATCCATTTTTACTGTGTGTGCAGGTGAAGAAAGGTGTCAGTCCCTAGGTGCCTACACTGTCAGTGTATGTGCTATACGTTGCCTCCTTGCCAAGGCATGGGCATACTGGGCACTCCTCCAGCTGCCTACTGGGGATTGCTTAGAGTGTTCATGGTCTGAGTACCTCTGTGCCTGTGGGTCCCTTGGCAATGGTGGTTGGCTGTGAGGACCTTCACCATTCTGTCCCTGCTGCAGCTGTTTCCACTGGATCATATTGTGTAACATGGCACATATTATGAAGATGTGGGCACACGTGCCTGGAGAGTATTGCAAGGCTCCACCAGATATGTCCATGCAACAGAACCGTGATTTCAGCATCCAAAACACATGCTCTATGATGATTCTAGTTTGTGCGTGTGCCTCATTATGGCATTCTTGCATGGGTGTATGTGCATTTCTGATGGGAGTCGTCATCCATGGTTCCAGTCCATAGCCAGCATCCCACACCAGGTGGCCATTTGGGATGTCCCCCCTGGCAAATATCTGATACAGCTGTGAGGCATGCCAGATGTGGGAGTCATGATAGTTTCCAGGGCTGCCAGCACACACATCCATGATAATGCCATGGGCATTGCACATGACCTGGCAGTTGATGGAGGGGTATCCCTTGTGGTATATGTAGTGCCTACCCTGCTCACCGGGTGGTGACTTGATGTGTATGTGCGTGCAGTCTATTGCACTCTGTACCTCCAGATATTCTGCCACATGGTGGAAGAGAGGCATATTGCTGGCCATCTCCTCCTGCGTTCGGGGGAAGTATATGTGCTCATTGGCATGTGGTAACATGGCATCCAGGAATTGGTGAAGCACCCTGGATGCTGATGCCTGTGAGATCCCCATGATATCCCCAGTTGGCCTTTGAAAGGCACCTGTGGCTAGTATTCTCAGGCTTACACATACCTTCGTATCCACTGGGATGGGTTCCCCTCTGTTTGTTCTGGCTCTGAGGCATGGCTGGCACAGCTCCACAAGTTGCTGTAAGGTGTCCCAGTCCACCCTGCAATGCTCTACTATCTCCAGATCATGTAGCCTCTGGTAGGTTACCCTGGCTCTGAACACTCTTCTCCTCCTCTGGTGCCTGAGGTGGTTGTCAGCATCATCCTCCACGCCACCCTCAGTCTCCAGCACATGTTGTTGGATCAAAGCTATGGCAGCCCCTAACATGTACATATTAAAAGTTCCCCATATGTATACACCAATGGTCCATAGTGTATGGGAATACACAAATGTGTGTGAGGTGCTTTCACACTTTATACTATTGTGCTATGGATGCTACTGATGTCATTAGCTGTGTATGAGCAATTCCAGCTGCAGGGTATCTTAATTGTGGGTTTTACAGTGAGTACTGCAAGTGTGGGGCCTGTAGTGTAGAGTTATGCTTACATGCCTTGATTAATCAGTTGCCCTTTAATTCACTTTTAAATCTTGATCCTCTCCCATTGTCAGGCATGCATCCACCTGACAACTTTCTTATTTTGTACTTTCCCTACCCAGTCATGTGTTCCAAAATGTGTTTTGTAGCTGATATAATGCAATTCTGCTTTGTTCTGCTGTGACACTTTACTGTTTTCTTTGCAGTACAGCCCCTCCCTTTTCTTGTTCTGCAGGTAGCTGCTTGCAGCCTTGTTAGCTGTTGTCAATGGCCCACTGTAGGTTCCTAGGTGTTAATTAGTCATTTGTACTCCAATTTCCCTGCTGCAGCATTTCCTTATTTTTTCCTATATCCTTCCTATTTCAGCTCCAGTGCGCGCCGTGCAAACCCATTTACCAAGTTTAAGCGCATTTTATTCTCCGTTCACATGCATACTCAGTTACCTTGTGTGCTCTCAGCTTAGCAAAGCTATAGCCAGTTTAACACACACCTTTCCTGCAGCTTTGCTTAGCTATGGGAAAACCAGATTAGCAATGCTCCAATCTGCTTACAGCAAAGGTGACACACCCCTCTCTTGATGTAAATTTTATCTCAAGGGCACACCTCGGTGTTATAACACTATGCTGTGAGGTGCATCCTTACACCAGCAGGGAATTTGTGATTCACTATTACTCCTCTCATTTGCATGGCATTGCCTACTAATTCCTAGCTACCATGCAAAACACTGTCACAGCCCCTTAGCAACCCTTCCACCATGGTGTGGTGTAACATGCCTGCCATTGACTATTATGGAGAAATCATGATATGTGTTACATTGCAGTTTTATTCTATATTTTTCTATTTTCCTTGCTATTTGGGTTGCACATTGCTGCCCTGCGCTTAAACTTTGCAATAGTGCAAAAAATAAAATTAAATGTTCTTTTTATATTTTGTACATATTTTTTAATGCCAATTGCTATATATTTAGCCATTAGCATATATTAACAATATAATACATGTGTTTGGTTGGCTGTCATGGCTCCGATTTTATGTTTGCAAAAATGTAAACCGTTTTTTACAGTTTACGTTTCTGCATGCTTACACTACATCTGCACCACTTCCTGGATTGCTAAATACCTTCATTTGCATGCTACACTGCTGCAAATGGGGTAATTAGCATATAGGGGCTGGGAGCTGTGCTGGCATAACATACACAGGTAGTGGACGTGGAAACAGCTCGTACATGTAGCGCTCACGGGCCATATTTGGTGTTGGAATGCCAACGCTATGCCTGCACCTGGCGCAAGCTTCATGAATTGCCTGTTGTTTTTATGATATTAATTATATAGATATAATTTTTGCATTTTTCTTAATATCTCCTCAACCAGGTAACACAAACAGAACTCCTTACCCTCATATGAAAGCTCTCAGCTAGATGGATAAAATGCTCCTGACAGTGTTTATGTAACCTGAGTGGTTGCCTAGATATTGTAAGGTGTTTACAAAATATTACAAATGTAATTGTTACTGTTTACTGTGACTTAAAAATTTCAGTTTAAGACCTAGAACCTAAAGAATACTACCACAATAAAAACAGTTTGTGCTGAACAGTTTTCCATATATACTTCTTCCATAATCCCAATAGTTCCAGAGATATGAACATTTGTTTGAAATGTGAGGGCATAATTTAATTCTGTAAAAAGGTTTAGACTCCGCCCATTGGGAGTTACTGTGCAAACTTCCTAAACTCCATTGGAGTGAATGAGTTAACAAAGCATGTACAGATACTTCTTTCGGCTTTTCCCGGTTAGGGGTCACCACAGCGAGTCACCTGCCCATTCATGATTGGCAGTAGAGTTTTATGGTGTCGAGTTGCCAGCCCGGCACCCAACCTTCCATGGAAGTCACACACATGCACACAGTCATACCTAGGGCCAGTTTAGAGTGTCCATTCCACCTACAGCATGTCTTTGGGATGAAACCGGAGCACCCGGAGGAAACCCACGCGACCACAGAGAGAAAATGCAGACTCCGTACAGAAGGCACCCCAGCCGAGGATCGAACCAGAAAGCCTCTTTCTGTGAGGCAACAACGCTAACCGCTGAACCACATGGTGGCCCAACAAGCATGTACAGCAATACAGCAGAAATTATCATATTCATCATTTTGCATCCGGCCAATACAGTTCACTGCACAGATGTCAGTAAAAAGTCAGGCATGACATGGGCTATATTCTGCCAATAAATAAAACAGATATATAAAGCATATAAATATACTTAAAGAAAATAATTTCTTTAAAGCTAAGAAGAATTGTTTAATGTACAGTGACAGTAGCACTTCTACCCCACAGCACAGCCAATACATAGCACTGCATGCATCAGTCATAGACTACACCTATTGCAATGCATGCATCATTTATAGTCTATGGGTTGGATTTATGAACAGCTAATCTCTGCACTGCTGTCATGTGCGTGTTGCTAAGAGTGGGCAATTTTGTATTCATTAAATGACTACACTTCATGTAGAGCTGCCAATTAAAGGTAAACAGCAGTATATGCTAATGAAAGCATACTCAGCTGAATCACATGCTAATTAACCAATCCAAGATGACAGAGCCATTTAGCAAGCTATAAAGTAAATGTGTAGAGTTGGTGTAGCTCTTTTCTATGAACTACAAAACATACTGGAATACAACCACCATCACACTAAGAAAAAAAAGCAATGTTAGGGGCTGCTATTGCTGTCTTGTATCTGTATATGCAACAGGCTCAAATCTATGTTGCTGTTGCTGCTGATAGACTGCCCAAGGAGAAGAAGGATAAGAAGGGTGCTCAGACCTTGTTTAACATATCATGGACCGTATGGTATTGAAATATTAGACACTGTATGACTGCTGAATCCTACACAAATGCACTTTATAAGCACTTACATGAGTGCATGGATCATACTATCCCTAACAGAACCAAGATGCTATCCTCCAAAAAAGGAAGCCGATCTGGTGGTCCCCTGCCATAAACAAACTCTACAACAGAAGAAAGAAACTGTTTCAAAAAAGAGTAAAATCCCATGATTGGAGGTACTCCCTGGTCAGCCTCAGTAAGAAGCTGCGATCCCTGATAAAATCCTCCAAAGCTAGTTATGAAAACAAAATCACCACTGATTCTAAAGACAACCACAGAGCATTCTATAGCTATGTCAAGAATCTCAATGGCAACACTCAGATCTGCTCTGAGTTACAGCACAATGGCACTAAATATACAGAACCAACTGATATTGCCAGCATCCTGGCAGATAGGTTCAGTGCTAACTTTACTCCCCTCTCAACCCCTAAAGGGCCCATCTCTATAGCAGAAGAATGCAAAGTTCCTGTAATCATGGCTGCACAGGGAAAAACCACACTCTCCAAAGCAAAGAACACAGCATCCATGGGACCTGACAACATCCCAGGCTGCATTCTACATGAACTACAGAATGAACTGGCACCCCACCTAAGCACCATGTTCAGTCATAGCCTCACCTCAGGCTTTGTGCCCACTGAATGGTGCACAGTGACAGTTATTCCACTCCACAAAGGGGGAGCCACCATGGACCCTGGGAACTACCACCCCATTAGCATAATGAACTTGGTCTGCAAGGCCATGGAATGTATCATCATGGAACTTATAAACAAAGACATTGATAATCTGCAAACTCTGGACCACACTCAGTTCAGGTTTGTAAAAGGCAGATAATGTCACCCAAACCTGGTAGACTTCATTGAAGCAGTCACCAAAGCCGTGGACGAGGGTTAGGTGGTTCACACAGCCTATCTAGATCTTGCCAAGACACAATCTCCCACTCTAGAATTATAGATAAACTCACTAAACTAGGTATAAATCCCTATGTCAGAAGATGGGTTGCCAACTGGCTCACTGACAGAATCCAGACTGTGAAAGTAGCAGATTACAAATCCGACTTCAGACCAGTGACAAGTGGAGTTCCACAGGGTTCAGTCCTGGGGCCTATCCTGTTTGCTATCAACTTTTCTGAAATATAGGCTAACACAGAAGGTCTTTGGCTAATGAAGTCCGCAGATGACTGCAAACTAGGAGCCATAATCGAAACTCCTAATGATGTGGACATTCTACAAAAGGATCTGACTGAGACAAATGCCTGGTATCAAAGCCATGGCCTCAAGCACAACGCCAAAAAGTGCATTGTCATCCCCTTTGCTAAAAACTCTGTACCTATGAGCTACCACATAGGTGGTAGTCCACTTAACACCAAAAGTGTGATAAGAGACCTTGGGACACAGGTGGACAGTTGTCTGTCCTTTGATAATTACATCACCACAGTAGTCAGGAAATCCTTCTACATGGCACACCTCATCACAAAAGGTTTCTCATCCAGGAAAAAAAAGGTCATTGCTCCTCTCTACTCATCACTCATTAGACCCATTATAGAGTACAATGCCCCTTTTGGTATGTACCTCACAAGACATTTACAACAACTTGAAAGGCCGCACAAATACCTCACAAAGAGGATTACTGACATCAATCAGCTGCCCTACTCAGACCGTCTCAAAAAACTCCAGCTTTACTCCGTCGCATATCGCCTACTCAGAGGCGATCTCTGCCTAGCATGCAAAGCTATGTCAAACCCAGAGTTGTTGGACATGCTCCACTTAAAAAATCCCAATCCCTCAGAGCTACACGCTCTAGGGACCTAAACATTGTCACCACAGTTAATAGAACATGCTGGAGGGATAGATTCCTGTCCCAGAGACTTCCCATACTCTGGAACAAACTACCTATCTCTATGGAACAAAGCTCATCATTAGCACTCTTCAAGAAAAATCTTGATGATTGGATGGGAAATAGGAAATTCACCCCAGGGATCACCTCTGTGGCTCTGCTCGACAGGGGCACAGGAAAATAATTTTCTTGGGTGGCGAAAGCCAGGGTACCTAGGCTTATATGGGCTCTAGGACCAATAGACTAGTACCTACCTATGAACCTATATTAGAGCGATACAGTGTTGATAGAGAACCATCACAGGATCTCTGCAACCTTTGCCGTTCCCCCTTCAGTCTTAGGGGAGATGATGGAGAACCTATACCAGTGGAAACTAAGGTATGTATAGCATTAAAGATATTAGCTAGTGGCACATTCCAGAGACCCATTGGAGATATACTAGGAGTGTCACAGACTCTCACCTCAAGAATACTGCACCAATGCCATAATGTTATGCTGTGCTATAACATGCAAGTGACTACATCTATTTTCTATGCATACCAGCTCTAGCAAACTTCCCTGAAGTTTTAGGGTCCTTATATTACACTCACATAGAAATAAAAGCCCAATCTGGTGAACAGGGAAGGGCATACATCAACAAAGTGTTCGACTCAGTTAACTGCCAGATTGTCTGCATTGCCCGAAAGATCATCCTCAATGTGTGTGTGCAGGCAGCTCAGACAGTTACCATGACTCACACATATGGCACAGCTTGCAGCTTTACACAATATATGCTAGAGGTGATGTTCCACAAAGCCATCCAATAGGTGATGCAGGTTATGCACTGGAACTATGGCTTGTGACAACCTTCAGAAATGCACATACACCCTCAGAAAGATATAATGATGTCCATGCTGAAACTAGAAACATCACAGAGCATGGGTATGGCATGTTGAAGTCACGGTTCCACTGTGTAGGCACATCAGGGGGTACCATGCAGTATGACCCAGGCACCTGTGTAGAAATTCTCACAGCCTGTGACATGTTGTGCAATATCATCTTGAGGAAACAGTTGCAACAGGCACAGCAAGAGCCAGGGCAACACATTCCTGGACCACAGGCAGGACCAGCACCTCCAGCACATACAGATGAGGATTCTGAGGGAGAAACTCCTGCTGCCGAGGGAGCAAGCAGATGTAGTTGTGCACACTTTGCCCTCTCACTGGCTATGAAGCTAAGGATAGTGCATCCCCTCACCACCTAAAACTAAAAGGTTAGCATAAACACTCACCATCTAAGAAGCAAACAATAGTGCACACTCTCACCAGAGAATGAATGCACATAACAATCTAAGCACATACAAATATTAAAAGTGATGCCGTTTGATGTCCACAAACTTTACTTCCTCATGTTGTGATTGTGTACAGATAGCATCAGCAAAGCACATGACTCTTAATGGCAGTAATGTCAAGATAAGTCTGGGACTTGTAGTATATGAACAAAAGGGTAAGAAGAAAAACATAAGTGATATAACTGCATACTGTTAGTCATAAAGGTACTCAATCAGAACCTGTGTGAGGTATCCGCCAATGGCATTCTTGGTTTATAGGAGTGATATCTACAATATATAGCTATGCATTGTAGACAATAACTGGCATCAAGTTAGTCACTTATCCTCTGTACACAAAATAGTCAACAGGATAATTATATCAACAGTTTCACAAGTAGAGCAATAAGCAGGAATGTAATATCAGTGGCTTGAATATATGACTTGCAATACTAACTGAAAAAAGCCTTTCAAAATGAGTAGGTACAAAAACATCCAAAATTATCTTATGTAATAAATTTGCATAAAAATCAACATAGTGAAAAAGAATCTCTTAGCTAGCCACTCTGTGCATCAGACATATATGCAACCCTAAGTCAAACCCAAATGAACAAAGGCCATGGCACAGTCATCATCATCATTTATATGGGAGGGGGGTGCAGTAGGTCAAGGCTGATACCAAAGCAGTGAATGTATGTAAGTAAGAAACACAGAACATTAAGTAATGTAGGAAGTTTCTCAGGACCCTAACAGAGGATGTATAGCAATCAACATTACAGTTTTCCTTGCTTCGAAGTCTGTGAGTCAGGATGGTCAGTTTTTGTTAAATATGAGTGTGTGTGTGTGTGTGTGTGTGTGTGTGTGTGTGTGTGTGTGTGTGTGTGTGTGTGTGCGCGCGTGTGTCTGCATGAACGCAATCAAGCTGTGTCCTAGCATTGTGTCCTGTCTTCTTAGACAGTTGTGAGTCATGCATACTAGAGTTGTCAGTTCAGTGTCTTCACTCCTGACCATGCAAACTGCCTCTGCCAGAAGTAACACTGCCACTTTCACTTCTCCAGTTCAAAGTCGGGGTATTACCTAAATGTGAGTGATGTCTGTTAGAAAAGCTTTATTCACGACTATGTCTAGGACACAACCCTGTGGCCTACCATGTCTGGGTGTGGACACCTCAATCACTGATAGAACAGTGGGAGTAGTACCACTATGGGAGAAGGATCTGGCAACATCATATTTGCTAACACCAGAGGATGATGTGGCTCTACAGACACATGGATGCCAGCCCGGCCCAGAGAAGTTTCATTATAGACACTGTCCAGTCCAGTGTGTCACTTATCCTTTTCAATGAATCACCCACATGGTTGAGCCAATCACACATGTCAGATGCACCACATTTAGGACTTGCACAATCTCTTCTGAGGCCCTGGTGGAACATGCTTGTGCCTCCATGATGGCCATAGTCATATATCTGGTGGCACATAATAACACACCAGCAACAGGATGAAAATGTAGAGTAGGCTTTCAACAATAACCTCTAGCACCCCTGCTGTGTTGTACCGCATTCTCACCATTGCTATGCTCAGACTCAGCCAGCTCTGTAACTGGAGTAACTACACTACCCAGATCAAACATGTCACATTCAACCTGTCCTATATATCTGAAAACTCAGTGGAATGAGTATGTGTAGGTATACTGATTTCTTATGAAATAAGGCCAATGGATATGTGAACCACATCCTCAGTGTTAGATTGAACCTCTGCACCCCTGACTGTGCCTTTATATTACCACCACCATCATCATCGGCAGCTACCAATACTCTGACATTAGGTGGTATGAGTTCTACACTGCCAATGTCAGTATTGGCTGTGATAATAAGCAACAGACACCAGTAGGAAAGAAATAGTGAGTGGAAATTATCCAAACTGTGTTCATATCACACACGTTAAACAATTTCAGATGTTAAAGGAATACAATACTTCTACTTTGTCCTCAGACTTACATATAAGTAATGGTTATTACTAACCAAAAAAGCTTGGGTTTACCATCTGCAGGTGGTCTTTCATATGATAATTCTGATGTCCCTGGAAAAAGGGGAAGGCAGTGGAAAGAAGGGTAATAAGCATCACAATGGAAATGACTCATGGACAAGAGAATAATTCTTGACTTATCTTCCCCTTAAGAAATACCTTAGAATCAATTAGATTGGCCATCCTCCCAATACAATCTCTGTTGGACTCCTGTTTCTTTTAAGACACAAATCTCAGTGTTTACACATGTACAAGCAGTAACAAATAAAGATGTTTAGAATGGCAGAAAATACCTTCTATATAGCATATCTGGAATTTCTTCTTGGAAACGCTTGGCCTGTTGTCCACATCATCACTTATTTCAAGCAGTCTGAGTGAACCCTCTGGTGAGCTATCTAGATTTCTGACAGTGGACAGGAAATGCTCTTTTTTACTGAGTGGTGGTTCCATAGCAGAACCCTCCCCATAGTCATTTGTTCTCATGCTAGCACAGCTGCCCTCCTGCATGCCATGGTAATCATATTAGTGGCATGGTACTGCACCTAATTATAGTTTCTGGAACAACCACCACTGAGTTTATGTCAGCGACCACCTGCTGCCATATGCTTTTTTGAGCAGACATATCACCTCTGCCTCTGTCAAGCAGAAAGGATGCATGGTGGCATAAAGCTTTAATGACAACCTAATTTTGTACATCACTGTATGGTGGCTTGCATGGAACAGATGGTCTGGGTGCCATAATTCTGTATGACATGAAACAGAAAAACAAAAATGCAAAACACATTTGTAGCAGATATAGAAATCATTCTCCTCAAAGAAAATCGGTGCATTCAACCTCAATACAAAACAATTGGACACACAATGCTCATTTCAGATTACACAAAAGCTAAGGGAGACCCCCCCCCCAAAAAAAAAAGAAACATTGCAATACATTAGCATTGCATCCATTTGGTTTATATTTCTGCAATGAGAACAGCAGTTGTGCAACTGGCTACTGGATGGCAGTATTATTAATATCAAGGCAAAAGTTCAAAGTTGAACTGTCCAGATATTTATTTTATCTATCCACTGTTGTGGAGGTTGCCACAGGACATCTGAGAAGCCTAACACTTCTGTTAGCTACATATGCACAACACCTTAAGGTTGGTAATAAACACAGTACAGTTGCCTGCAGCAATTGGTGAAATTCCAAAAGTAAATGGTAACAAAATAATGTGATGTAACCATAGTATTTATTGATTAATTTGGAAAGTTCAGCAAGAACTGACATTTGCAGTATACAGTGGATAAAAAATACATACATATCAAAATGATTTTTTCAATTGCATATTGAAATACATTCAAAATAAGAAAATGTAAACACTTTATGAAGAATACACATAACTTATGAAATACTGCAGTAATTTGCAGAAACATCTCCTCCAAGTAACTAGCAGTAACGGACTGTCTCTATTTAATCAGTCTTCCCTCCTTCTACTTCCATAGCTACACCATTACCTTTATATAGTATAGATTAAGCCTTCTGAGCACTGTGAATATGCAAATGAGGTATGAAATCATAAGCATTCCTGAATAGCAAAAAAATAAAATAAAAAATCAGTTTGTGTAGGGGATGTAAACGTTGTGTAAGTAGCTACATGATTTCATGTACACACCCTAGGACTGCAGGGAGAAGTGATGGCAATCGTTAGCTGCTAATGGCTTGCAAGTGCTAATGATTACTCTGACTACAACAATATGCAGTACTAAACATACTCTTCTCTCTGAAGTGTGCATATCATGCACAGTAGACTTAAAATAAAAAGTGGAAGCACCATGACAATTATGAGAACTACCTTAACAACATTGATATTCTTGTACTAATAGCACACTGTCCATCCTCTGCTTAACAAAATCTTTATGAAGTGCTGATCAGCTATATTACACAATAAAACAAAGATGCAAACAAATGCCCATGGCATTTCATTTCTGTAGTTAAGCTGAAAGTAGAGGATCATGCTCATAAATTAAAGAGGGAAAAATAGCTGGCAGTGTTGTCTACCTTACATTAATATGGTGTTGGTGATTAGTAGCCTAATTTATTTGTCAGCATCACGTTCATATTTACACGTTCAAGCAAACGAGAAAGGAACATTTTCTGATCTTTCTACTGCTAGATCTGTAATTTGATGATCTTCCAAGTTAGAGCTGTATGGTATGTATATTTTCTGACTGCTACTCTAAGCCTGTGTTGGTGGCAAAGTGTGATAAGAAACAAAATTGGGTGTATGTTGTTATTGCACATAATTAATGGTTCAAATCTAGATAATGTGCTGTCTGACAGAGTTAATATATATTTCCTGAGCATATGGTCAGGTTGCAATGCATACATATTTAGTAAACTTCACAATCCTGCATTTACATTATTATTCCATGATATTTGTTACTACAGACATTTTTTTTTCTTTTCTTGTGCTCCTCATTTGCACACACTTATGAAGCTTGGGGCAAGGCCGGCATTGGGCTTGCGCCGACCGTGCAGCGTTAAGTAGTAGCAGTAGTGCCAAATGCATATTAATGAAGGAGTGCTGCCACCACAGTCACGTGCATAGGAAAGGAGCGCGAGTACATAGGGCATGTCGAAGTGCCACACGGAGGCGTGGAAATGTCAGCTGTCGATGTGCAACCTAAAATGCTTGCATATAACAATTTGCAACCAATAGTAATCACATATGTCAGTGTCCATGGATACTAAAACGTATGCAAAGCATGCAAGACAGTTCCTGCGAACACAAAATGAAGAAGCAAACACAAATGCACGGTAGGGAATAAAGGGTCCCTATTCCGCGAACAAATGACATTGAAAGCCGTGTGCCCGTAGTCCAACGCAGTGTAGATAGTTATACCAAGTGGAAGTGAAATGCATCATATGTTAGTGCGCCACCAATAGGTATGTCCAGCCCAATGGTCAGGGTCACCAGCTGACCCATATTGTGAGGGAGGGTACACAGCTGGGCAGATGTGTCCATAACAAAAAACATGATAAATGTAAATATCTAGCGACCATATGACCGAATTATATCCCACAATGCATGTAATAGTCACATACAATAGGTATGTCTGTATTTCACATACCACATGTGACAGGAAATAGAATAAGCATGTAAATGAAACAGAAGGAGCATATAAACTGCTACAACAATAAGGCAACATGTAGGCTGAAAGGAACAGTATTATCCATAGCGTTGACTGTGGGTACGTGTTGTCCAGTACAATCGGATATGTGTCTGGAAAATATCCCATCCTGGACATAGGGAAAGGTGGCATCCTACCAATGATTAGAACAGTCGGCCAAAATCCGCACATCTGCAGTCCAAGCCGAACTTGTCAGGATGTGTCACAGTTGAACGGGTATTACCCGGGTATACCAACCATGTCATGAAAGTTAAGTATGGGCATATACCTATGTGCGTGAGGTATAGCATGTTTAAAGTCAAACATAGCAGGGTAGTCCACACAACCATACAGGTACCTGACATATGTAGGATATATAATGTGTTACCTTGACCATGTCATGGGCCATCAAACAAAGCAGTGATAGATGGAGTGTCAGGAATATGTGTGTGTGTAGGGGGTGGGTAATGGTATAATCCTCAAAGTTGACACTGTGTCGTATGCAGAATAGGTGAACCGGAGGTGTATGAGGGAGCAGTGGGTGAAGCAGAAAGAAACACAAAACCATGTATACACATCTTCAATACAACCAGACAGGCCATACTGTAGAACACAATCCCACAAACATATGAATATTAAAATGTGCGATACAAATGTACAGACATGTCACCGGCACATACCCACAGATTGGTCCTGATGGAACTGGCCATATCAAATGCAACACACCTGGATGCATAATGGACTACCCAGCATCCCCTCCACAACACACAACCCACCCCCATACCTGAACGTCCACCAAATCCAGCCATACTTGGCCTACTAGTTTGGTGCAGCCACATCTATACATAGTGACCACTACGCATATGTAGTAGGTAGTGTCACCCTAGGCAGTTTCAGGATTGCAAACTATGTATCCCTTGCATGTAAAACCCACAGCACATTTTCATAACACCAGAAGAATGTTCAGTATCAGTCTTGTTAAATTTTTGGGATATCCCTCATGGGATAAGTAACCTGTGTAAACATTAGAATGGGTATGAAGACACGATGTCCAGTCCTGTAGACATCTGGAAACAAGTTGGAATGTGCAGTAGTGGTGCACGACACTGTCCAGCCCCAGATGGTCATGCAGAACCTACTACCCAGGATGAAAACACCTGCCCGTGACTCACGTTTCCTGACACGAATAAGCGAGAGAATATATTGCACACATTCGCATAGTGGCACATGGTATAAGGGTGATGAAGGCACTGACGTAAACAGGATACCCCCTGATCCACTGTAAGAGGGACAATTAATGTGTGTGTAGGTGTGACCTGACCAACAATGATACAATGCCAAATGTCCTGTGATTGTAGGAAATAACTATGTACCATACTGCATGTAACAGTTGCCAAAGCAGTCACGTCAGGATAGAATAAACATAATTCATACAAGAAACAGGCAAACAACAAAAGTGCTAAAGGTATAGGCTCACAGCTAGGAAACTAATGAATGTTCTAAACCTGCACTGACCATGGCTATGTGTTGGCCCAAACAATCTGGTGTCCCCAGTAGGGTTACCATCTGTCCCACTTTGCGAGGGACAGTCCCTCTTTAGACAGTTGCGTCCTGACAAAAAATATTAAAAATGGCAAATGTCCTGAGATTGTAGGACATAATTATGCCCCATATGTTATGTAATAGTTGCATAAAATAATTATTTCTGTATCTAAAATACCTAAATGTTACAAGAAACAGAATAAGCAACTAAACCGCTACAAGAATAGGCTTTTATGTAGGCAAATAAGTATAGTTCTATCCTTTGTACTGACCGTGGGTATGTGTCAGCCTGTAAAATCTGATGTGTGTTCCGAAAATGTCCCATCTTGGCCATTTGAAAAGGTGGCAACCCTAGTCCCCAGAATATATCGCAACCTGTACATATGACAATGTCAATGCTAACAATGGTCAGAGCATTCGCACAATAACTGGCCAGCCTCTTAACCACTCACAAAGCCAGTGACCTTTGGATGAAAGGTGTTGAATGAGAATGACTACTTACAACAATGAAAAGTAATAGACGCATTTAAATGCAGAAAATTAGTAGTATTACGAATCTGTCAACACGTTCCAAGTTAATAGTACTAATATGGTAGAAGTGTCCATGATTGTCCCTGAGTTGTCATAACCTTGTCCCTGTCACTGTAGAAACGAGTCCCCGAGTATCACAGGGATCCGTACACATAAGTACACCAACCAACTGTCACATCTGTTGACAGGACTATTGCATACCTGTAGTGAATTTATAACTGATGTCCAGAATAATAGTCATTCTATCTATAAATGAATGAAATAGTCAAATGGGAAGGGAAAAATATGACCACCCCCCCCAAACCTGCATTATGTAGTGGAACCACTCCCCACCCTAAATTATGTAGCGCCGACCTAATAATGTGGTCAGAGGTGCCCAAACACCTGCGTCTGTAAACACAGGTAGAATGTTAAAATCTGGACTAACTCTGTCCATGTGCTACGTCTGATATTTGAACAGTGCCAGAACAGTTCTAGTCACCAGTCGGCCGAGCCTAAACCCGGACCAGCACATGAACACCCTGACAATCAAACACCCGTATGTCCAAGGACTATAAGCATAGGAGTTCTGAATATCTTGGAGTGAGTAGACATGCAGCACGGGTCCAGAGCAATAGGAAACAGGGAATGTCCTAAGTGTAGTACTGCGGTTTTCCCAGCAGGAGAATGGATGCCTGCTGTGTAAGGGAAGCGGTGAGGTGTATGTCAGAGTAGCTATGAACCATGGGTATATATATATATATATATATATATATATATATATATATATATATATATATATAAATGAGCCAGAACAACAATAATGCAGTGGTTACAGCATCCGCCTAACGTAAAGGCAGTCCTGTTTCCTCACTCCTCCACCTTCCCCAATCAAAGAAACCATAGTCAAAAACCTTTCCAAAGCAAACTTCAAACTACTTGCGTCCGAAGTGGAAAGCTTCACTATTCCCTTGCAGAAGGATAATGATATCCAGGATGTGGAATCCTACACCAAGGCACTCTATATGCATCTTCAGGATTGCATGGACCATGCTATCCCAAATAAAACCAAGACTCCTTCCTCAAGCAAGAAGAAACCAGTGTGGTGGACCCCAGCCATAAGCAAACTTTACAATAAAAGGAGGAGACTTATACAAATAAAGGCCAAATCTCAGACAAGTAACGAGTGGTGTGCCTCAGGGCTCTGTCCTGGGGCCCCTCCTCTTTGGCATATACTTCTCAGAAGTACAGGCAAGCACGGAAGGGCTGTGGCTGACTAAGTTTGTGGACGACTGCAAACTGGGTGCTATAATAGAGTCTCCGGCTGACATGGAGATCCTTCAGAAGGGCCTAAATGAGACTGATGCATGGAGTCAAAGCCATGGTCTCAAGCTAAATGCAAAAAAATGCGTAGTAATCCCCTTTGGAAAAAACAGAGTACCCACAAACTACAACATAGGAGGTAATCCCCTGAAATCTGAAGAAGAAATAAGGGATCTAGGGACCCAAGTAGATTGTCAGCTTTCCTTTGATAACCATGTTGCCAAAGTGGTTAGAAAATCCTTCTATGTGACCCATCTGATCATGAAAGAGTTCACATCAAGATCTAAGGATGTAATGGTGCCCCTCTAATCTTCCCTCATCAGACCCATTATTGAGTACAATGCACCAATTGGAATGTACCTGGCTAGACATCTCCAGCAGCTGGAGAGACCACAAAGGTACCTAACCAAGAGGATTACTGGCCTCAAACAGTTGCCCTATGCAGCATGATTGAAAAAGCTAAGACTGTTCTCAGTTGCATACGTCTTTCTCAGAAGTGATCTCAGTCTAACGTACAGAGCCATGTCCAACCCAGAATTGTTGAACTTGCTCCATCTTAGCAAAACCAAATCTACTCAAGCTACACGCTCTAGGGATATAAACCTCAACACAGCAATAAATAGAACATGCTGGAGGGATAGATTCCCTTCACAGAGACTTCCCTTGCTATGGAACAGGGTCCCGATCTACATAAGACAGAGCCCCTCACTATCATTCTTCAAGAGGAACCTTGATGAGTGGATGGGTAACAGAAAGTTCACACCGGGGATCACACCAACAGCACTACTAGATAGGGGCGAAGGGTACTAGCTGCTAGTACAAGGGTCTAGGGAACTACTAAAGGGGTGGTGAATACCGCACAACATGGCTGGGCTAATATATGCCTTCGGGCAGATAGCCCAGTACCAACCTATGAACCTATGAACCTAAGTACAACTATAGCACATATTAATTGTGTAATGAATGCCTCTGTGCTGTAAAGCCAACATTTATACATGTAAAGGTGACCACGTTCGCAATGGTCCGTTAACCGGATTCCATCAATCAAAGTGGTACTTTCATAAGGAATAAGGCACATGTAATCCCAAAGAAGTGGCTGTAAACATATGTAACTCAGAATAAGTAGATGCAAGTGCACCTGCGCGGGTGTACTCAGCTATTAGCATAGCAAATGTATGTTGTCCTGTACAGCTGTAACTTTTATATATATAGATAGATAGATGTGTGTATAGATAATACC